>NW_026068055.1:4291350-4343509 GCF_014885135.2 Alexandromys fortis
TCCCTTTCGGTCTTCGGAGCGGTAGAGCAAGGTCGTCAAGGAAGAGGATTGTGGTGGTGCGGCCATTATCTCCGCCGTCCACCCCTGCGCCCCTCGCTGAGCTTCCCGCCGCACCATGTTGGGCCAAAGTGTCCGGAGGTTCACCACCTCCGTGGTCCGTCGCAGCCACTACGAGGAGGGCCCGGGAAAGGTGAGTGGGGCCCGGCAGCGAAGGGCAAGGGAGGCCTGGCGCCTCCCGCTTACCGCAGGCCCGGCTTGGAGAGTGAGGGGAGGAAATGGCAGGCAGGTCCGGCGCTCGGAAGCCCGCAGGCCCTCAGCCCACCTCCCCGAGGAAGGTGGGGTCCCCGGGGCCCAGCCGCGGCCCAGCCGCGGCCTCAGCTTGCCAGCCGCCTCCGCCGCAGAGCCGCGAGGCCCGGACGGCTCCAGGGCGTCTCGTTAGTGAGGTCAGACGATGGGTGAAGGTCACTGGGAACAAAGGAGAAGGGGGCCCGTGGCAGTGGATTAGCCACGGAAACCAGCGGTCTTCCTTAGGACAAGCCTCGCTTGAGGGCAGGTGTAGCCTTAGGTGTAAGTAAACCCGGTAGTTAATGGTAACAGCCGCGCAACTCTTAGGCGAGGCCCCGCTGAGGGATGTGGAAGGATGTACGGGGCATGGCTACCTGTGGAAAGGGCAACCTTTGTTCTGCGGTTGATACTGTACTCGGTGGGGAATTTCTAATAACAGTGAACTAGAGTGGTATGTTTGCTTCTAAACTGGCGGCTACTGTGCACGGTAATAATCTTTTTAATTATCAAAAACAGTTAACTTATTTCTTACACTTAACGACTGGTGTTTATTTCATGTTCTGACGAATGCACCTGATTGTTATGTACACGTGTGTACACATGATTGCCCCCCCCCGCCGCCTCTTTTATTGGATGAAATCAAATTCTTTGAAGGACTGTTGCGAGTCTTTTTCTCTTTCCCAACAGAATTTGCCATTTTCGGTGGAAAACAAATGGCGGTTACTGGCGATGATGACTGTGTACTTTGGATCTGGATTCGCTGCTCCCTTCTTCATAGTGAGGCACCAGCTTCTTAAGAAATGAGAATATTTAATTCAACCCTTTAACAGGTAATTAGTAAGCTTCTAATTTTCCTAAAGCAATAATTTCTGTGGTGTACCCTATACACTTACTCATGACACAGTAAATAGATGTGTGCTGATTACTGAAGACACTGATAGTCTGAACACATTCTTCAACAAACTTGTAAGTGATATTAAAACTCCACTGAAGACACAAAGATAAGTTTACTGAGATTCCATAGCTAGTAACAGAGTATAAGATTTCCACATAGGGTAATCTTGCTCTGAATTTCACACTTTGTAAATCAGTCTTGTGTCTTTTACTGAAATAAATGACTCTTATGAAATAAAAATACACTAGGGGCATCCAACCTTAACATAAAAAAAAAAGTATCATCATCTACAGAGTTCACGGAGAAGAACCCCACAATTGGGTTCCTAAATTTCACAAAACAAAACTCAGATTGAGTGAGCTTAGATTTTTGTTGTTGTTGAGCTGCATTTATATCAGCAGTTCTCAACCTGTGGGTTGTGACCCCTTTTGGGGTCAAACAACCCTTTCAAGGGTGTCATCTAAGACCATCAGAAAATACAGACATTTACATTATGATTCAGAGCTGTAGCAAAATTGCAATTATGAAGTGGCAGTGAAAATAATTTTGTGGTTGGGGGTCACCATAACATGAGGAACTGTATTAAAGGGTTGTAGCATTAGGAAGGTGGAGAACCACTGGTTTATACCTATCCTGGAGTACATATGGCCTGTAAGCTGCAAGCCTGCAAAAATCTTTAGGTTCCTTTTAGGGATAGGGTAATGAGAAATGAGATGGTTTCTCTGTAGCCCTATCTGCCCTGGAACTCACTCTAGACCAGTCTGACTTCAAGTGCACTGAGATACACCTGTATGCACATCCTCCAGGTATGTGCCACCACTACCAGGCTACTTTTTTCAGTCTTAATATCTAGGTATGTAATACATTCTATGAAACCCCCAAGAAGGAAAATACTCTGGTGTTTGTGTTCTCTCGATCTAAGATATCTGCTATGGTATTAGTAAATTAACCTGCTAAAGTTAAGAAATTCCCACAGGGCAGGGAACCCTGATTGAGGGAGGGGGACTTGATTGGGGGAGGGGAAGGGGAGGCGGCGGTGGGGAAGAGACAGAAATCTTTAATTAAATAAATAAATAAGAAAGAAATATTGCATTAAGGAAACATATTACTACATCTCCATAGATGTTACATTTATGCATGTGTTTATGCAATGTTTTGATACATGTGATGAAGCAAATCAGTATGAAAAACTCATGATACTGTAAACGCTTTCTGATGTATCAAATTGGTAGAAGATAAGAAACTGCTGTGATGTCTGTCTAGTCAGATGGATTTCTAATACCATTAATTTTGGTTTTATTTTTCAGAATGAAGATTGTTTTAAGAGATTGATCTGAAAACTGGATTAAACTCTTGAACTCTTATTACTAAATAAAATTGTAAATAAATATGTAACGTAAATATTTAATGCCTCTTCTCTGAAATAAGGAATGGGACAGGGATAAGCAGTTGCTGACCGTTATTTCACATGGGCTTATGTTTAGTATAATTTTCACTGAGAAAAATTTAATTGAAAAACTTTAAGTTGACATTAAGAAATGAAAAAGTATTTCCCTAGATACAAGTCAGCAGACATTTTGTAGGTATTCCTCAGACTCCAGAATGTAGGTATTTGGTCAAAACCCAGGATTTGTTTTCAGGACAAGCTTCTGTTGTTTCCATATAATGGTCACTCTGAAGCTGGGCTGGGGTAATATCCTGAAGTTAGAGTACACAGCAGAAGAAATTTGTCTTCGCACAGAGCCATGAATGACCCCAAATCCAGGCCAAATATAATGTTAGCACTGGGCTCCTCCTCCCTCTTCTTAAATTTTAATATAAGTATCAAAACCACTTCCTTGTGATGATCAAGAAAGAATGTGTGGACTGGTATAAGATCAGGGACTAGTGCCTAGCATTCAACATTGAGGGTGTTAAGATTCCTAGAATCCACTTGGCAGCTGTCTTTAAACACAGCTGTGAGAGGCATGGTGAGCAGAACAGTAGATCCCTTAGGCTCATGGGACAGCCAACCTATCTGTATCTTTGAATCTCAAGTTCATTTGAAGATCTGTCCCAACCCCACACCTGCATTTAGCCACACAAGAATGAAGACAGATCTTAAATATGTTTGTAGGTTTTAGTATAGAGTATGATAAACTAAATGAATGTATTGTTGAAGATGGAACTAAAACGGTTCTGTGAGAGATGACTATTTCATCAACTACTCAAGTTCTGCCTGGATTTCAACTTTACCATGTCTAAAGGTGATGTGTAGTTTCATATACTCTATCCTCTTCAGGGGAAGAGTCCTGGAAGAACCATTTAGTCACTTTCCTATCATTTCAGCCTCATGCTGGCACTTTAATTTTTCTGTAAAGTTTGACACTATTAAGGCTATACAATATTTTGTCAATTTGAAATAAAGACTTATTAGTTCATATATTTCATCTATAATCTCTTGAGTGGTAAATAAAAAGCCCAGGGGCTAAAGAGATAGCTCAGTGGTTAAGAGCATTGCCTGCTCTTCCAAAGGTACTGAGTTCAATTTCCAGCAACCACATGGTGGCTCACAACCATCTGTAAAGAGGTCTGGTGCCCTCTTCTGGCCTGCAGATATGCACACAGACAATATTGTATACATAATAAATATTTAAAAAAAAAAAAAGCCCAAAGCACTATTTCTTAAAGGAAACTTGAAGCTTGTGTGTTTCCATGTGCCAGTAAGTAAAACTGAACTGAAACTAAAACAGTAGGGCCTCCCTAGTGTGAATGTATTGAGATAATTCAACTATGCCAACGTGTAATTCGGGCATGCATGTTTTACTGCATCTCCACTTTGCCCAAATTTCACTGATAGAGACAAAGGGTAGGAAATTGTTATTTTAAGAAGAGATCAATTAAGGCTTAAGAGACAGGAGTGTTGTGGGCTCACTGACTAGCCAACCCAACCCGAATGCAATAGAGGACGACTGTCCTTTGACTATATTTATACACTATACATGTGTATACAGACCCCACAATTTTAAAAATGAATCCCCTAGGTATTTCTGTAAATACTGAGAATTATATTTTAGCATACATCAGAATCTTAAATTTTTAACTTATCAGCAAATATTTTATTCTAGTTGTGTATACAAAAGAAACAATACCTGCTTTATATGTTAATCAAATGAAGGATTTTAGAATAACTCAGCTGATTTTTGGATAGACTTCTCAAGTCCATATTTGAATATGGGTTCAAACAACCTGATTGTTACCTGATTTATGTCCTTTGGAGTTTTCATGAATATGTAGAAGCAAACCCTTCTATTTTGACAAAGGAAAATTGAGTGAACACTGATGCTGTTGAAAGGCAATGCATTATCCAACCTCCTGCTCCAGTTAACGTCCCTCCCTTCCTAATAGGTCCCTGAGAGACAATGGTGAGTAGGAGCTTTTTATTAAATGAGTGGAAGGCATGGGAAATGTACATTGTGTTAAGCCTGTGGTGTTTCCATTAAAAAGATCAAATCGACATCTAATTTTGCCACACAAATGTGACAAATAGATTCCCCAAGGCCATTTTCATTTTGAAATAAGTATCTCCAAGATGACAAGATAGTAAGGAAATTTTTTATTTTCGAGGAAAATTTTCTTGAACACTATCTGTGAATTGCATCCAAAATAATGGAGGGTAAATATTTTTTGGTTTTCAAAGTGTTTTTTTTTTTTTTTCAGGTGCAGTTATTAGGAATTGCTACACTCTTTTTGATGGGACTTAATCACTATTGGGTCATTTGTAAAAATTAAATAACCTAGTTTCTGAATCCTGTGACTTCCTAGATTAGCAAGCAATGTATATCTATTTTGTTCTCCGTAGTAATGTTATCTTTGATTTTTTTTTTTTACTATTCCTACAAAAATCACTGTCCATTTCAAATTTTCTCGGATCTAACAAAAGAAGAGTATCAATTATTCAAAGATTTTACAGGATTTTGTGTACTTTAGGATAAGCTTTGTGTGCCTTCTTTGCTGGAATCAAAATGTACGACTATGGTAAATATTAGGCTTCCAGCAAATACATTTAGATAAATGGTGGTAAGGATAAATATTGAGTTCAGGAACACTTCCAAATAGATACCATCCTAAGATGGTCTCAGACTCATTCCCTGTTTCCAAGGAAGAAGCCATAAATTGACAGTTTTATCAGGTTAACATCTTAACCTTAATATTGAGTGTTCCATTTATAATTAGGAATATCATGCTAAGAGCCTTTTCCAGTTTAAATCCATCTAGTTTTAACTGCTATTGTGAGATCTATATCCAATCTCAAGACTGCCTCCAACCAAAGTAATTTCTGTGTGTGAGCACACCTACAAACCTTTTTGGGAAGCAATGGATTTTACCACCACCAGAAACTAATGTGGCTAGTAAACATTCACAGAAATAGAGCCAATTACCAGAAACTAATGTGGCTAGTAAACATTCACAGAAATAGAGCCAATTAGTTTAATATGAGAATCATTGTGTCAGTACCAATTACAGAGTAGAGTATTTTGAAATTCCTATGTAGTACTGTCTCCCTAAACCCCTGCCCTTTGTAAAAAGATCCTTTCTGAGAATAAGATGTGCTTGGAGCAATGGTCAGTTTTGCAGGGTGTGTCACTGTGGGATTTAGTGTTGTTTCCTGCGTCTTAAAAAGGATGTTAGACAAAATGGACAGTTCTATAACCAGGTAAGACACCAACCCAGCCACACAACTTTTGACCTACAATTTGTACTGCCTGCAAACGGTGTTGGGGTAATGGTGGTGCAGAACTTGTGGGAATGGCCAACCAATAACTGGTCCAACTTGAGACAAATGTCACAAGAGGTCATGCTAGACACTGCCTGGATGGTCACCAACCAAAGGCTGGAGAGCCCAAAGACCTAGGATAGAGCCAAACATGATTGGCAATAGATGATAGATAGATACATAGATAGATAGATAGATAGATAGATAGATAGATAGATAGATAGATAGATAGATAGATAGATGATAGATAGATAGGTAGAATTTTAAAAGTCAATGAAATGATTCCTAATAATATTCTGCTTTGAACTAAGACATTTAATTGACCTCCTCTAACTCTCAAATATAGTTTAAAGGGGTATTATAGGATATTAAAGAAAATATCAAATAACAGGTGAAATTCATATAAATATGAAAATAGAATTTAGATTAACATTCATTTCAAATGAGAAACTTTCCCCCAAAAAATACCGTCTATAAACAGCAAAAATAATCTGCAATACAATCTATTCTCTTTTACAGACCCATGTCCTCAAAGAATGTCTGAATTTGATTAAAAAAAAAAAAAAAGAAAGTGGGGAATAGGCTTGAACTCATGGCACAGGAATGGAATTTCTAAATAGGCCACCACCAGTAGCATAGGCATTAGTATCAACAATTAATAAATAGGACTTCATGAAGCTGAAAAACTTCTGTACATCAAAGGACACTGTCACTTGATCAAGTATGGGGACAATCTTTACCAATTATACATCTGACAGAGGATTAGTGTGTACAATATACACAGAACTTAAAAGACTGGACATCATGAAAATGAATAGCCCAGTTATAGAGGCAGGATACAGAACTAAACAGATAATTCTCAAAAGATGAAACATATGACTGAGAAACACTTAACAATGTTCAACATCTTTTGCCATCAGGAAAATGCGAATTAAAACTAAAGTTTTGTTCCATCAAAAGTTAATTAAAAAAAGCAGTCAAAATTAATAAAAAAGCAAATGGTAGCCGATGCTGGGGAGGATGCAGAAAAGGGGGAATACTTACTTATTGCTGTGGGAGTGGAAACCAGTACAACCAGCATGGAAATCAGTGTGGAGATTCCTCAAAAAGTTGAAAATCAATTTACCACAACATTCAACTATTCCACCCTTAGGCATATACCTAAAGTAGTCTACATCTTACAATTATTTTCATTTTTACTCATAGCTGATCTATTCATAATATCCACAAATTGTCAAGAGCCTAGATGTTCATCACTAGATGAGTAGATGAAGATAATATGGAATATTTATACAATGGAATATTTTTTGACTATTAGAAAACAAAATTATCACTACAAAGTGGTGGTGAGCACTTTTAATTCCACCACTCGGGAGGCAGAAGCAAGTGGATCTGTGAGTTCGAGGTCAGCCTGGTCTACAGAGCAAGTTCCAAGACAGCCAAGGAAATTCAGAGAAATATTGCCTCAGGGGGAAAAAAAGGAAGGAGGGAAGGAAAGAAGAGAATATGTATGTAATTCACAAGCAAACAGATAGCGTTTGAAACAATAACTAGACTATCTCAAATCAGAAACCCCTGTGTTCAGTGGGAGACTCTGCCTAAATAAATAAGGTGCAAAGAAGTTGAGGAAGACACCCTATTTTAATTCTGGGCTTACACAATCATCTGAATACACATACAAATGTGGACCCATGTATACTCAGTATACACATGCAAAAACCCCTCAGAGCATAAAGATGTTTTGTTGTATATAATAAACATTACTTTAGGAAATTTGAACATTTGTATCAGATCTATTATTTTCAAAGCAGTTCACAAAGATAATCTGACCTAAGAGGCTACAATTGATACACAAATCAAGAACTGTGGAATGTGGGCCTTCAGGTGTGTGAAAAAAGAAAATATTTTAGGTTATATGTAGGAAAATGCAAAAGGAGTATTTTATTATTAAAACAACTATCTCAAGCGCCTAATATTTTCTGCCAATAGTAAGAGCTTAATAAATGTTTTAAAGTAATTTGAAAGGAAAAATCCTCAAGTATAGAGGATAAACACGGAAGATATCAAATAGACAGGACTTGGGAAGCATGAAGAGGCTACTGGCTTAAGTGAGTACCCTATGAGACTAATAAATATGTGGCATTGTGAGGAGGAAATTGTTGATGTGACATCTTAAGGTCTAAGATCCAAGAAACAATAGACAGGAAAATGTTATCCCAGAATTATGATATGAGTTGTCTTAGTTTGGGTTTCTATTGCTGTGTTTCTATTGCAAGTCCAAAAGCAAGGGCAGAGGTGGGGTTATATTTGGCTTACCCTTCCATATTGCTCTTCATAATAGTAGGACGTTAGGACAGGAACTCAAGGAGAGCAAGAACCTGAACTCAGGGGCTATTGCAGAGGTCATGGAGGATGGTACTTACTGATTTGCTCTTCATAGCTTGCTCAGCCTGCTTTCTTTTTTTTTTTTTTTTCTGTAGGTTTTTTTTTTTAATTGAAAAAATTTCCACCTCCTCCCTGCCTCCCATTTCCCTCTCCCTCCTCCCACTCCTCTCCCCTTCCCCCTACTCCTTTCCCCCTCCCTCTCCAGTCCAAAGAGCAGTCAGGGTTCCCTGCCCTGTGGGAAGTCCAAGGTTCTCCCCCCTCCATCCAGGTCCAGGAAGGTAAGTATCCAAACAGGCTAGGCTCCCACAAACCAGTTCATGCAGTAGGATCAAAACCCAGTGCCATTGTCCTTGGCTTCTCATCAGCCCTCATTGTCCGCCATGTTCAGACAGTCCGGTTTGATCCCATGCTTTTTCATTCCCAGTCCAGCTGTCCTTGGTGAGCTCCCAATAGATCAGGCCCACTGTCTCAGTGGGTGGGTGCACCCCTCGCGGTTCTGACTTCCTTGCTCATGTTCTCCCTCCTTCTGCTCCTAATTTGGACCTTGGGAGCTCAGTCCGGTGCTCTCTTATCCCAGGACCACCAGCCTAGGAATGACACCACAATCAATGGGTTGGGCCCTCCTCCATCAATCACTAATTAAGAAATGCCTCACAGGCCTGCCTACAGTCTTATGGATGAATTTTCTTAATTGAGATTCCCTCCTCCCAGATGATTTTCGCTCGTTTCAAGTTGACACAAACTATCTAGAACATGTTGGTTCAATAGGGATAATGTATTGAAAAATAAAAGGTTGAATATTCAATATAAAAGTTATTTGGAAAACCAGGAACAGGTAAATCATATTTCTGTTGCTCTTAATTAGCCTGTTTCAGAAATAAATTCGGTGGATGTGTGGAACTTATTGGGGTCTCTAAAAATTCTATTGTGTTGAGAACATGTGCAAAATACAAACAAAAACCAAAAAAACTGTATCTTTATATTCCAACTGAGATATAATAATATAATAACTGAGATATAATAATATAATAACTGAGATATAATAATATAATAAGTGAAAGTAGGAAACTCTGTGAGAGGCCGTTGTGTGGCTTCCCTATCTCCATAGTTAATTTCCTTCTAGCTTTAAAACCAAAGTGCCTCTACACACTAAAACCCATAATAAAGTCTTTTGATGCCTAGAATACTTAGCACTTTCTCTGGCATTATAAAATAACTTTATAGGGCAGTTAATCAAGTGACAGCAAGAGGCAGTGCTCTACAGAGAGCTCATTTTAATATTTAATACAGTGAATGCTGAACTCCAAAGTTGAAAGCAGTCCCATTTGCATATGTACATAGGATGCCAGTATTCCATCAAAGCAGTAACTATCAGTCCGAAACGTGACATGCCCTGCTGCATCAGAAAGTGACAACTGACAGATCCATTCCCTTCAATATCTGTTCAACACTCATGTTTATAGTACTGTGGCAGTATCTGGGAGAAAACACAGAGGGAAGAAAGATGATATTCCCTATCTCTCAGGAGTGCATAAACTTCAGGTAAACACAGATGCTTCCACACACTAAATGAATACAAATTAAAATACTGTAAATGCTGGGAAAGAGGCTTAAGAATCAAAGAGAACCTGATTAAAAGTGCATTCTAGTATATATGACACAATGTTTGGGATTTTTAGATTTTGAGCTTCTAGATATTTGGGGAGAAAAGTGTATAGCACATATACTTAAATTATATTAAATATATAGACACATATAAATAGATGTAGAAGCATACAGATATGAATAGCACAGCTGTATTTACATGAACTTGTTTGAATTTGCCTCATTAATACTCAAACATTTTATTTATATCTAGGTAGTTTAAAGCAATATAGATACATGCTATTATCTAGGCAATAAGCTAAATTTAGCTATTAAGTACTGGTTCTTATGATGACAACTTCTTTCATCTAGTTTTAAAGTAATGATAACTAAATATATATTAGGTTGTTGGGACTCTTAATTATTATAAAATTTTGAATCCCCATGCCCTGGAATCAAATCAACCAATTATTTGCAAATGAGAAATACTTCCTAAGCAATAGGCTAAAAACTTTTTTTAAAGACTGAGACTTAGTGGATTAAATGTAATTTATGAAAAAAAAACACATTATTAGAAAGTAATGAAAGCAAGATTAAATGACATAGCAATCATTGTAGTCCGATTTATTGCAGACTTAATTTGGTTATAGAACTATAAATGTTTATACATGCCTTCAATGGACACCTTGAAANCAAGCATATTCATAAACACATGTATAACACAAATATTTCTTTTTATTCTTGGAAATAGAATCTCACAGTCTTGCTTGAGAACTTGAGGGTGACCTCAAGTTCGCAATTGTCCTGTCTCTTCCTTCTAATTGTGATTATGGGTATGCATATTCTGTCTCACCATCCTTATCATAACCAAATGAATGAGTGAGAAATTCAATGGAACTGTGATTGAGACTCTTGTAGAGGAGGAAGACCATGATATGTATTTTTGAGATTATTTTTATGTACCTAGGATGTGGTCGAAGCAGACCTATGGGCCGTATTAAAATTTCAGGTAGTGTTTAATAAGGGCCAAGAGCAACAGGATCCAAATTTGGAATATGAAACTATAATTAACTACAAATTAAAAACTCTCAGTTTGTCATTTATGTTGGATAATAGGTTGACACAAAATCATGACTCTCCATGGGCTCAGGAAGTTGGATTTTTTTTTTATTAAAAATTTCCACCTCCTCCCAGCCTCCCTTTTTTCTCCCCCTCCCCCCACTCCCCACCTCCCACTCCCCTCTCCCTCCTTCTCCAGTCCAAAGAGCAGTCAGGGTTCCCTGCCCTGAGGGAAGTCCAAGGTCCTCCCCCTTCCATCCAGGTCTAGGAAGGTGAGCATCCAAACAGGCTAGGCTCCCACACAGCCAGTACATGCAGTAGGATCAAAACCCAGTGCCATTGTCCTTGGTTTCTCAGCAGCCCTCATTGTCCACAATGTTCAGAGAGTCTGGTTTTATCCCATGCTTTTTCAGTCCCAGGCCAGCTGGCCTTGGTGAGCTCCCAATAGATCAGCCCCACTGTCTCAGTGCACCCCTCGCGGTCCTGACTTCCTTGCTCATGTTCTCCCTCCTTCTGCTCCTCGTTTGGACCTTGAGAACTCAGTCCAGTGCTCCAATGTGGGTCTCTGTCTCTATCTCCATCCATTGCCAGATGAAGGTTCTATGGTGATATGCAAGATATTCATTAGTATGGCTATAGGATCGTGCCATTTCAAGCTCTCTCTCCTCAGCTGCCCAAGGACCTAGCTGGGGACATCTCTCTAGACCCCTGGGAACCCCTCTAGAGTCAGGACTCTTGCCAACCCTAAAATGGCTCCCTTAATTAAGATATATACTTCCCTGCTCTGATATCCACCGAAGTCATAAATGAAGACACTTAAAGACACTTCTCTAATACACGGGTAACATCAGGTAGGTGGGTAATTGAGAATGCAGGAGTCTCTGTCTTCAGATATTGCCTGATGACATTTTTGACCTGGTGATGATGGAAGCTAGGAGTCAGTTAAAAAACTCTGTGGAATGTTTAATGTAGATGTGATACCTCCTGCCCCAGCAACTGCAGATGAAAAATTAAAGTCCCCAAAGACTCTTTATAAATGAGGACAGCAAGATGTTGGTATTTATAGAACATCATAGAATAACAGAATGACAACTTTCTGGAGAGGTTAACTGAATGCAATAATTCAGAAAACAAAACTAAACCACAGAGAAGAATTTTCATATTAATTTCAATATGTATGGTGTTTTGTATACAAAATCAACTAAAATTTATTAAGAAATAAATATTTCTTAGGATTTGGGGAGTTTAACCCTTTTGATATATCCTTCACCATAGTGCAGGATATTATTATTGTTTAGATAGTTCAATTAACTAAGTTGTTCTTGTGTTAACTAAGATAGTTATTGTAGTCCATTAATGTTTATTTTGTCACTGATTTTTGTCTCTGAGCCTCCTTCACTCATTTCATCTGTGTGTCTTAGTATACCTGTGAGTATGTGCACACCCTTGCTCAGATGTGTGAGTGTATATGTTCAAGGTTAATCTATTTAGAATTTTCCATAACAATAGGTCCTACAAAGGATTAGATAAGATATATTTGTTTGAATTTTAAACATGTCTGTGTCCCAGACCCCTAGGTGGCAAATAAAGCAAAGTGTTAGTGAATTCTAAAAAGTGTAACGCATTTTAATCTTAAAAAAAAACACTGTTGTATTTTAAACCTTCATATCTCATTTCCTTGTCAGTAAAGAACATGTGAAGATAAATGGCATTTTATAAAATCAAAGTTTAGGTGGAGCAGTATTCTGCAGAAGTACTCTTTGGGGCGGGCCTCCCAACTGCATTTTGATGGGTTGTATTTTTCTGTAACAGTATTCATCTGTTGCAAAAAGAAGTTTTATTGATAAGGGGCAAAGATTATATTTATCTGTGGGAAGAAAAGCAAATGTTTTTGTGGATTAGATGATATCCATCCATCCTTAGAAAGGAATTTACTTCAGTGTCTGGATTCCAATATTAATGTCACTGCTGTGTACCTATTTTGTTCAAATTGAATCATCCTTTCTAGAGCAGGGAAGAAGACTTGTAGTGCGCTAAGATCAGGAAGCTCATGAGACTTCAAAAATTCATGCAGTTCCTTGCTAAAATTATAAAAGCATTGAACAATTGCTGGAAAGAGGAGTCCCATTCTCTGAGCCCTGCAGTTTAGTGAGAATTCTAGGGACATGGCTTTTGTCAGAATCATCTACAGTGGGTTAGCTTTTTAATGATTCAGTAGTTTTTCAGTCACTGGTACTGTAAGCAACCCTAATAAAATTGTTGGTTCATCAAACTAGATACTGGAAGAATCATATTTGATCTCTTGTTGGTACCCTGTTCTTTCCTTTTTAGTCAGCATGAAGAAATCTTGTCTGCTGTACCTGAGATCTGAGGAGCTGAAAGCATGGAGTAAGCTACAGTCTAATACTGTGGACAGCCTTCGTTCAGTTTTAGTATACTTTCAAACACAAATGAAACAAAGAAAACGATGATCTAAAGAAGGTTGCTTGAGTTCAGAAAAACATGATCTTAAAAACCTATAACTAAACATCAATAAGCACATACGAAATATTAACAGAGCAGGCCTTTCCCAGGACTTTCTTGGAACAGACCAATTTAAACACAATTTCCTGGCAAGTACTATAGATTGTCTCTGGGAAAGCATGAAAGCAAGGCAGAAGGCCATACCCAGATTCAAGGTACACTGACTGCAGGTTTGCAAGCCCACTCAAACCTGTGGCTCTGGCAGGCCTTGCAATTCCTTCTGCTAGATTATGTTCCTGAAGCTAGCTCCCAAGGTGCATCCCCTCCCTCCTGCTGAGTCTTGACTACCAAGGTCCAACTATCAAAGTATTAATCCAGCAATAAAAAGCTCCCTTTGGCTCACTTAACTATCATGTACAATTAAAATTAAATACTTCATACTAACTTGGGGTTTCCCATTTTATCTTTACAAGCCATCATTTTTCTAGGTGCCATGTCTGTCTCTTTAATCCAGAGACAGTCTTTGTCCCTCTGGAACAAATACCAGTTCTCCTTTCCCTTGTTATCTTCCCCTTCTCCCTCTTCCTCTATCCCCTGTCTTTGTTCCTTATCCTTGCCCTGTGTTCCTCTGGGGCAAATAAATCTCCTTTGTGCTGAGAACTTGGTCTTCAAGGGCCTGAGCAGGTACCTTTCCTTTTACTGACCAGATTGCCTTCTATAGTTATGTTCTGACATCCAGCAAGGATGAACACATCTTATCAATTGAATGTAAATGTTTGTCAACAGGGAACAAAGAATCAAGTTCATGAACAATCTAGGGAACGAAATGCACCTTATATAAAGGGCCCTCTGCCTTTTTTTTTTTTTTTCCTGGAGCCTCTCTCACAGTTCCCCAAGGCATTGTTCACCATTCATTTGACCGTGTTCTGACACCTATGTTCTGGTTTAAACCAGAATGGTGTCCATAGGCTCATATATTTGAATGTTTGGTGACCAATTCTGTAACTCTTTGGGAAGAACTGAAAAAAGTGTGGCCTTATGAAAGGAGGTGTATCACTGGTACAGGCTTTGAGATTTCAAAAAGTTCACACCATTGTCAGTGTGTTTTTTGGCTTTCATGTGTGTTAATATGTGATCTCTAATATGTTCCTTTTTTCTACTGTCATGGACTCTAACCCTCTAATACCACAAGCCAAATCATATGCATTCTCCTATAAGTTGTCTGGATCAAAGTATTTTTATCATAGCAAAAGTAACTAGTTCAACACTATACGCGTTGATTCAGTTTATATATTACAGGAACACAACAGTCATCAACGTTACCACAAAATACCCTCTCTGAGAAATGGTATTTATGTATGTAGGCAATATGTAGCTTAATCAAGACAATCCTTAAAATTAACTATTAGAATCATTAGGTGTTTTGAATGTTTTGGTAATAAGATTTCCTGACAAGAATTTTCCAACAAATTATGTATTAAGCTATAAAAGAAAGATAAATTAGGTATGTTCACTTCCATTTTGCTTTTATAAGACAAAAGAAAAAGAAAACAGCAATATGGCCAAAGAGTACTCAGGCCTAGCTAAGGTTGTCAACCTTCTAAACACATAGGACATTTCAATTCCTACCTTGTTCCTGACATGAAAGCTTTCAGTCACTACACTAGTGGGGAAGGGTTACTGGAGTTTCACCATTCCCTCCAGAAAAAAAGTATTTATTTTCAAGTAACCATCTCTATTTCTGCAAACATCCAACTTTTTCTTATTTGCTTGATTTTACTTCTAAATTATATAAATTGGCTTTCTATTCATTTTTCTACATATCACTTTAACATTTGAATGTTTACCAGAAACAAAATAAATATTCTTATTTTAAGCCAAACCTACACTGATAATATAATCATAAGAAAAAAATAAGCCATCAAAAAGGCTCCATCAAAAGACTTAAGAAAAATAAAGCTCTTTATTTATGTTTGATTTTTGATATGTAAATTAGCCTGTGCTTATCATCCACAAGCATATTGTTTACATGTCAATTAAGTCTACAATGCCTATGAATCCCTTAATTATATCACTATTAGAAGCTAGAAAATTGCAACTAGTCATGCTTCAGATAATCTTTCACAGGTGTCAAAGAAATTACAGGTGAAGAAAAATAACTTGTGAAGTAGCACAAGGACACATAAAATCTATGTAACATATACAGTCATTTATTTACCTCACCTTTTGAGGTTATGGATATCATAGAAAAGATTTCTTTTTATTATTTCCATTGTCAAATTTATCCTCAAGACTGAAAGCTGGGGTAAGGCACACCCCTGCAATCCTCTGTTGAGCTGAATTCAAGAAGAAAAGAAAAAGCATAGATGGAGGTCATGTCATTTTATATTATGTTGTGAGATTTCCTATTGACTGAAAGAAGAAGCTCTGTCTGTATGCACCACACACTGGAGATTTATATTCATAAAACCTGGGTTCCTTAAGAGAGCTCCAGTTCTCCTTTAAAGCTGAGATTAGTCTTTGCACCTAGAAAGATTTCACAGCTCATGTTTAGATTTCCCTTAAAAAATAAAACATCTTCACAGTTTGATAGCTTTAGTTCCTAAAAGGGAATAATGTCGAATTTATTTTGTTGTTTTTGATATCAATTCCAATTTACCAAGTGAGTCTGAGTAATGACAGCCGGGATTTATTCC
The DNA here is from genome assembly GCF_014885135.2 of Alexandromys fortis. Classification (NCBI taxonomy): domain Eukaryota; kingdom Metazoa; phylum Chordata; class Mammalia; order Rodentia; family Cricetidae; genus Alexandromys; species Alexandromys fortis. The sequence continues at coordinate 4,307,474 of NW_026068055.1, forward strand.
TAGAGAAACACCCCCATGAAACTCTCAGCACAAGGAAGCCCTGAGGAGGAGTTTGTTACATTAGTGCACACTCAGGCCAGGTCTAAAATCGCTAGAATCTTTGGAAGTCAAGAGAATCAGCTCTTTCTTCAGACTATGTTTTGTCTGAAATTGGAGGAAAATCTTTTTCTTTACCACAAGAACACCTTCTTTAAGCCTAACATCTGAACATATCACAAGCTCATTAGGTATATTTAGATTGACACATTTCCTTTGGATAATAAAACCTCTACGTTATTGTCATGACTTAAACAATACAACCCCCAAACTTTAGTATCATACTGCTGTTTTCTTAGCATTAAGGTCCAAAATACTCGTTTTAGAAGGGTGTGAACATTCAAACCACAGCACCCAGCTATCCTGGAGCATCCATGCCAAAAAGGTCATGTGGATCATCAGAGTTGAAAGAAGATATTCAAAGAGCCCCAATTGTTTTAATTCTCACATATTAGAATCTTTTGAGTTCAGATTCTCACAGTGGAAGCAAATATGACTGCCTTCATCTAAGTGCAATCTCTTTTTCATTTAAAAGGTTAGTATTTTGAGAATTTCATAAAGTATATTTTGTCAAATTCTTTCTCATTTCCAAAACTGACCAGATCCTACATGTCATCCCACCACTCACCAAACAATGATCTTTTTCTCACTTAACAAAAACATTACAAAGGGAAAAGGGCACTAAAATACAGAGTCTGCTTTGTGTTAGACAACTACTGATCAGGGGCATATCTTAGCGTGTGGTAGACATCAACTGTGTCTAGTGCACTGAAAAGAGTTGACTTTTACCTCTGCTCCCGGCTACATTTGTGAAGAGCCTCTTGTCTAGGGGTGAGACTCTACACCCACTTTCCATCACTCATGCTGGGATTATTTTCTTGTGTCGTTCTGTTTGTCGCTGCTGAGCTTGTGCTCAGGTCTTGGAATGTTGTCACAGTCTCTTGGAGTTCATACTTGCATTTGTTGTGTCTCCTCCCCTTTTGGATAAGGCAAAGTGTAGTATCTGTTCTTCTGAGTTTACTTGCAGTCTCTTAAGGGACTCGAGGAAGAAGTTAACAGTTTTTTTTTCTGAAGTCATGAGCTCCCAAAACTATGAGATTAAAAAAGAACCAATCATATAAGTGGTTTCCACACTCAGGAGGCAGAGGCAGGAGGATATCTGTAAGTTTGAGGCCAAGCTGCTCTACAAAGTGAGTTCCAGGCTAAGGCTACATAGTGATATTCTATCCAAAATGAAACAAAACAAACAAGAAGCAATATGGACAAAATTTTGAATGCTGCCAATGTGACTAAGTCTGTGTACAAGAACAAACAGGACACTGCCAGAGCTCTAAGATTGAGCATACCCAATAAAGTGCTGTATATTTTACTGACTGAAGGAGGTTGAATTTCCAATTCAGGTTTTGTTTCTCTGGTAATTCAATTTCAAATGGGGTCTCATGTTTGGTTTATAATTTGAACATGTAAGTAGTCTGGAGTCTGTGTTTGAGTCTCTATGTATACATTTGTAAGAAAGTTACATTGTATACCTAATTATAAATTTTAGTGTACAGAATTGCACAATATCCATTTCAAAATTTATAATAATTTTTTTTCAAGTAAAACTTGCCTCTAATTCTTCAGTTATATGCATATTTGCATTATGAAAATAGAAAATATTATGAAAGAATTAGCTTTTGATTTAAAAAATTGATTTATTTGCTTCTTTGGCTTTTATCTAAGATCTGGTATTTGAAAAAATCAAGTTAAAATGATTACTATTCTGCACTAAATAGATACATTTTGTTTTCTACTAAAGGTTTCCCAGCCCACATACTCCACCAGTGTTCTTCATTATTTTTTTAAAGCTATTTCTGAGGGCTATTATTATAGAGTAGGCTGGTAAAGTTTTGATTTAATGTGTTTTTGTAACTATGAAAGTTATGTTTTTTAAAATAAAAGTGTTGTTTCTGTTACTTTTAATTTGTTGCAGAAAATATTCCTCATGCCTTTCTTATTTCTCAAATTCCCTGGGATCATCTACTTTTATAACTATCAACAATCTACCTAATTCTGCTAACAATTTTTGTTTGAAAACATTTATTTCATTATTTGAAGTTACATGTATGTATTGCCTGTATGTGGTATAAGCAGGGAAATGAAGGTGCCCCCAGAGGCTAGAAGAAGGTGTTAGATTCTCTTAGTGGAAGAGGCAATCATAACTGTTAAGACATTTCCCAAGCCTTGTCACTAATTTTTTTATGATATCAGAGGAAAAAACAAAGAGTTTAAAGAGTAGAAAACAAAGAGAGAGAGAGAGAGAGAGAGAGAGAGAGAGAGAGAGAGAGAGAGAGAGAGAGAGAGAGAAAGAGAAAGTTTAATACAAATGTCAGCTGCCAGGAATGAAAAGGAATTCATCACGAGGTGTTTGTTTGTTTTGTTTTGATAATGTCTTCAACAATTGCACAATTGCAGGCTAGTAAGCAATGTCTAGGCTTGGGAAGTGGGTAAATTGTGGGCTGACAGGAAGGTAGTTTCTGTGTCTCTGATAGATTGCCCACCTAAAGACGTACTCCAACTGCCTCTGTTCCATGTGTGAGGTAGCTAGGATGACAAAGTCAGTCAGAACTGTGCTATACCATTTTATTATCTACTCAGAATTAATAGAAAATCAATATATTGCATCAAATGTTTTCTGCCATAGCATAGCTGAAGACCGTACTTGATATTGTAGTTATTGGCAAAGCCTAATGTTGTCACTTGGCTCTGTATTCACTATGTGTTATACTGTGTGAGTTTAAAATCCCGTTGGCAATCCAGTGATGAGACACTACATCGGCAAAGGAGGAACTAGCCCAAAGATGATCTGATGGCATGATAAAGTAGGACAGCATCAAAGGAGAATTTTAGCTTAAAGAATAATAAAAGATCTTTGCAAAGAGGTGGGAGGAAGAAGGATCTTGTTGAACTCTTTTGTCCTCTGCCAGGAAAAATGCCTCAACTCCCACTTCAAACCAGACTTCTGTCTGATAACCAGACCCATGCTGGTGTTTTACTTTTGACAGAAACTAGTTTAGTTCCTGGCTTTCACACCTCAGCACAGCACAGAACTTCTCAAAACTGAAGGGCAACTTAGAAAGGATACTTTATTGTTAAATGCAAATTTCTAGCTTTCTGTTATAATTGAAATCTATATATGATGCTGTGGTATTTGAATGGAATAACCTTCTTATGCTCAAATGTTGAGTGTGTGGGTCCAGTTAATGAAACTGTTCAGTGAGGACTGGTTTGTCTTGTTGGCAGAGGTGTGTGACTGGAGGGTGGGATTTACCTGCAACTTGTAGATCAGACGTGAGTGCTCAGCTATTGCCCCAACACCGTGCCTGCTTGACTGCCACCACACTCCCACCTTGAGGATCATGACTAACCACCCAAAACTGTAATCAAGCTCCCCAATGCATTACTATAAGTTTATTTAGAAGTTGTCTTGGTCATGGTGTTTCATCGTGGCAATAAAACAGTAACTATGGTACATGCAATTCCTGGCTTTCAACTCTAAGGTGATAATTACTGACTCCTTTACATAGTATAAGTTCTCAGGAGCATTTCTCTCCTACCTTTCAAGGAAAAGATTTTTATATTCATTAGTGTTCACATAACATGAATTTAGTTAGGAAATCTTATTTAAATTTTGTGATCTTTATTTTAATGAATGTGCAAATAAAAATACAACACACACCAAAAGAGATCCAAAGTATATATTTCTTAATGGACTTGTGTAACTTAGAACAGCAATTGAGAATGGAAACCATGGAGCACTACACTAGATATTCTACTTACACAATGAAGAGATTTATACTTAAGGAGAATTTTCAAGAATACCTTAGATATTCTGGTATATAAAAAGAGACAAAAGGGCCAGTGAAGTAAAAGACTGAATTTAGAAAGTTGATCATTTAGAAACTGGAACAACAAAAGTGATCTAAAAGGGGACTTACAGGAAGGAGTAATGGGGAGTGAAGACCTTATAATACATGAATGAAAATGTCATTAAGAACCCATCAGCTGCTATAGAGAGCATTGCTAAGAGTTCATGGATGCTCACATTCTCAGTAGCACATGTACCTTATCTTATCCATAGCCCCAAGATCCTACAGCAGTGACCAGGGTCATGGAGGGTGGAGTTCTAGAAGTCTGTAATCAGAATAACACAAAGGTCCTGTTTCTTCTAGTGGTTTTGCTCATGGTATGCAACAAAGTCGCAAGACTTTAAATGGTAAGTAAAGGCATAACATTAATGAGATTTTTGGACTTAAGATGGGGAAGGGAACTCAGAAGTGATTACACTGGAAAATAGTGCTACTATCTATATTTTCTCAGTTTCTTTCTGCTTAAGTCCAAAGTGATTCTCCTGTGGAAGATTAAAGTTAAGAGATAAAGTAGGGGACAGACAGAGTGCAAGAAAGAAGAGAAAAATAAAGCACTAGAACAGAGATGTGCAGACGGCAGAATTTTCAAATCAGTTCTTACTATTCCAAAAATTAAAAACATAAATGCAAGTCAGATCACAATGTTTATCTCAATGTTTATCAAAAAGATATGAACATTTAATTTTTAAAATATTAGTGAAATGGAACATGAAAATGAAACATTGCATTCCGTTTTAAAAAAAAACTATGGACAATAGAACACTGCTTTCTTATTTGTTATCTTATGTTTCCTTTAGCTAAGAATAAACTTTAAATGAAGCTCCCCCTGCAACTCTGTTAAGTTTGTAATTAAAACAATTAATTAGATGGATTTAAAAATTAAAGAAAGCTTTGTTCTTCATTGGAAATCAATTGGCTTTGGATAGATCAGAGACCAAATGGTAATGAAACACAATCAAAGTAAATTAAAATGATAAAACTTGTGTCTTCCTTCTCTAGCTGATAAAGAACATTAGGTGAAGCCTTAACTAGTGAAGGTTAAAATCAACCCACGACTAAAAGCATGCATTTTTGGAGGCACGTTTGGCAGCTTTTCTTCCCAGCTATATCATGTCAATAAAGTGACACAGATAGCTTCAAACTATCATGGAATGTAATTTAGTGAGAGTTACTCAATGTACCTGATCCACTTTTACTGCAGCTAGGTAATAAAAAGGTAAATGTGAAAGCATCAACTATTTTATCCAGTCCAGTGGTTTAAAGTGTCCTATATAATCTAAGGTCTCCCCTATCTGTGTTTTCAACTCCCACATCTTCAACGACTGAGATCTATTCACAAATGGAACTGAACAAGATTAAACAAATTAATAACAGCAAAAGTCTTAGATTAAACTCTGTTAGATCTTTGCAACAGCTAGTTCAATCCTGTGCTTCATGGGGACTTTGAAAGGAGAGTAATGGGAGAAAGAGGCACAAGACTCTGGGTTCACCGTATGCATGAACAATGTTTATTTTTCCCACTGCTGTCTATATGTTGTTTCCCTAGCTACTAGAAATGGTATTGCAAGCAGAACGTTGGCAAAAAGTCTCCTTGACTACCTTATCTGAGTTGCTCCTTTCCACATACCCTTCCTTTGTTGTCTTTTTTTTTTTCCCCTTGAAGACATTCTTCCTAGGCCATAAGTGATGCCTTCAATTTTTCTGTTACCTGGCCAAATCTCTACCAAGGATTGTTTCGAGAAAGGAGCTGCAAGCCTCCTGGACCCCAACAGACTTTTATTGCTGAGACAAATACATAAAATGATTAATCAAAAAAGAGAAGTATTTTTATTAGATTTTTTAAAAATGCCAATCCAAATTCCCACTCCTTCTCCTCCTTCCATTCCCTCCACACATCTTCTCACCCACCAGCCTCTAATTCTAAGAGAGGCTAAGGCACTTTGAAGTGTTTTATTTTGGCTCACAATTTAAAGCTTGTGTTATTGTTTGGTCTGCTTGTTTTAGTTTGAGCCAGTACACATTGGTAGGAGCATGTCTCTGGAAATAGGGTCCAAGCATGCTTGTAAAGCAAGCATTCTACCTTTGGATCACGTCCTCTCCCCTTGTAGGAGTATAGTAGTGTAAAAAAGAATCTTACTGCAGTTTGGAAACAAAACATAGGAGAAGACAGGATCTCACTATCCTTTTCAATGTAATAATCTATATGTTAGGTTTAAAGAAGACTCTCATTGCCCAAACTACAAAATGCAGTCTAAATATCCAGAAATGGTCTGGACCTGGATTATAGGAGGATTTCTGGCAGTTAGACAAAAGCCAGCATTCCTCGGGAACTTGTGAAACTAGTTCCCATCTACCCAAAAGAGTCATCTCCATTACCTCTGACAGAAGCAAGAAAGGGCTACCTATGGTACCTATTAGCACCTAAAAGCTCATGTTGGCCTCTGGGCTGCCTCATAACCATAAATACCTGTTACACATTTCAAAGTCTTTGCTACCATGATAGCACCTCTTACCTCCTCCCTTACTCTACATTCCCTCCATCTCATGGGCTTCACTCAACAGCTAGTGATTATCCTTATAACTCTGCTATTTGGGCTATTCTCTCTCTCTGTCTCTTTCCCCTTTCTCTCCCCCCCCCCCTTACTATCCCACGCTACTCTCTTCTACAGATACCCTGGTCAGGTACAATCTGCCTGCTGGCCCTGTCTATGTTGTCTCTCTGCTCTGAGGTCTTCCAGATGCCTCTGGCTGTTCTTTCATATTTACAATAACCACCCCAACTCCCAAAACCATACCATGGGTTTGTTGTCATGTTTATACTCTTTAATCTGTCTTTCTTGCGTTATATAAGAAGGGCTTGTGGCTCACAGAAGGTCCATATTCTATCAAGAAGCAACTGACTTATTGGGGTGAAGTGAGTAAAGAAAATCCATTCTTCTGAATAGAGCAGAATTTTCCCTGCTGGGATTTGTATCATCCTTTCATCATCAAGCTTTGATAATGTTCTTTTTTTTTCTTTTTTTTTTTTATTGAGAATAAGAAAAAAACAGTTTCCGCCTCCTCCCAGCCTCCCATTTCCCTCCCCCTCCCCCCAATCTTCTCCCCCTCCCCCCTCTCTTCTCCCCCTCCCCCCACTCCTCTCACCCTCCCTCTCCTATCCAAAGAGCAGTCATGGTTCCCTGCCCTGTGGAAAGTCCAAGGTCCTCCCCCCTCCGTCCATGTCTAGGAAGGTGAACATCCAAACTGGCTAGGCTCACACCAAGCCAGAACATGAAGTAGGATCAAAACCCCTTGCCATTGACCTTGGCTTCTCATCAGTCCTCATTGTTCGCCATAGCCAAAACAATCCTATACAATAAAGGATCTTCTGGAGGCATTACCATCCCTGACTTCAAACTCTATCACAGAGCTACAGTAATGAAAAAAGTGTGGTATTGGCATAAAAACAGAGAAGTCGACCAATGGAATCGCATAGAAGACCCGGAATTTAATCCCCAAACCTATGAACACCTCATTTACGACAAAGGAGCTAAAAGTATACAATGGAAGAAAGAAAGCATCTTCAACAAATGGTGCTGGCACAACTGGATGTCAACCTGTAGAAGATAATGTTCTTAATTCTTCTTTCCAAAATATCCAGTGGATGAGGAAGATCTCAGCCTTCTCTTCATAGACCTGAATGGAATTGTTAATTTTTAGCCCATTAAGAGTCTAACTACTCCAAGATCTGTACAAATATCTAAGATATGTAAAGTACTTTACAAGATATGTAAAGTAAATTTTCTATATTTGTACGCTTGTGCTACAGTTGTAGCATAACTGCAGAAATTTTTCATTTTCAGAGCTCTTTGTTATATAAGCTCCATGATGCACTGGGAAGTGGCAAAACAGTATAACTTGAACTCCAGGGGATTGTGGTGCACTGACATCTCCTTAACTCTATTATGCGAGAACTATAACAGACTCTTGCTTTTGAAAATCTAAATTGTCTAAAGCATGTATTTGTTTGGGGAGATAGAATATACAGAACACAATCTTTCTAGAAAGAATCTATAGATACTAGGCCCATAATTTTGATCAAGAGTCAGTAGGAGGGTAGCAGACAATGTGGTAGAGAGAAAATACCAGTGATAGTGATGAGGCCTTGTCTATACTTTCCACAAAAGAATTGTTTGTAAGATTACCCTATTCGAAAACATTTTGTTTGATTGAATACATCCTTCATTATCTGTTGAATTTTCAAGATCAATATCATATATTATGTACATCATTATTGAGTAACAATTCACTAATGAAAGCTTAATTATAATTGTATATGTTTCCTCTCCTTTATGATACTCTTGCAATCAACATTGTCATATATTTATTTAACTGCTTTATAAAAACGAATGCCTGATACATTCAATTAAAAACAGCTACATCAACATGATTATTTCAGTCAGCATAAAAATCATAGCTTATTTTTGTCTGAATTACCACAACTTGGTAAATATAATTGTACGAAGTACTGTGCCATATTTTATGTGGAAGAGATAAAAAATACTAAAGAATCTATAAGTCTGGTGTTTTCCTTAAGGAGATACATAATAAAACTGCAGTCTTCCATTGTGTGCAGCTTCTGTTCCCATGGTCTCAGTCACTGTAGAAAAAATAATAACATGTTCTGATGAGCATACTAACAAGTGGATTGTCACATTCTACCTGCTTATTAGGAGACTCTTTCCTTTGTCCCAAATGTTCATACTGAATTTAGGCCTGGCTATCATCATATTAACTGATATAGTACTGCAGGCTTTGTGTTCAAGAAGACATTATTTTATTTAATAATGACTCCAAAGCACAAGAACTTTGATACAAAAGAGGCATGAGAGAATGAACTAGAAACACAAATTAATATGTATAAAGTCTGTAACCCAGATATGAAGAAACTGCTGTGTTTAGGACTCAGTACTATACTGTATGCTTTCAGGCATTCACTGGAGGTCTGAACATTACTGGCCACACACACCTTTCTGTGATAAAATAACACTCCTAAAAAATGATGTAACAATATAAGCTCATATATCATAATATTTTATGGAAAGTATAAAATGCTATTGAAATTCATAAGATAAGAATAGTTCAACATGAGGGAGGAGTGAAGATAGTTTCCTGAAACAATCTGGCATTTGTGCACCTAGAGAAAGAAGAAATGTGTGGACATAGATGCTACAAAAAGAGTTGTGTGGAAAGGAAACATTGCAATTGGAGAGAAGCACAGCCAAGGAAACAGAGACAGAAATTCCTGGAGTATATTTGTGCAGTGGAAAGTAACTCATTTAGAACTACAAGGTCATATGTTACAAAGAACTCAGGAGCAAAGACCAAGAAAAGTAGTTAGAGAAATATCCAGTAATAATTATTGAGTTCTGTGAACAGGAAACTTATAAACTTCAGTTTGCATTAGGAAAATTGATCTGGCATTAATAGATAAGCTTGATTGGAATAGGAAAAGCTAAAGAGCAGTAAAAAGGTTATAATGATCAGTCATCAGAAAAGCATGCAAGAAGGAACCATTGTGATGTAACAGAAAAGACCATTCCAAGAGATTGAGGAAGTCAAGTCAAAGTGATTAATCAAAGGTAATTGCAAATGGATAGAGGATGTAGAGTGACAACTTATTGTTAAGCGTGAGAGATAAAAATGTGATATTACTATCAGAAATAAATTTTATGGGATCTGCTGAACCTTTTTTGGAATTCTGTTAAGGACTTAACTTCAGACATATGGAAGGCAGACCCCAGGATATGTGATAAAAGTTAGTTAGAATGGTGGTCTTTTGTGATGATGGTTTATATGTGTGAATGAGTGTGTATGTGTATGCATGGGGGGTGAAGGAATGGGGAAATATATAACTCCTGACATTGCACTTCTGTAAACTCACTGAAGGAAAAACAGTGAACACTGTCTGTTACATAATAGTCCCAGAAGAGTAAAAGCAGTTATGGCAAATGTTAGAGTAGACAAACATACCTAAATCTGGGTGTGTTTTCCTAACAAAAAACAAATACAGTATTGCAAGATCCTTAAGACTCCGCTTTCAACTTTTAAATACATTTATTAATAATATAATTAATAAAAAATGAGTGATATTCACTATAGACCAGAAATATTAAAATATCAAGGGTGTTGACTTCTATTCCATAGAGATCACAACTTGGTATACATTTTATCAGAAATCTCATTAAGTTCAAGGGGTTTTGCATTTAGCAGGTGTTTGCAAATATGGAGGCACCCAATACGAGGTTGTTACTCACTGTAAGTTGTTTATAGGGGAAATAAAAACCTCGTCACTGATTGTTAGATCAAGAGATGTATGTGTTTTTTTTTTTTGGTTTTTTTTTTTTTTGGCAAGAGTAGCAAGCAAATAATTTGAAGCTACCAAACTTCATACATGGTAGCTCACATAAATTCCTAATGAGTCAAAATGTTGGGCTATTTATTGCTCCAGATAAGTAGACTGTCTTTATCATTCTCTTTTCTCTTGATATGCTTGCTTTTAACAAAACCACTTTTGAAATTATCTCACTCAAAATTCAGAATTTATACAAGAGCTATTGACCTAGAAGACACAGTATGCCAAACCTGATTCTAGATTATACAAGTCAAAAATATTTTTTAAAAAATTATGTCTTTATATATTTTATAATCTAGTAAGAATTTATTCTGAGGGTTGGTCAAAATTTTAACAGACAAAATTCTGTCTAATATTATATTTATTTCAATATTTCCATACTGCTAATATCAGATTCATATTTTAAATCGAATCAATGGGTTTCCTTTTCACAAGACTGTCATGTGTTCCTCATAATTGAATTGAATCATGGTTATAATTGTTTTCCAAAAGGAAAAATTGAAAACATGATTGTCTACTTCTTTTTCTTTCCACCCCTCCCTCTTCCATGTGTCTCTACTTTCTCCACTTTCCTCTCTCTCCTCTGTCTTTCCCTGTCTGTCTCCTCTTTCATTCCCCTCCCTCCCACTACCCAGCCTTCTGTCTGCTCCATCTCTCTGACCTCTTGTAGTGCCTGCACTATGGGACAGTAGGTGAGCCAGGAAATAGGCTGGAGATTTAAAAACACATGCACACACACAGATAGAGACAGGGGAACACAGGTCACCCTTGAAACAAGAGCCAACATTATTGTGCTCCAGGGAAGCTTATATAAGGATCCTTAACTGATAGCCATGCCCCAGCTCATGGGATTTCCAGCTGTAAAATCCACCAGGAACCACTACCCTGCCATCAGGAACTCATGAGGGTCTTGTGTTCAGAGCAGCTGCAGGCACAGGAAAACAAGTTGTTTATTCTGTTTACTCCAGCAGGCAAATGATCTGAAGCAGGCAAAAAAAAAAAAAAAAAAAAAAGCCAAGGGGTCAGGGGTCTGCAGCCCCCAACAGGATCTTTTTAATCATGACATTGTCCCTCATAAGGATCACTCTGGTACATTGTCTGTTTCTTGCTTTATGTTATAAAATCATTCCATTATTTTGACTGACAGCTATTTGTTTTTGCTTATGGCATTATATATATATGATATATCTGTGTATATAAATATATACATATATATGAAATTTAATTAAGAAGTAGAGAAAGTATAATAGAATTAGAAAGTGTACCTACTCGCATACTCCATTACAATGTGACCAACAATCAAGAGTGGCTGCTAAAACTGGTAAGTATTATAATGATAGCAACACTATAGGAAATGTATTAAACTGAATTTCCTGATCAATCTTAATATCATGAAAAGTGAAAAAAAATCAGGCGGTATGTGTCTTCTGTTGTGATATAAAACCACAGGCCAAATAAGAAGCTTCCATCCCTGAATCCATTCAAGCTTTTGGAACAAGTCACTATGTACAGCAAATAAGCCTACACCAGTATGTTAATGAACTCACAAAATATCAATAAGCCAGATTTACAAAGTTATTAATAACAAATAACCGACAGTAGAATGAATTGGTATTTAAAGAAAGAGTAGAAAGATAGAAAATGTTTTAAATTAGAAGAGATTAAGACAGATATCCATCAAATGTGACATGTGTAATTTGTTTTCAAATTTATGTCAACTATAAAGAGGTTCCTTTTGTGAAAATTGGAATGTCTAAGCATTCACTAACTGTTAGTCCATATAAAATTAATAGTCTGTTAGGTATTATCATGGCACTGTCAATGTACTTTAAAATTCTTATGTTAAAGAAATACATCAGTTCTGAAAGAATTGACATGATGTTTGAACATTTACTTAAAAGTCCACTAGAGTTCATCAGCAAACGATGCAAAAATGAGTAGGAGTGGCAAGCTGAAGAAAGATCTTCAGAATATGTAATTGTTCAGTGTGAGATGTCTTTCTTCTTCTTTAGCTTTAAAACTTTCTATAATAAAATGATTTTGTAAGGGAAATAGTGCTTGTACTTTGTAATTAAAGTGTTATTTAATTTTCATATTTTTTTTCGTGTTGATCTTAGGAAACTCTCTTCAGTGCTATTCTGGGATAGGAACACAGTGTCAAACACAGCTTCAGCAACATGTTCCTTTCACTCTGGTGATTGACAGCTGGAGAAAAAGAAGACAAAAATACTTCAAAATGAAAAAGCTTATGATGACTGGATTTGAAAGAAACTGGAGAGATGAAATACCCTGAGCCTTGCCCACATGACAGGATACATAAAGACTTCTGTAAAACCATCCCTTCCTTTGACTCCTCAGTTGTCTAAACTTTTTTGACTACTTTTGCTGAAACTATCAGTAGGCTTGGTAATTGTGGCCACCACAAATCATCTTCACCATGTGGGGACACTGTTAGTCTTCATGAGGTGACCTTTCCCAAGAACAAAAAACTCCTGCGTGTATGTCAAAAAATGTTGACAAAAGCCTGTGAAAACAAGAGTGTCTATAGGATTTATCACACCAACGCTCTGGGTAATAGAAATTCTCCTGCAAATTAACAGCCATAGTTGAAACTATTTGTGCATTTCTGCAAATGCCAGCATAGTGTAACATCTGTCCTAGCAGATAAAACACAAATCATTTGATGCAGTTAGTGTACTGTTCTTTCGTGCAAAGGTCACTTACTCTTTAGCCTGTCACAATTAAGGTAGCTTTAAGCAGATACCAGAGACCCACTGTTATCGCACAGTTCAGATGCTGACATCACACAGCAGACAACCTATTTGTCTCCATTTAATAGCTTCAGGACACAAAACTAATTTTCCCCTATCATTACCATTTCTGTGTGTTAATTAAATCATATAATGTTTCACAAACACATCAAGAAGAATCATACTTTAACATCCAATGATATTTTATTAATTTTGTATTGCTTTATAAATAATACCATTCAAAATTTCACCTTTTTTCTCTCCTCCCATTTCACTCCTGCTTTCCCACTTCTTCTCCTCCCTCTCCCCCGGTCTTTAGAGAGGGCAGGGTACCCTGCCTTGTGGGAAGTCCGAGGCTCTCCCCACTCCATCCAGGCTTAGGAAGGTGTGCATCCAAATAGACTAGGATCCCCCAAAACCAGTACATGCAGTAGAGACAAATCCCAGTGCCATTATCATTGGCTTCTCAGTCAGCCCCCATTGTCAGCCATGTTCAGAGAGTGCAGTTTGATCACATGCTCGTTCATTCCCAGTCCAGCTGGCTTTGGTGAGCTAGACCAGGCACACTGTCTCAGTGAGTGGGCCAACTTCCTTGCTCATATTCTCCCTCCTTCTGCTCTTCAACTGGACCTTAGAAGCTTAGTCTAGTGCCCCAATGTGGGTCTGTCTCTGTCTCCATCTGTCATCAGGCAAAGGTTCTATGGTGATATTCAAGATGGTCATCAGTCTGACTATGGGACAAGGCCAGTTCAGGTACCCTCTCCTCTACTGCCCAAGGACCTAGCTGGGGACATCCCCGTGAGCACCTGGGAATCCAATGATATTTTAATATAGATTCAAGAATAGATTCACATTTACTTGAAAATATTACATAACGCTAACTAATTCAAATGAGTTTCTTTTAGCAAGCTATTTTATTGCCTTTTGCAGAATGATTGTGTGTGAACATGCTTGCTTTGCTATCTGTTCTTGCAACATGGATGAAATATTCTGATACAACATTTGATGCTATCTGTATTTTGTGCATATCTATTTGCATTCTTCTATAAATAAAAGGGGGAACACAATTTCTTCTTCTTTTCATCTAGCCTACCAACATGTGTTTTCCTCTAAGCAAACAAACGAGGATGATAACAAGAATGGGGCTTTAAACTCACACATTCTTCATATCTTGATCGTCTTTTCTGATCACGACTTTGGGCTTAGAACTTTGAAGATATGGAGTACATTAGATGTTAGAGGCCACATTCATTCTATGTTTAGTAACAGAATTGGGACAGATATGATAAGTGACTCATACATGTTAGATGGTGAGTTGTTCAAAGCCACAAAGGTTAGCACTTGAATAAAGCAGAACAGATCAAGCCAAACCACATATACATGGTAAATTACTTTCAACAATGTTATAAAACTTTCACTATGATATTTATATCAAATATGACTCAAGATAATATGGACTGATTCCAGTTATACATTATCAAAGGATGAAAATATAGGTATAAGAAAAAGCATCATCCAGGCTTCAGAATTAGGGAAGAGAGGCTTATTATAAAACAACATAAAGAAATTTCTGAGGCACAAACCATCCATACCTAGACACTTCACAGTGATTATATCAAAAGACCTAGAACTAACACAAAGAAGGGTGTGATGGAGCCAGAGGAACAAGAAAACTGAACCTGTTCATGAAGTATTATGAAGTAGTAAGCAACCAGAGTAGTGGCATCTTCAGACTTGACACAGGAATTCATCAAAAGCAGTAGTACATCAAATGGGGAGTCTTTCTGAGGACAGTGCTGTGGAAAATCCTTGAATAGTTTGACAAAGAGGCAATGCCCTATGAACTCAGAAGCAGCAGCACTTTGGGATCTTAATGGCAGACATATGTACTAACAAAAGAATTGCTACAGATTCCTACAAAGTCTGTGCATTAGGGTTTCTGCCTCTCATTTAGTAGAGAGGTAGTTGTCCAAGAATCTTAATTTTTCAGCAGAATATTTATTCCCATCTCTGCATTCACCTTTGTCTCTTGAATGCCACAGCACACCAGCATCCACCAGGCACATCAATGTTTTAATCATGTTCATGCATATAGCTGACATCTATTTCTTGAAATGTCAGTTATGGCAACTAGGAAGATGAAATTGGAGTCAATAGTCCTTAATCTACATTTATTTTGTGCTCCTGGAACAGTTAATGACCTTAGAACTTCAATGTAGCAACAGCACACATGTACATTAAAATGAATGTCATCTTAGCCATAGGATGAATTTGAGTTTCATGGGATATCTTGTTTGTGAACACCTTTTGAAGTAATCCAACACATGTTATCCAAACACCTTAGGCTAAATTATTAAACCTCCAGACAAGTCTATTTTAATGTGAATATGTTGTATTAAAAATTACAATCTTAGCAAATTTATTAGAACATTAATTATATATTATGTTCACATATTTTTCACTCCTACATAAAGTTGATACTGAAAAAATAAAAAGAATGGTAAAGCCGTTAATGTTTTGATAGAAGAAGGAAAAGAGTCAGAAGGAAGCAAAAGAAAAGAGTTTAGAAAAATTCAGTGCATGACTCTGACGTTCATGAGGAGAAGCTGGAAAATACGGAAGATGAATACAGACATGAAAGAGTTTAAAAACTAATAGTCTTTCTTTGATGAAGTCTACATCCTTCGACTCCTTGTGTACTGAAGAAAAAATAATTATAACTTTATTTTACTAAGTTTAGAAAATAAACTTAGATCCTCCAGAATTAAGAGGGAGAGGAAAACCCTGCGTTTATAGCTTTTAGCACACTCTCAATTTATGCTTTCTTTTTCTGCTGCTGCTAGTGATAGTTCTTATGTAAGCTCTCAGAACTCAGGACTTTAGAAGTGTCTGAATAAACAGTAAAATGGTGCTACCATCAAAAGGAGGCTTCTCTGATGAAGACACAGTTCTAATCTTCTGGATACAGGACCGTCACTTGGATTAAAGGAAATTGTGCATCAAACTCTGTAGATTTGGGCTTCTTGATTGCAACAATGCACTTTTCCATTTAGAATTCCTATGATAAAAACAGCTATAGGCTTCCATTCCCTTGTGCAGGGAACAGCTGGGAACTTTAAAGACTTTTCTGGGCATCCTGCCCTCCATCTCAAGGCTTCTAAACAAAAACCAGCTCTGAGAAAAAATATGAGAGAATCACAGAAAAAAAAAAGTGAGTCTTTCAAACCAAGTCCCAGTATAGATCCGTATTCAATCACCATTTCCCAGAGGGCCTCAAACGTTGAGTTAGCATGCACAAAGCGTTGACACTTGCCTTTATGCTCACACCTGACATTTGGTTGTAATACACAAACATCTCCCTAGAACTCATTTTCTTTCTCTTAAACATTGTGTTAATTTTTTTCTGAATGTCAGATAACTCCCATGACAACAAAGTTGAAATGTAAAGTAAAAACAGGCCTCTCTTGATTGCAGCCCACAGCAACCTGTTCTTTGCACAAAAGTAATTCTGGCTGCTTATTTCAGAGATAGTCTTCATATAAAAAAAAAAAAACAGGTATGTAGTGTGCAAATGTATTTTTTTCTTTTCTTTCCCTTCCCAAATGAATAAAATAAATACCCTCTTCCCTCCCCTTCAACCCTCCCTCAAAGTCCCCACGCTCCCAATTTACGCAGGAGATCTTATCTTTTTCTACTTACCATGTAGATTATATCTATGTAAGTCTCTCTTAGTGTCCTCATTCTTGTCTATATTCTCTGGAATTGTGATTTGTAAGACTTGTGTGTACTGTCACAATTATTGCAAGTTCCTATGTTCAAGTGTGCTGTTGCACCTGGGAAACAATGTTCCTTGTTGTCATCCACTACCTCTCCTCTTGCCACTCTTTTGTGAAGATCCCCGAGCCTTGCTGGGGAGAGATGTGATATGTGAGTGTCATTTGGAGCTGAGCACACCATAGTACTTCTCAATGCAATCTTGTTTCATCTCATTTTGTTTTATTCTTTTTATGGGTTTATATAAAAATTTCACTGAACTTATATTTCTATATAATAAATTTAGGGTATATCTACAAAACTATTATAGAGCTCTATCTAGTATATCTTTAATATTATCACAGAGCTCTATCTAGTTGTTCTATTATAATTTGTTTAATAACCATTTTTTATCAAGAAATGCCACTTGTTCTATAATACTATTCTTTATGCAGTTTTTTTTTTTATTGCTAGCCTTCGAAATCATCACTGGTATGTATGGTTTTGTCCAGCATCACTATGTTTTAACTTTACTATTGTTCTAAATATTTGATAAGTAAAGCCCCACTTTTGCCTTTGTTTTTTTCTTTCTCCTATCTCATTAGTATTTGATCATATTCCTTTATACAAAACATCCTTTACATTTTCATATTTATGACTTTTCTGCATATTCTATTTTCCAGTTACCTTTAGGATCAGCTTTCACATTCCTAAATATTCTGTCTAGTAACTATTATTGGTAGAATATTAAATCACACATTAATAATTCATTTTCTATATATTAACAATCAATGAAAAAGTAAAAGTTTATAGCAAGAATCATCCTGCCACAATGCACCCATGAAAAACATTTACATAAACATTTGCATACTACTCTGGTCTCCAGTTCCCTGCTTGCACTCTGTGGTCAAATGCTCATTAGATATTGTAGACACTGAAAGAGAAATGCATTGTCTTCATAGAATAGAATTCTGTGAGGGTGCATGGCACTTCTTAGGCCAGAGCCATGAAACTAAGGGTTACTAATGAAGAAGCAGAATTGCACAGCGCAGAGCAACAGAGGGTAGGGAGGCATATGGGAACAAGGTGGGAGCAGGAGGAGGTGGTGACTGAGGCCTGTCTCTCACATTCCCAAAACACTATCCAGTTTTTAATCTGGGGGTTATTTCTAAAGGAAGTTTTGACATACATACTGGAATGTTAAATTGTTAAATGTTAAGACATTTTAAATAATATAAAAACTTTCATAAAAACAAATTAATAAAAACATGGCAGATTTCCTTTGTGCCTTTCAGTGTTTTTTTCTGCTTCCTCATTTTCTATGTTCTCTGCCTCACAAAATCATCTCAAAAGACAGAAGTTCTCAAAGCTTCTTTTCTGCTTCTATGGACTGTATTTGTAATGTAGTCGACTAAGGAATCTGAATGACATTTTTCCATATTAGATATTTGGCAAAGGAAAAACAAAATGAGAACACTGAATAAATTCTTAATTTTAGTTAAAGCTTTTTTGGTAAACTCTGGGAAATTGTGTTAGAGAGTAGGAATAGATGTGGGAAAATTATAAGTCATTACTAACAATGAACACACAGTAATATATAAAGTCAAACAGTGGAGGAAATGGTTGTTTAAATACACTTTGGATGCAAGATTCAAATTCAAGCAAGAAAGGGCTGACACATGAACAAGAACACTGTGGTTCCTTTTGTAGAACACTGTAATTTCACTTTTCATGTGATTTTGCAAGCATTCAACATAATAAAATAAAAAGTGGAGCCTGAAGTCAGGCAAAGATGTCATCAGTGATGGTAGCAGGTAGGCCTAAATTTCAGAATGTTGTACCACAGTGGTTTTAAACTTAGGTTTTGATATTATAATCGAATTGTATCATTTCCTACTTCTCTTTTCCTCCCTCCAAACCTTTCCATATATACTTCTTTGCTCTATTTCAAATTCAAGGCCTCTTTTTTTTAAGTGCTGCTACATGCATGTATGTATATGTACATATTCCTAAATGCATAAATATAACCTTTTCAGTTAAGTTTGTATAATGTTATGTGTTGGTATTGGATAAGCAGTTGGTGTGTTCTTCCTTGGGAAAGACTATTTCTCTCCCACTCTCAGAATTGATTACTTGCCTGTACTTCTTTGTGTAGGATTGAGACCTTATGGGCTTTTCCCTGTCCACTTTACTCTATCTATTGTTGTTGTCCTTGTTCAGCTCATGATTAGGGAACTGTGTTGCAGAAAATATATAGCTATCCTGCTCAACTAGAGGGAAATTATGCTAACTATCCAGAATTAGTGAAGTCAAGGATCTTAACCTTCAACTGATTAAATCAGAATTATCCTTAACTACATTTTAAACATTTGTTCTTATACCCAAAAATAAATGTAGTTCTCACCCCTCAACAAGAAAACTTCTCTTTGCAGCAGATGTAGACCATTATGAAGAGGCCTAACTTAACATCAGTGTAGTCATGACAACCTGCAGACTAATAATATAGCACTAGGCCTCGCACTTATAATAACCAGGAAAAGCCACAAACTGTACTCTTCAGGGGACCAATATGAATTGAGACAAACAAGTACTAGATGCTCCAGAACATTAAGAATAGTTTACATAATTTGTACATAGGTTGCCAATCTTCTTGCAGCAATGCTAGTGCCAATCTCTGTTTGACAAGACTTTTTTTTTTCTTCCTACTCTGATGGAGGAGGGTCATCTGTCTATGTGTTACTTTCATTGGTTAATAAAGAAACTGCCTTGGCCCTTTGATAGGACAAAAAATTAGGTAGGTGGAGTAGACAGAAAAGAATGCTGGGAAGAAGGCAAGGAGGGAGACGACATAGCTCTTCTCTCCAAGATGGACGCAGGTTAAGATCTTTCCAGGTAAGCCACCACCTCGTGGTACTACACAGATGAATAGAAATGGGATAATCAAGATGTGAGAGTTAGCCAGTAAGAGGCTGGAGCTAATGGGCCAAGCAGTGTTTAAAAGAATATAATTTGTGTGTTGTTATTTGAGGGCATAAGCTAGCCAGGTGTGCAGGAGCCAGGCGGGAACACAACCCACAGCTCCTTCTACATTAATTCAGCCCCCATCTGAATCTTGAATACCCCTACCGCCATCATTTACTCTTTAAAAACCCTGCCATAGTTGAGTTCAGTGATCTCCCTGATCCAACCACTGTATTGAAATGGATGAAGAACCCAAGCCTGAACTTGCAATAAAGGCTCTTTGCTTTTGCATACAAACTCAGACTCCTGGTGGTCTCTAGGGGGGCTCATGGTGTGGGCATAACACACTGCAGAAAGCCACAGCAAATCAGATTCAGAGTTGTGTATTCCAGGCCCAATGGATATGCCTACAAAGCAATAGCACATTGTTTTTAAATTTACAGACATTGTCCCATAGTATCTACCCACTCATTCTACTTTCAGAACAGTGTTTTGTTCTGAAACAGATTCAGTTTTGCTGGACAGATAAGCAATTTAATGATTCCAATTCATAAATTAGAAGTTTATAATTATAGCTAATGTGATGTTCTAATTCTATAGTTATAGACTTCTACATTTAATTTCTTTTGTAAATCATAAAATAGAGAAAAATCAGGGCTTCCTTTTCCTTCTACTATATTTAATATCAGTAGCAAGAGGAACATCAAATTTAAAACTTTAAGGAAAAATAATCATTTTTTAAATAAAAGAACTTTAAGAAAAAGTATTAAAAAGAAAATATCTTCACTAGTTACTGGTTCTGATTTTTCTGATTCCTCTCACCTCTTCCTGAACCTTCACTCATGTGCACATACTGATACACAGACCCTCTGCGTTACAGATAGAAAATAAAGTAAAAATATGATAATTTGGTTGTAAGAACCCTGTCACAACATTATGAGACAGAGAATCCTCATAGATGCCATGGGGTTTTGTTTCCTGTTGACTGAGAGTGCAGCCTATCCTGAAGTATAGTTTGTTCCCCCAATGAGAATCTCATGGAGAAAATTAAATTTTCATTTACAAGTGGTTATCAATTGGAGATAGTTTCTGTGTTACAGATGGGGTCATGTGACACTGTCTTATCAGTGCCTGGACAAAGCTGGTGCAGACCCGTTAAGGCCCTGTGTGTGCTGTGTCAGGCTCTGTGAGTTCACATGAGTGCTGGTCCTGTTGTGTTTAGAAGGCTTATTTATTCTGTTTTCTTCAGCATTTGGAACTTTATTTTCCTTCACCTTCTTTTACTTTGCTCATGTGTCTAACAAACAGTTCAGGACTACTCTGTGGTAGCTCCAGTTCATTTGGCCCATGCTCTGGAAGCTGCTGACCAATCCTCTGTGACTGACTGGGCACTTGGGTCTTCAGCGGGAGAACTGCTGGATAGATGCAGAGGGCACCTGCACTCCTTCAGACCCATCTGCTACCACTGGCTGACTAGCATAGAAATCAGGAGCTAGTGTAATCTAGTCTCTGTGAAATTGCTCCTTGGTCACAACCTTCTCAGCAGCAGACTTCTCCTCCTTCTCAGTCTCCTCTTGCTCTCTGTAGAAGCAGAGATCAGATACAACCTCCCATGCTCATAGAAGACAGTGTCACACATGCAGAGAACTTTACTAGCCAGAATTCAGGGCAGCATACTCTCTGAGTGAGTTTCCTTGCCATTTGGATGGTAATGCCCACATAACACAGAGGAGAGTCTGCGTTACACAGAGCAATGGTGGGCAAATTGTCAAAATGACTGGGAGGGACTAGGGGTCAGCCCTGGAATCAGGCACCAACAGAAGCTGTAGCTCTCTGAAGGCTGCCTGGATCTGGTTAGTGAAGATCTCAGGCAAAAAGCAGCTAGCAATTGGAGTAGCTCCAGGGGCAGCAGCAAACTTCAGCACAGCTGGCTGGGTGTTCCTAGATGCTGACATCAGCAGGGCTTGCAGTTTGTAGCAATTGTCTGAGCTGTGAACAACAGCCTTCCTCAGGTCTTCTTCAGATTTATAATGTAGAAATCATCACTTTTCCTTGTCTAGCTATACTACTTTGTATGGAAGTCAGTTAAGTGGGTTCCCGTGGCAAGGAGTTAGAGGTCCTCTTCCTCCTTCATCTGCAGGACATCAAGGGCTCCAGACATTGTATGAGTTTCCTTTTAAGTTATGATGGGAATCAAGAACAACACCATATGGACCTGTTCGTGGGCAGCACAAAAAGATGGATGAGTAATTTTAAGTATGAAAACATGGTTAATCAACATTAGTTTTAATTAGTAACTACAATTAATTACTGACTTGCTGTCAGCTGCTGCATTTGATTCTGCTTACATTTCATTTAATCATTGTATTAGTCAGTGTTCTTTAGAGCAACAGAACAAATAGAACACACATACATACATATATTTAAAATATATACATATAAATATATATTAAAAGGGAATTTCTTAGAGTAGCTTACAGCTGCTTGTAGTTTGGTGAGTCCAACAGTAATGTTTCCTGGTGCAAAAGCCATGAATCTAGTAGTTTAGGCCACAAGATTGAAAGCCTCACTTTAATTGGAATCTCGAAGAAGTGGGATCTGATGATAGTAATGTCTCAGGAGCAAGATACATGAACTTACCTTTAAGACAGGGTAAACGGGCAAAAAGCAAAACTTCCTTCTTCCTTGTCTTTTACGTTGGCCACCTCCCAGAGCTGTGGGCTAGATTTAGGGTAGGTCTTGCAACCTCAAATGATGTACTCAAGAAAATCAGTTCCAGTGTATCCAGCTGCTTAGGTTTCTAGTTTATTCCAGATGTAATCAAGTTAATAACCAATATTAGACATCACAATCATTTAATGTATCATTTTGGAATATTGTTAAAGACAGTTTGTAGAGAGTCAGACTTATGTTGTACTCTTGTTGTGTTTCTTGCTCTTAAGAATATTTTTGCTGAAGACCTTTCCTTCAGAGGTAGTGATGGGACAAGAGTTAGAACAGATGTCTGAGTAATCCCCCCTTTCCAAATTTTGTCTTTTGAAAACAAAAGGCAACTAAATGATCAAGCCAGAATATTTCAGAGTGGGATGATATCTTTGTCACTCTTCTGTGGCTGTGAAGAGACATGACCAAGGCATTTCTAATAAAAGAAAGCATTTAGTTGGGGACTCACTTATAGTTCCAGAGGTTTAGTGTATTATCATGGTGAAAAGCAGACTGGAATGGTGCTGCAGTAATAGCTGAGAGCTTTAAGCTGTGATCCACAGGAAGGGGAGGGTGGCACTGTGCCTGGTCTAGGCTTTTGAAACCCCCAAGGCCACTCCCAGTGATGCACTTCCTCTAAAAAGCCACAACTTCAATCCTTTTCTAAACAGTCCACCAACCAGAGACTAGACATTCAAGTATATGAGCCTACTGGGGCCATTCTCATTCAAACCACTACAGATGAAGAGAGACAGCTTTCAAAGCAATTGTGTAAGGCTGAACAACTTATTTTTCAGCTGTGTTCATGATAAGTAGAGAATCTTGCTTTATTTTTAATACAGGATGAAAAACTCTTGGACCGTTGTGCTGCGTTAAGCACACCAATGCCACTTCTCCTTTCATCCCCGCCACAGACTTGTTTTTATTACTCTTCAGCTGAGAACTGAAGCCTAGGATCACATTTGACATGATGTATAGGAACAAAGTAGCATGACATTTCACAATTTAAAAAAGTACAATAGATTCCATTATCCTGCATGCACAAACTGATTTTTGGGAGCCCATTCTCTACGGAAGGATAACTTGCTCAGCCTTCCTAAAGGCAAAGGGGCTTGGTCCTGCCTCATGTTGATATAACAGACTTTGTTGACTGCCCAAGGGAGGTCTTACCCCCCTGAAGAGTGGAGGGGGAGTGGAATTGAGGAAGTAGGGGGCAGGAGAAAGGGAGGGAGGGGGAACTGGGGCTGATATTGGGACTAGTATGTAAAATGAAAAAAAAATTAAAGAAAAAAAGGATGACAGAAGAAACTTTGCATCTGTACAGATGGCTACGATAGCTTCCATTTTACAATTAGCATAACCATGGCATCACTGGCACTTTAAATCACATTATTCTCGGTTCTCCTGCATACTTCACTGTCCTCTGAGTAGGCCTGGTCATTCCTTAGACCAGTGACATGTGCACAGGTGCAGGTATTACTTTTAGGTAAACCCAATGAGGAAGCCCTTCCCAAAGTGGCCTCTCTTTTACTCTGTCTCTACAACTGGGCAGTGTTCTGATGGGGGGCACTTTGGGTAGCTAGAGTTCTAGAGTTGGGATGATACATAAGGGAAACCAACTCCCCCATGAAAATATGAGAGAAATAAAAGTTAAGTCATATTGGTTCTAGATGGTATTGGCATTGTTTTTACAGTGCCTGAGTAGCGGAATCAATAATGAGGCTCGGAGACCAGCAGTGTGTTTCCTTCTCGGTGAATTTATACTGACATCAAACACGACCTTCCTGGCAAAGGACACAACCTAGAAAAAAATTTTGAAGGTTCAGTGTTGAGTCATGTAGGTAGGTTCCTGCAGTAGAGGGAGTCACTCACAGATTGCTCATCCCCTGATTACTCAAGAAATCGAGCAGACATGGAAGTTCACTATACTTCTGGCACTCTCAAGGCAAGCAGATTAGGAATGCAAAGTTATTATAAGTGATACAGCAAACCAAACTCAGCCAGCCTGAACTTCATGAAACTCTTTCCCCCATGTATGTCCCCAAAGAGAAAGAAAAAGAAAATACAGAAAGGAACTTCCATTACTGCCACCTCTCACCTACACAATCACCTGTAAGACATCCAAAGACATTTGTTCATCCATACTTCCTGAGTCTCTTCTTTTCTCTTTCCTTTCTTAAAATTTTACAGCAGTAGTTACTTGATCACACCTGCAAGTCATTTAACTATCCTGGGAAATAATTTATCTGAGCCTGAAAGCTTAAATTAAAGCTGTGAAGTGCTCCCTTATTATCTCTGCACCCATCTTGTACTTCAATTCCCTCCTAATGATGTTTGTTCTAGGTCTGCCAGCTTGAAAATTATTTCCTTGATGGAGGAAAAAAGACGTAAAAGAGAATATGAATAAATCTCCAGGATCTGCTATGCGGTGTAACCTTGTATCTTTTGTCATAAATTACAGAATTTCCCCAAGAGCTGTGGAATTGTTTTGAGCAAGTACACATTTCTATAATATGCCAAGAATGGCTACTTATTAGGGATGAAGCCTAGTTTGGAAACTATTGTTGCTGAAAATCTATACACAAGTACTCAAACAAATTGCTAATTTGAAGTTGATGAGAACAACTTTTGTGGAGAACTCAGAGAGGCTCCTGAAACACTGTGCTGTGGAACACTCAGGTCAAAGCAGGTCTTAATCCCAGGCAGCCAAAGACAGGGCAGGACAGGACTCTAAGCTCCTTCTCTGCTCTCTGCTCTGTCTGTGTTTTGCCGTTGCCTTTGTGTTGACAGGAGTAGAATCTGAGAATGCCTGCTATTGGTGATGTAGTTCAGTGTTCACCAAGCTCGTTATCCTTCTCTCTTCTCATCTGTCACAGAAGAGCAAGCTACCGAGATCCGCTTGGTAATTCACAGAGCTGATTTGAGCTCAGGTCACTCCCAGGGTAAGACACTGTGAATTTCCCTTTCATTTCTTATTGATAGATTTGTTGAGGACTCACACTAAATTTATAGTTTGAGCGATTACTGATTAGAATCTATGATTTTTCTCTGTTCACATTCCCTTTACATCTTTCGGATATGCAGACTCATTTGTCATATAACTTTAGAAATTGTGGTTAATATAATAGTTTGCCTTTCTTGAATGTCACTGGCTTAAACAAATTCTAAGACAAGCTGATCTTATCTCGTGTGCTTTCTGTTGCCTGGATATAATATACTGTGCTCTTCCTAAATGATAAGAGAACCCACAGTAACATTGTCTTGCTTGTTATTTTGTAATCTTCATAATAATGGTCGTGATAATAAATCTGCTGGCCTGTCCTGTCACCTGGGTACCCTGTCTTGCTCACTCTCAATTTCATCCCCTCTTCCAGCCTAGGCAAGGGGATCCTATGCCTTCTCCTCCTCCTCCTCTTCCTCCTCCTCCTCCTCCTCCTCTCTCTCTCTCTCTCTCTCTCTCTCTCTCCTTCTATCTCTCTGTCTGTCTGTCTCTGTTTCTCTCTTTCTCTCTTTCTTCTGAAGTGACAGTCTTTGCCTTTCCTTTCCCCTCTTTCTCTTTCATCTCTTTCTCTATCTCCCCTTCTCTCTCTTTCTTTCTCCTCCCACCTTCCATAACTCCTTACCCTTATAGTCTTTCCAATACCCACTAAATAAACACTATACCCAAGCTCTCTCTGCATGGTGTATATGTCTTTCTTCTTCTCTCTGAGGTCCCCCACACCAACAGGAGAATTTGCCAGGGTCATGCCATCATGAATCATAACAATAATTGTTGAGTCTTCAGTGTGTATCACTGAGGTCTGCAGACACCTGATTCAAAAACATGCAGACTGATTATTTACAATGCAGATTAGCCAGCCCTCTGATGTGGGACCCCCCTCTATATGTTGTGATTACCATTAATGAATAATAAAAACTGGCTTGGCCTGATAGGGTAGAACAGAGGTAGGAGGGGAAAACTACACTGAATGCTGGGGGAAAGGAGGCAGAGTCAGGAGAAGCCATGTAGCCCTGTCGGAGCTGGACAGAACTTTAGCCAGACAGAACATTTAGCCACATGGCAATACACTGATTAATAGAAATAAGTTAAATTAAGATGTAAGAATTAGCCAATAAGAAGCTAGAGCTAATGGTATAAGCATTAATTTAATTAATATAGTTTCTGGTGATTATTTCAGGGCTGAGCAGCTGGGAGCAAACAAGCAGCCCTCCTTGCAACAGCCCTCCTTTTCAGAAGCAGTTACACGATCAGCAGTGCACCGGGTGAACTGGAAGTACACAGACCCCTGATCAGAATCTATTTGCAAGTTCAAGATGGAGAGTGATTTGGCTGTGATAATTGACCATTTTCTCAAAAAATACACGTAAGCAAAAGGTTTTCATAAATCTTTGTTATTTAGTGTGAGACGTAGAAAAATAAACTATTTAAAGCACCAAGTAATTGACTCATGTTGACTTGCTTTCTCAAATTACAAAAATTAATACAGTAGCTGCTATTACCTACTCAAATCCCAGAAACAGGTATTTGAACTCTGGAGATCTCAGTGCCGACAAACATGTTATTGTCAACTTTTCCGTACAGTATATTTTAAAGACTTCACTATAATAACTGCCATTCCTCTTCTGTGAGATCTGTGTCATTAAGAATTTAAGATGAGGATAGCATTGCTGTCCCCAAGTCCTGCAGCTGCTAGAGTAAACACCAGGGTTCTTTTTAATCCTAAGGTTTTCTATTCCATTGTTATTTTGAATAAATTATTATTTCCTGAGCTGGGTTCATAGATAAACCTTCTTATTTTTTTAAAAAAAACTTTATTTTTAACATTAAATAATAGAGTTACTTTGTTTTATAAGGACAAAGAAGCTTTTCTTTCAAAATATAAAAATGAATTCAATAATAATAATATGTTCTTTGGTAAATTTTCTTTCTTTACTTAAGGTAAGATTTCATGGGGAAAAATGAATATTATCTTGTCAATTTTTATTTATTTGGATCCATGACCACACTTTGCTAAAAAAAAAAAATATAAAAAAGCAAAAAAAAAAAAAAACCCAAACTATTGTACATGGGTCATTTACAATATGACTCAATAAGATACATTTTTCTACTTTGTAGAACTACTTCATATTCTAATTTATAATATTTAGTTTTTTTACATACACTTCTACAAGTATCTATTTTTAAAAGTATTCGCATAGTCAAAACATTGATATAAGTTTAATATTTAATACTTTTGCTATTTATAAATGTGTGTTTATATATATTTGTATATTTTTAACTGAGATTATGTTTTAGCTGTTTTTTTTCATTACTATGACAATTTACTGAACACATGAAATTAAGGGAAGAAAGATCCATTTTGGCTTTAGAATTGAAAGGGAACAGCCCGTTATGGTGGGAAACAATGGGTATAGGACATGCTTTTGGCATGGGGAGTTTGCACTTCAACTGGCTCTCATCTTGCCTGACTGACTTGACCAGATGCAGGGCCTTCTATAATTCTCAAGTTTCACCACTATGGCCCGGTGTCCATAGCTAAGCTTCGTATCCAAAAGGTCCTGCAGCCTCTTATGCCAGCACCTTTAGCTGTTTAAATACTTAGTATGTATTTAAACAATTGGGACTTTGGAGCATTAACATTTAAGCATAACAATATGGTATTTTTCCTCCTCTTTTCTATAACACACATCTGTAGGTCTTTTCAGATTAATAATTCAAACAAAAACAGTTTCAAGAAGCCAGCCCAAGTGATCTGATTACATCAGGCCCATTAAGACTATTTCCCTTTTTCCAAAGACCAGACAGCATGAATTTAATCTCAATTTATTGGTTGCTTCTTTTTCTATGTCAAATCATCCTCTCTGCTTGGATTTCCACAGTTGCCACTAACCTTAGAGTTGTTTTGTGCAAATTCACAAAGACAGACACAAGATAAATCAATATAAAGAGTCCCATGGAAAGAAAAGGCTGTGCTTCCACTGTTCATGAACTTTATCATTTTATTCAGAAGCGTTATTTGTCAGGGAGTGACTGCATGAAAGTACCCTCATGAATGCGCTTACTATAATTATAATAATTTGCAACAATTCAGCACGCTTGTAGTCAAAGGGAAGCACTCGTCTGCTTGTGCTTTTGTGTTTATCGATGTGAATCCTAGGCTCACAGGTGGTCACTGTAACCTGTGTGTTCTATTCATAGAAGGGCTTCAAACTATTAAACTAATTTGAAAAGACACGGAATACAAAATCAGCAAAGTCCCTTCTGATCTTTTTAAATGTCAGTAATGACCTTTTAACAGTAGTATTTCTTTAGGGAGTGTGACAGAAACAGTGTTTTCAGGAAAGGAGTAGCTGTAGAGAATTTAATAATCATGCTAATGAACAGGGGAAGCTAAAAAGTCTGCTTGTTATAATTAGAGGAGCTGCCTTTGCAGTGGCTGGATAATCAGAGCAAAGGAAAGAGCAGATCACAGGAGACACCACATAGAAAGAGGCCCTGGAAAGCTACTTTTGCAAAGGAATGTCAGAGATAGAACTGTCCAAACCAATAGAAACAGCAAACAGACATCCCACTCCAAATGATCAGTAGAGAGGCGTCCATTGCCAGCTATGGCTACAAATAGAAGTGTCCTGTTTAGAAAAAGGAATCAGTTCTTTAACAATTTGCCTTGTCTTGGGTGACAGTCTTTCTATTTGTATCCTAGAAAAGACTGACCCTAAATCCAAAGCAACAAATAGCTACAATTTTAAATTGAATTTAAATTGTTGCTTAGCCAATATACTTGGAGTCAACATAGTTGATAATGGATCACAAAACAAATCATGCAAATTTGCTCTTCCTAACAGTCAACCATTTTTATTCCTCCTACTGCATTGTCTGTGATAAGAACATGAGAATGTTGACTTGATTTAAGTGGTGTCAGTACAAAGTAAGATCTGCATGACTAATGTTTGGGAAAATGTGGGGGAAGGGAAAAATGCCCCAGAGAGGGCACTCTTCACTTTGGGGGTAGAGAGTTTGTTAGACTATGGAATTTTCTAAATAATTTCTTTAAATAACTTCTAGAATATTATTATATTATACACAAAATTTGCAATTGTAGGAGACTCTTATTTTAAAGGAATTTCTTTTACAACACATGCATCAGAAATAGAAAAGAGTAAATTTACATTTAAAATAAGCAAACACTGTAATACCAACTCTCAAGAGGTAGAAGAATTATAGTTATAAGGGGCCCTTAGTACCTAGAGAGAATATATCATAAATAAGCAAAACTCAGATTAACTCCAGACTATACTCATTCTTAAATTATGCTTTAGTTAGCAAATTAGTAGGAACATATATTTTCAACATGTAATAATTAAACAAAGCAAGTAACAGAACAGATGTTTGAATGAAAAGAAGGGAAACACAAATAGAGACGGCAAGGGGGTTTCAAAAAAGGTTTTTAAATATACACACTAAAACAGAGTACATGTAAGTGGTACATTTCTAAAAATTTGCAAGAAATTTTCCTACTCTTTTTGTTTCAGCTGCATCAAAAGAAACCTCCAAATCCATCCCTCCACATTGGTGTCTTGTCCCCCACAGAATGTTCTTTGTCCAAGCCATTTTCTTTCCCCCTTCTCCTCCCCACCTTCTTCTCTTTCTCCTCCTTCCAAAATCCTCACAGACATTTTCTTGTAGGTTGAGGGATAAAATAAGCAGCTCAGCAGCTGAAGTGAGGGATTTTTGATGCAGATTGAGATTTGTGGGGAAAGGCAATAGTCAGAAAAAATACAAAGGTGGTTCCCACCTGCAATCACAGCACTTATGGTGCAGAGGCAGAAAGATCATCACAAATTTCTTGACTGTATATAGTGAGTCTGATGCCATAGACTACATAGTGACACCTTGTCTCACAAAACAACCACAAAACATACCCTGCTTTCTATTGTGGAGATGTAAGCTAGAATGCCATAGCTCCCATGATAGCATGAATATAGAGTCACCTACATGGAGTGGTTGAAGTGCTTGGTTTTATCAGAGCAACCAAAATTCAATTGTGCAGGTGCTCATTTTGTTGCACTGGGTACTCACTGCATTGCAAGCAGAGTTAAACATATACATATGGTCTTTAATATACATTGTGTTCCCAAATAATAAGTAGTATCTAATATGTTTGCTATGTCCAACTAAACTTGCCATCACCTTTGCTGGGTAAGCTTAAAAATTTAACCGCTATTATTTCTCTTTTCAATAACAGTGCTAGAAGAAATCTGAAACAGAAAAATTGTGCCATTGCAAGGAATGTCACTCCAGGCCTTATTTATTTATGATGCAGTCTTTTCTTACCCATGGGTAATACCTTCCAAGGAGTTCTGCTAATGCCTAAAGTCATAGATGATATTAAAGCCTACAAGTGCTATGAGGTCTTCTTAGAATACATATCTATAGTACAGGCTAGTTTATAAACTAGGCACAGTGAGAAATTAGTACCAATTATGATAAAATGGAGCAAGTATAATAATATACTGGAATGAGCTATTTTTTTTATTGAGAATAGGAAAAAAAAAGTTTCCGCCTCCTCCCAGCCTCCCATTTCCCTCCCCCTCCCCCTACTCTTCTCCCCCTCCCCCCACTCCTCTCCACCTCCCTCTCCAATCCAAAGAGCAGTCATGGTTCTCTGCCCTGTGGAAAGTCCAAGGACCTCCCCCCTCTCCCCCCTCTGTCCATGTCTAGGAAGGTGAACATTCAAACTGGCTAGGCTCCCACCAAGCCGGATCCTGAAGTAGGATCAAAACCCCTTGCCAAGTAGTTGATCTTGAACCTGAGCTTATGGAAAGCAGAACCATGGACTACCTATCAATAATAATTTTTTGAAAGTAAAACTTTTACTGTAACAAGCACCCAAAGTCTATCATGTGAAAGACATCCCATAAACTGAATTTTATGAACAAGGTGAAATACCAAACCTGAGTCATACTGAGTAGAGTAAAATGTGAAAAACGTTATCCTAACCAATTACAATCTATAGTAAAAACTCTTGGGTATATTTTCTAAGATACTTGACATTGAGCTTTTTTGATAATTCTTCTTTTTGCATTGTGTGTACATATGTGTAGTGGCAATGGCAAAAGGCAAATAACAATTTATCTTTTAAAAATGTTAGATTCCCATGTGTTTTAAAAGAATTCACTGGCTGAATTTTCTTGGTAAATATTGCCCTCTTCTGTTCAGTTCAAGGCCATTCTTGGTAGTGAGTGGCTTTAAACCAAGTATTGAAAGACTCAAAGACAAGTCAACAAACATCAGGCTGATAGGACCTCATTGTCACGTGGACAGTCTACTTCTTTCTCGGGCATTGCTTCCACAGGAGCAAAGATATTGTATTTGTAGCATGCAGGAACCAAGCCCAGTATTTATTTACATTAAGCCAATCATTGATGGCTGTTTAGTGGCAACAAATGAATCTTGCAGGATTTCCATGAAGATGATACAGCCCCATTTTAATGATTACAAATAAAAAGATACTTTGAGAGCCTTTTTCCTGTGGGCGCAAAGAATGAGATGCAAGCTGGAGCACATTAAATTCAGCCAAGTTTCATTGCTGATTGAATGTTTAGCAAAATTCTTGCTCACGAGCAAGCCAGGATATTGTGAAAGCTTGCTTGTTGGTGAACTCTACAGAAAATTTGCTCTTTTGCAAAGGAGATATAGTGTATAATTTTATTTTAAGATAGACCATTATTAATCATTTTCAACTACTACAAAATGTAACTGTGACCACTTGGAAATATTCATTCCAGGTCTATGAAACTATTTAGTGCTTTTGCAAAATGTTCTTCAAACTTACATCAGTCTTGAGAATAGTTTCCAGAAGGCAAAGGTTCAGATGCACACTTCTTGTCATTAGGTAACAATAACATTGCATACAGATTAGCTCATGGTTTACTCTGCTGCCTTCTTCCTAGTGTGTGCAGTTCCAACAGAACAATGATTTTAATTATACAATTCCCCTCACAAGTACAGAAAAATAAATGGAGGCCAATATTAGAGGCAGAATGTCCTTGTACCATATGCCAAAACTAGCTCTCGTGTACCACTTTTCAAAATATTTAAACAAAGGCTAGAGGTGTTAAATTTCTTTGGCCTTCAATCACTTTAATTTTAATACATTGTTAGTCATGATCTCTATAACTGCCAACTTTTTGCTTTGTACATCCCTTGTATGCTTTCTGTGGAGTTTTTAGTATTTTAATAATGGAAAATTATACGAGTATATGTTATTAGCAGTATTCTGTTTTGAAATTCTTTCAAAGCAAATGTGATTTAAATTTATTCCAAATGATAATTCCTTCAAAATTTCTCTTTAACAAAATAATATCTTAAGAAATCTAGAACAGATCAACATTCTTTCTCAAAAATTTTCTTTTATTCTTTTTTGCATATGTTCACACACTGAATTTTCTCCTCTGATAAAACACTAGTTTTATTCTGGCAGTAAATATGCAGAATTATAATAATGATAAGGAAAAGAAATGGAAATTTAATATTTATATTTCTTGTTCCAGCTGTTTTTCTTTATTGTATGACTTTATTGATAAGCCCAAAACTTTGCATCATCTCATCTTTCTTTAGCAGTGTTTCTTATCATTTAAAATACTTTCCCCCATCTCTTCCCAGAAGCAAAAATGATTTTGTTTATTAGGTTGGTTGTTGTGGGGGATTGAACGGGGAGCGCTGTGAAAGTTGAGCAAGCACTCTACTACCAAGGTATATCCTCTGCCTCAAAAAGACTATTTTGACAATCAATTTGACAATGACTTTTTGAATGACTTCCCAGTTCATGTAAAGAAAAGTGAAACTTAATACATGGTCTCTGCAACCATGTATCATCTGACTTAACCGCACTCTCTACTTCCCTGTCATGAAACTCCTTATCTCCTTTTATAGCAGTGGGTTCTTAACATTCCTAATGTTGTGACCCTTTAGTTCAGCTCCTCATGTTATAGTTAACCTCAACCATAAAATTATTTCATTGCTACTTCATGACTATAATTTTGCTACTGTTTTGAATAGTGATGTAAATATTGATGTGCAGGATATTTGATATGAGATCCCCAAAGAGATTAGAACCCACAGGTTGAGAACCATTACTCTATAGAATCCATCTACACAGGTGTCCTGCTGTCCATCAAGTGCCCTTTCCTGCTCAGAAGGTCTACATAATCTTAATCCTACATTAGGAAGATTTGCTCTTTTTCTCAGCTACTAAACACCTTATCCTTCATATTTTGGTTGATAACTACTGAGAAAGGTCAACCTTTTAAGTTGCATTCTTTTATTAACTTTTGTTTAATGTTCTCTCCCATCAAAACACTTATAAAAATGCTAATTTGTTTATTTGTATGTTCACATGTTCAGTCTGTTTACCAACATGTCCCTAGAGTAGTTGAATGAATGAATAAAGTTAAGTACCTAATCAAAATTTAAACAGCATTGATTAATGTACTGAGCTAAAGGTAGATCTCAGCATAAATAAGAAATTATTCCAATAATTTATTCATTGAATTGGTGGCATAATAAATATTTATTGGCCATCTATTTTATTCCAACAACTTTCCTTATTTTTTAGAATATGGAGAATTTTTTTAA
Source organism: Alexandromys fortis (assembly GCF_014885135.2). NCBI lineage: Eukaryota > Metazoa > Chordata > Mammalia > Rodentia > Cricetidae > Alexandromys > Alexandromys fortis. The sequence continues at coordinate 4,341,617 of NW_026068055.1, forward strand.
AAACATTCTTATTGAGTTTTATTCTGAGCACGAGTGAGAAGGTTGATGGGCAAGTCATGGAAAAAATAAAGCTCAAAAGTGCTACAGAAGCAAAATAAGAACAAGCAAGTTGTGTGGCATAAACAGTACCAATTATAAATAGAGTAACTAGGGACAGCTTCACTAAGATTTTCAGTCAATGGAGGGGCATACCAAGCTTACACTGCAAAAGATTCATTCTAGGAAAACAAAACAAAGAAAAACATACCAGCCATGGGGTACCTAGAGCAGAGAATAAGCCAAGAAAGAACAACAGAGATAGAATATTAATTCTTGTAGGCCATTGCAACGATAAAGGCTTTTATTTTGTTTGAAATAGAAAGGCATTATATCTTTAGTGGCTCCTTCTCTCCCTGTGGATCAGAATAGTCTGCAGGGAACATTGTGTGAAGCTTGGAAACTGTGAAGGTCACTATAGGAATAATGCAGTAGAGACGGCAGTGACTGAGTCAGGATGCCAAGTGGAAGAGGCAAGCAGTGCCTAAATCCTATGCTAGAAATGTCAGGTTAGGTGCATCAGGTTGGGTGAATCAAATGGTTCCCTAGGAAAGGGCAGCAGGGAAGGCAGCAGCAGTAGTTCACCGAGTGTGGGATAATCTATGCATGGAGGAAATGCGCTCACCACATTTCCTATAACAGTGCCATCTGTATTTTAAAGATGTTATGTGAGGAATTTAAACTAGGGAGTAACTTAAGCATGGAGAACTCAATCTCAAAGAAAAACGAAGTTCTTCTTGAGAAAATGGGGAAGTAGGGATTGTCATGCCTTTAGAAAAGTAAAATACTAAGAAATAAAGACCCAGGAGTTTTGACATGGAGATAACAGAAGGCAGCATGCTTCCTGAAGTAGCCCTTTCTAGATTAGGCAGCCTTCCTCTACTTACCCAGATTATGAAGACCTTAAAGTTAGCACACATGTGGAAAATTATTGATATTGTAATGTGTAGGACAAGGAATTGGGCAAAGAGATAGATGGAACACACAGAGCAAGGAAAATGATGGAAGGATAGAAGGAAGGAAGAATTTTTATTTTTTTTCTTAAAAGACCAAGAAATCAAAGGCTAAAGACAGACTCTCTTGATCTTGAAGTGGAAGGAGATTGCATTTGACCTCTGTCAGGCAAGCCCGGAGCTGTTGCAAAAAAAGCCTTTGATTTGGGATCTGTCTCAGACACATCAAAAATGAATTTGAAATATACCAAGTTAACAGATAAAATGTGCCAAGCACCATCATTTAAAATATAATAAGCATACATCACTGAGATAAATAACGTGTTAGTCCAAAGAATTGTCATGTCAGGTCATTTGGAATCCCCTAAAGATAACATTTCTAAAAACACAGAAGTACTTGGTCAATGGAAGCAAGGGACTACTCAAACCAGTTCTTACCCTATACTTGTCCACAGTGGGTAACATTTCCTATCTGACATATTTTTGTTATAAAATAGTTACAAGAATAGAAGACGTTAGTAGATTCTACAACATGACATCCCTTGATTCAAAAGAACTTTCTAGATAAACACCTTTATACAATGAAACTTTACAGACAAAATGAGGAAGTATGTTCCAAAGAGAGCCAACAGCTTTGGAAGAGAAATCTGTCAGCAGGGAGATTTTACTTATTACTCAGTGTTAAACAATGTGACTAACAAGACCTCAATTTCAATCTAAACACACTGAACCTGATAGAAGAGAAAGTGGGAAGTACTCTACAACAAATGGGCATAGGAGATTTCTTCCTAAGTATAACCCCAGCAGCAAAGACATTAAGTGCAACATTGAATAAATGGGACCTACTAAAGCTGAGAAGCTTCTGTAAAGCAAAGGACACTGTCACTAAGACAAAAAGGCAACC
>NW_026068055.1:4345420-4377989 GCF_014885135.2 Alexandromys fortis
TTTGCAAGTGGTTATTAATTGGATATAGTTTCTGGGTTAAGGATGGGGCCTTGAGTCCACTTCCCCTCTCGGTGCTGGGATCCACATCTGGCTTAGACATTTGTGGGCCCTTGGCATGCTGCCACCATTTCTATAATATGTGTGTCAGTCCTGTCTCTACAAGGACTTGTTTTTTGATGTCCTCCATCCACACTGGTTTTTTCCTGTAGTCTTTCTGCCCCCTTTCCACAAGGTCCCTGAGCTCTGCTGGGAGGGATTTGTTGGAGATTTCCATTTAGTACTGAGTGTTCCAAGGTCTCTCACTCTCTGCACATTGTCCAGCTGTGGGTGTAGGTATTTGTTCCTATCTACCGCAGAAGGAAGTTTCTCCTGATATTGACTGAGCAAGATACTGATCTATGAGTTTAGCAAAATGATGTTAGGAATCATGTTATTGCTATGTTCCTTTAGCAGTGAGTCATATTAAGGTTTCCCCTAGATTTATGTACTATCCAATCTCAATTTCTTGGCCACACAAGCAGTGTCAGTCATGGTTTACATTTTATGGAAAGGCCTTAAATCAAATAAAATAGTGGCTGATAGCTCCCAGCCTGTTATCCCAGTGTTTAATAGAGGTAGGTCATTTTGATACACTAGTGGATTTTTAGCTGTGTTACTGTGCAGAAAAAAAATTTCTAAAAAGAATCTACCTTCTAGAGTGCTAAAACTCTTGAGCAAAAGAAATGTTTAAGAAATCTGGGGGTTGTCAGCTTGGAGCACAAAAGTTCCTCAAGGGATATGATAACTGTTCTCAAATATTTGAAAGACTGTCATATAAACATCTGTTTAGCCATTACTCTAAGTATATCCCAAGGACGAAACCAAGAACACTGAGAAGTTGGTTCCCAAAGAAAAGTTCAACCAACTGTAAGATAAAACTTTCTAATCAATTTTAGTTGCTCAAAAATGAAGTGGATCACCTTACATAGCATGGGGTTTCCTGATTATTGAAATGAGCCACAGAGCTCAGATGATTGCCTGACAAGAAGGTTATTGAATGTAGATATGGTTTAGACAGTGACAACAAGAAGTTCAAGCTTAATAAATTTCATGTTACAATTCAGTAGTTTTTAGATATTCTCAAAACCATAAGGAAAAAGTCAGTTCTTCAATGCTTCTATGATCACAATAGCTACATTAGTGAATTTCAAAATGAAACATTATAGAATTTTCCATGTTCATCAAAGCAGAACTTTTTAAAAATGACAGTTATATCCCATGGTATTATCCAGTAATATACAGGTCTGTTTTCCAAAATGAGCTCTGTACTTGATATTGACAGAATGCTCTATTCATAACATTAATTACTTCATACATACTGATTATCTTCCATGTGACAAACATATGCTACATTTGGCAGGTAAAACAGGCCAGAGTCTCTTGCTTACAGTCAAGTTACTTTTCTGTGTATGATAATTTGGTATATCCAGGAAAATACATCTAAGTAGTCTAAAGAATCTTATTAAGCAGTGTTATCAAAAGCATTAGTTTCAAAAAACAAAAACAAACAATAAACAATCAAAAAGCATGAGTTTTCTCATCATTTACATAGGCAAAAAAGTTACATTGTTATATCTATTTTTAATTTGCCTGAAATAAGAATAGTATATCTACATACAGAATTTCTATGAGCCTAAATAACAGACTGCTTTCAAAATGGACCATGAAAGTCTTTCTAGTGTTGTGTATCACTAAGAGAATAAGATAATAGACAACAAAAATAGAAGGAGCTACAAGAGAAGGCAATATAGCCCGAATCCTACTTATTTTTCTGGAAAATATAGTACACTAAAAAGTTCTCTAAATAAAAACAACATGTAATTAAAATAATACTATTCTCAGTTAACTAGCAAAAATCTTATGAATTGATAAATAAAACGTACATTTTAAGAAAGCAAGGTACTGAAATGACCCTTATATAATGATTATGTCAATGGTTGAAAAGGGTGTATAGTAAGATCCTGTGAAAACAACTACCATCCATAAGCAGATATCAGACAACTAAAACCATAGAATGTTTTAAATATAGAGGTTAGCATCCGTGGGTACAATTGGGTTGCAGCTGCATAGTGCACCCAAAATGTAAACTATTATTTATAGTTTATTTACCACAAGCAAGAACCCAAGTGTTTATGCATTCAAATATCAAAGAAAGGTCCACGACCTTCCTTGATGGTTCAAATCTCAGATTCCTGTCTTGAACATCTAGCACTATTACTAAACGAAAACTTCCGTGACTTGTATGCTGTGCTTGAGCACTGAAGAGAATGATTTCCTTAATAGATTATATTTGTTAGTCAAACTTTTGATTGGAAATAACAGAAATCCAACTCAAAGTTGGTTAATATAGCTGAATTTAATAGTTTATACTGCAAAGAAGGCACATTTCCACACAGTTCATGGTCTTGAATGAAATGTCAGTCTCTTCCTCATCACTTGCCTCTTCTTTAGGATGGATTGCTCTTTTTTTTTTTTGCAGTTTTAAGACAGAAAATTAAGCCTTTTTTTTTTGTTGTGTTGGTTTAATACACTTTTGCTTAGTATTATAAATCAGGTGAGACCAACCACACTCGAGACTGAGATTGGATTTACAGAAAGGATGAATCCCTACAAGAAAACAGGTTGTCATGTACCAACGTGATGGTGGGCACTGACTCAATTCTTGAATGTATTGGAATTTTATATGTTTAAAAACAACACTGGATTTTATCCCCAGAGTTTGTGATTGAGTAAATTTAGAAAGTGCCCAACAATTTGCATTTTAAATAAATATCTCTGTGTATACACACACACACATACATTTTTATAATCTAAAGACTGCATCTGGAAAACCACTAGAAAAGAAATTAAAAAGATAATTGCATAAAATGTCAATTGTTCAAATGCATACTGAAATCAATCTTGTGATCTTTGATCTCTTCTGCTGCTTCAGTTAGGAACTTTTGTTTTTGCCTTTAATTCCAGAAACTTCTTTTCCATTATGAACAGAAATCATTTGGCCAGTGCCCCAGCCAAATTGCTATGAAAGTTTGGAGCCAAGCAAGTGTCACGTGTCTATAACTTACATTTGGGGATCCAGGCAGGACTACCAGTCCAAGGCCAACCTAGGACAATGAGGGAGACCTGGCCTCAAAAACAAAAGTAATGAACCAAGAAACCTTAGGAGCCACTCATCGAAATTTCAGGAACTTCTTTCTACTTTACATGTAACAGAATGTATAAGTCCCTCAGACACAATCCTCATTGACAAGTATAGAACAGCTTTCTTTTGAAAACTGTGGTATCTTTTACCACTGAAACACAGGCACACAAAATACTGTAAAATCCTAATTCTCTCGAGATACTCGAGACTGGGTTCCTATGGATGATTGTGACTGTGATGGAGAAACTGAAATTTTATCAAAAGCCTATTATTTAATATATTATTAAATTTATCAAAATCTTATTATTTTTCCACTAATATTTGAAAACATAGAAAGCATTTCTACTTTCAACTTATTCTTTTTACTTTTATTGAAAATAGGTTTTTTTTCACACATCATATTCAAATTAAGGTTTCCCATCCCAGGAGTTTTCCCAGTTCTGCCTGCTCTCCCCTCCCATCTGGCTGCCTTTAGAAAATAAACAGGCTTCTAAGGGATGATAAGAAAATATAAGATAAAACAAAAACAAACCAATCAGGAATAGGACAAAACAAAAAAAATTGAAGAAAAAGACACATACCCATAGGAATTCCATAAAAACAAATGATGAGAAGCTATACGATATATGAATAGGGTCTGTAAGGTAAAAAAATAAATTTAAACAGCCCCCCACAGCATTATGAGACACTCCAAAGTATCTGTTGAGTTAATTTTCTGTTAGCCATCTACTATTGGGTACGGGGCTTGTCCTTTAGTTTGATTCTCCATTGAGGTACCATTGTAGAAAACTAATTGATTTTTCTCTTGCAAGTTGTTATTAATTGGAGATTAGGTTAGAAATGGATTTCAGGATAAGGCTGAGAATGTACTTCTCTTTTAATCTCTATGACCCTAATCTGAATCAGACCCTGTAGGCCCTCTGCTTGCTGCCTGACTTTGGTCCTGAAGTAGTTAGAAGACTTTGTTTGCTTGGTGTCCTCCATCCCCACTGGCCCTTACAGTCTTTCTGCCTCCTTTTCTACAGGGTTCCCTGAGTTCTGAGGGAGAGAGTTTAGTGGAAACAGCCCATGTAGAAATAAGTGTTCCAAGATCTCTCATTCTCTGCACAATATTTGGCTGTGGTCTCTGCATTTGTTCCCATCTTCTGCAGAAGGAAGCTTCTCTGATGATGACTGAGTCAGGCACTTACTTATGTGTATAGCAGAATGCCATTGGGAGCCATTTTATTGCCATGCTCCTTTAATAGAAGTGCAGTATTTGAGTTTCCCCTCAGCCCTTGGACTATCTAGTCTGAGGTTCTTTGTCAGCAATGCGGCATCAGGAATGGGTTCCATCTCATGGATTAGGACTTAAGTCAAATCAGGTATTGATTAGTCATTCCCACAAGTATTGTGCTACCATTTCCCTAGCATGTCTTGTGTATGGGATACTACTGAAGATTAAAGAGCTTGCCTCTGGGTTTATGTTTGCTGCTCTTCTTTGATAGCAGGCAGAGTATGTTTTAGTGCCAAGAAAACTACCCTGTAGGGGGTGAAGGCTCTAGGAAGGCACCGAACTCAACTTCTCCTTGTTCTATGAATTGTATGGGTGTTGGCTACAGCAATAGGGTCTTGCCCTAAGTTTGTAGAAAGAAACCTATACCTTTGGAAAGAGTCTGGCTTGTTTACGAGTTCCCTAGGAACCACTTTGGCCATAACTCATTAGATGTAACCTATGCCAGGTATCAAAAGCTTTATTTGGTGAGTAGAGATGACCAGTTAGGGATCTGTCTCTCTCATTATTTTGAAATTTCCAAGTGATCACCTTTTTGTATGTATACATTAAAGAAGATTCTACTGTATTAGGTTTCCAAATGACCCCTAAAATGGCCCTTAATCTTAGTTGTTCCTCCCTTATTCTCTCCCTCTTCCCTCTTCCAACATATTCCCCATTTGATCCTCTTCTTCCAACCCACTCTTTCATTCATAACTATCTATTTTCATTCTCTTTCCTAAGGAGATCTATTCTTCTACCTAGTATCCTACTCTGTACCTAGTCTCTTTGTTTCTATGGATTGCAGCTTGCTTATTGTTGACTTAAAAGCTAGCATGAACATATAAGTGAATAAATGCCATATTTGTATTTCTGGGTCTACATTACCTCATTCAGGAAATTCTTTTCCAAGTTTCATCCATTTACTTTCAATTTTCATGATTTCATTTATTTTAACAAGTAATATTTCATTGTGCAAATCACCACATTTTCCTTATCTATTCATTCCTCAATTATCACTTGGGTAGTTTCCAGTTTCTGGTTATTAAGAACAGAGCAACAATGAACACAGTTGAACAAGTGTCTCTATAGTATGAAGAAGTGTGTAGACTTACATTTGGGTTTTCAATTAGATTCCATTGATCAGCATGTCTGTTTTTGTGAAAATACCATGCTGTTTTTATTATTATAGCTAAATAGTACAACTTTAAATCACAGATGGTGATTCCATAGCAGTTCTTTTATTATTTAAGATTGTTTTATCTACCGTTTTTGTTTGTGTATGTTTCCATATGAAGCTGAAAGTTGCTCCTTTCAGGTCTATGAAGAACTGTGGTGTGATTTTTTGTTTGAAATTTTATTGAATCTGTAGATTTCTTTTGATAGGATGGCCATTTTCACTATGTGAATCCTACCGATTCAGGAGCATGGGAGATCATTCCATCTTCTAATATCTTTTTCAATTTCTATCTTCAGTGTCTTAAAGTTTTTCTAAATAGTAACAACATTGGATTTCTCAATTGTAGTTGCAGAATGTAATCCATATGGAGACCATATAAAGAAGGAAAGGAAAGAAGAGTAAAACAGTAAGAGAACTGGAAGACAGTAAGGGGTTTGCTCTTGCTTAGGCTATTTTACATATTTCTGGAACTAGAACATAGAAATATATATAAAAATATCTTCACAATGCATAGACATTACTACTTCAAAAGTTATCAAAATATTTTGTTTTGTGTATTTTGAGAACTTCTCAAAATTATACAATTAAAAACTGGAATAAGAATGTTCATGGAAATCTTAAAAACCCTCTACTACATTGTAGAGTAGTAGTAAATATTAATGTATTTTCAATTGATAACTTCTTGTAACAAAGAGATATGCATAATCTATAAAGAAAAGACAAACCTATGGTCTTTTGTCTAATTTGGTGTGTGTGTGTATAAAATATTGATTAAAATGCTTCAGCATATGCAATGTGAGGTATGGTTAATATTTAGAGTGAAGTATGAAAAGGTTTATAGGAATTTTAATTAGGGAGCTCTTGTTCTTAAGGTACCTATTAGAAGTGCTCTTGTTTACAAAATCTTAATTACTAATCAAGACTTTCGTAATTAGCGTGCTTTCAGAAACTATGTCTACCTAATACGAATATTAAAATAGAATTTAGGGGATAGCATTAAATGTATTTTAGATAAGTGGTGAAGAATATCTTTGGAAAGTTCCAAGTCATATGTCCCCATGAAAAAAAAATCATCCTAACCTTTATTTTTAAGCCTTAGCATTTGAAAGCTATTTTAGGTCTCAAAAGCCACTTATTTTATATAATAAACTGTTGGGGACTAGCTTCAAATATTAAAGAATTCCATAACATCTTAGATTTTTCTTTAGGTCAGGTCTTTAATGCAAGATAATAACTGAGATGCTGACATAGTAAGGGTTTCAATTGCTATAAAGAGACACAGGAAGTTAACTGAGTGTCATACTGAGTGCATCTTGAACATAAACAACTTCAAAGTCCATCCCCACAATGACATACTTCCTTCAAGGAGGCCACAACTACTCCAACAAAGCCACACCTCCCAAAAGTGCCACTCCCTAGGGTCAATTATAGTCAAACTACCACAGATACCTGCCACACCTGCATGGCTTGGAACCAAAACGAAGTGAAGGACATCAGGATTGAACACACATACACCTCTCTAGCTGTTGGTAGAAGAAGCCCTTTATTGAACAGCACCATGGAGGTTTTATGCCTAACCCAGACAGGTGGGACAACAGGTGAAGACCTCATCGCCTGATCCTCAGCCAAGGCCAGGGCAATGTGTACTCCAGAAGCAGGGTTGGTAAACAACTTTGACATAGCTTTCAGAAGCTCAAATCAAAAGGGCAAGAAAAGGTCACTAGCGGGGAAGAGCAGCTGGAGGCCAGGACTCCAAACGGTCCCAAAAGATACCTAAGGAGAACTAATTGAAAGTTCCTAGAGATGGCAAAGGGGGTTGTACTTAAAGTTATTGACCAGTAAAACTTAGACAAGGAAGGTCAACAGATGGAAGATTTCTGTTTGATACAAAGCTACTGAACAAAATCTAAGAAACATATAACCAATTTGGTTGAGATTACTTATATAGGAAGTCTGTCTGTATGCTGTGAATGTTTTATTAATCATTGGTTACTAAAGAAGCTGATTAGGCCAATAGCCAGGCACAATAGAGACAGGTGGAAAATCTAAACAGAGATACTGGGAAAAAGGGCAGTGTCGGAGAGATGCCAGCAGCTGCCAGAGGAGTAAGATGTCGGAGCATTACTGTTACACAACTGAACACATGATGATATACAGATTATTAGAAATATACATGTATAGCTAGCCAGTAAGAAACCTGTGCCATTGCCCAAAGAGTTTGTAATTAATATTAAGCCTCAGAGTGGTTATTTGGGAACTAGAGGGTCGGAGAGAACCCTCCATTTACAGATTTCCATCTGTTCTCCTGGTTTCATCTCATCTCAGGATTCCGTGCACCTTTTCAGGACACTTTCATGTGGAGTTTTCACTTTTAACTCTGACTCACTTTGATCCTTACCAGCCCACCACTTCTCCTGTATATGATAAACTGGAGGTTATCATCCTTCTGTCTTCTCCTCTCAGCAGACATCTTTTCTCACTTCTCTTTATCTCCTGCCTTAAATGTGCTCTATATTTTTTCCTCTTATGCATTCATTTTAACTTACAAAATAATAACAAACTTTTAAGTCCTTTCTGGGCAATGATACAGTTATTACATTATATTGTCTCCATAAATTGTTTAATGGGTACAAATTTTCCAGCATTGTATAGAAAATGTATTGATAAACAAAATTCATATTACTGCCACTGTGGGATTTTATTAGTATTGACATATTTTAAAGTTATCATCATAGGGACATATTCATTATTAAGTTCCTGAAACACCAAGGTTAAGCAACAGTAGTGAAGTTCAGTGCCAGGCTTGTGATAGACCCATACCATCGGACCAGAGTGCTGGCCTCCATTTCAATTCTCACTGACTCCCAAACTTCACTGTCTAGTCTAGTCAGCTTTTCCAAATCCAATACAGATAAATATACATACATATACCTAGATAGCATTCAACAAAATAATAGTTCTCACTGTTTCATAAGCACACATTGTTGAGAAATATAAATTGGTTTTTGATGTATGAGATAATCTTAAGAATATGCCTGAATCCACTTCTGCCCTTTTAAGTAATCAATGCTCTTTTAAGTAATCAATGGAAGTAGAATATGTGAGAAATATATAAAATATCATAAAGGATATGCAAATGTTCTCAAACACACACACAAAACTCACTGATTTTTGTTGTTGTTGTTATTCAGATCCATATGGTTGAAAGGCTTCCATAAGGATCAGGATACATGAAAACAGGATTTTTTTTAATTTTGGTTTTATATTTTTTTTTATTTTTCATCTCAGAGCTCCATAAGAAAGGAGGAAGAACAAAATCAATTCAGTGCGGAGTAAAGGACACGCTGGAAGTGATTTACACTCAAATCAGTGGCAAAAGAAGGATAGCAGCATCATGACACTTCTGTGGGATGCCATTCTCTGGGTTTCTTTCTTGACACACAAAACTTCAGGACAAATTGCAATATCTGGGAGAGCGTGCAGACACCGAGGTAAAGGAACTCATGTAGGTGCTAGCTCCTTGGTGCAGGAGAATTGTCTGTATTCTGTCAATCATGTTTTAAATAAACGCTGATTGGCCAGGCAGGAAGTATAGGTGGGAAAACCAGACAGAAAGTAGAAATGATACAATGAGAACAGGAGAATTCTGGGAAGGAAGAAGTTGATTCCTCCCACTCCTGCTCAGACCACCAAAGCAGCAGGATGTGACCTGCCAGCTAAAAAAAGGTACTGAGCCACATGGCTAGCATAGATCAGAATAATGGGTTAATATAAGCTACAAGAGCTAATAAGTAGCCTGAACTAATGAGCCAATCTGCTTTATAACTTATAGAGATCTCCGTGTGATTTTCTTTGGGGCTAAACAGCTGGGGGTACTGGGAAGGACAGATACCCCAACAAAGCAGCCCCCCCCATGTTACAGCTCCTCAGTAAACCACTTGCTAGAGCATAAACCTTCCTGATTCTTTATGTCACTACTCACTGTATCAATGAATCTACAAGAAATACTAGGGAAGATCATAATGGAATTGGGAGAGAGAAAAAGGAAAAAACAAACAAACAAACATATATAAATTGAAGCCTAAAATTGTTATGCATTTATATCCTGTTTAGCGTTTTCACATTTCTCAGTTTTAACCAATTCGAAGTAAAAAAAAAAAAAAAAAAAAAAAAAAACATTTTAAAAGCTTAGATTGGGGAATAAACATGATCAAAACAAAATTGACTTTAATACATTCTTAAACCTTTAAAATTCGACTTAAATTAAAACAACACAACTAGTTACTTTTCTGTCACTTTAAAGATGTGTAGTACATGTGGAATGGGTTTTAACAACTTCTTTCCCTACCGGTGTGCCCAACTGCATAATGCTAAAAACAGGAAACACCTTGCTCCTTTTCTACTTGCATACAATTCCTTGATCTCCCTCTGTTTCTAAAGCTTTCCGAACCCATTCCAACTCTCCTCTCTTCGCCAGTTCTCTGTGGCCACGTGCAAGACTAGACAAGCGTGAAATGAATGCTGTGTACTAGTAATTTAGGGATGCCCAGAAATGTTTGCTTCTTGATTACTAGGTAATACTGTAGCACTTTGGGCTCTGAATTTCATTGAATGAGATGATCGCTGAATGTGATCGGAAGTTTGTAATCTTTGAACTGAGTAATTTAAGCTGTGTGAACAAATAAACAAATTTGTCTTTTTCCCACAAAAACCTTATAATAGCTTAAGTAAAAAAGTATCTCTATGTCAATCAAATCATTTTATTACATGTTTTTAATTTTTATCTTCCCCACTCTCTCTCACCAAAGACGTTCAGTATTTGAGTTCCAATAAAATACATTTGGAAGATGTAAATGCAGGCTTTCTTTTGTTTGTTCTGGTTTTGGCAATCTTTTCAAACTTGTTCTGCATGATTCCAGTCACACAAGGCACAAAACGACTCAAATTAGTTGATAAGGCTAAAATTACCAGGGCAAACTTTCCACATCTACTGTGGGAGAAAAGTATCACAGTCTTCATAAGGATAATCTTCTTCATGGTATCTCAAACTCTCTAGGTTAATGTCACTTTGGAATGAGACTTTTTCCTTAAGAGCATCTTGACTGGCCCTAAAGAATCAGCAGTCCATACTTCTTACACACAAACTTCATTGGTACAATTAGATTATAACATAACATAGCTTAAATTTCAGGATCTTACACTTGACATCTGAAGAAGCCAAGAGGCTTTAGGTGCTTTCTGACAGAGGATTCATGAGTTACTTGTATACAGGCTGCCAACTGCTGAATAATAGGCCCACTCACAATGAGAACTAAGATTATTCCCACAGCACCCACTAGATAATGGACCTAGTTCACTTCATTAATTCCTAAGCTCTACCTGGAGTTGTAGAGGCAGTTATTCCTAGTTCTAGTGCCCATGTTATCAGGTACTCTCCCATTCCATCCTGCCTTGTCTCAGGAAGACTCAATAATATGTGGTTGTTGTCCCCATACACCATTTTTCCTGTTTTCAATCAGTAAAGGCCCATGTATTTTTAGGAAAGAGAAAATAAAAGAAATGATCTCAATCTATTCCCATTTTCAAAATCAACATTTAATCAAATTAATACTGTTTCTCAAAGGCAGTGTTTTTGTTACATTTTGGTTGTTTGGTTATAATTTGCAATCTTGAAAAGCAATGTTTCAAGTATGTCCTAAAAATGTCACAGAATGTGCCTCAGAAGGATTTATTTGCAAATTCTGTTTCCCCATGTCTGCGTTAGATATCCTAACACAGAAATTGTGACTTTCTAATATCCAGTAAAATAAATACACTTTCTGGGCAGTGGTGGCACATGCCTTTAATCCCAGCACTTGGGAGGCAGAGACAGGTGGATCTCTATGAGTTTGAGGCCATCCTGGTCTACAGAGTGAGTTCCTGGACACCTGAAACTGTGACACAGAAGAATCTTTCTTGATAAACCAAATATATATAAATCCTTGTGAATAGAGAAATATTAAACTTTCCATTCTTGTCTTTTTGTTGGTTGAACAACACCTAGCCTTTAATGGCTAAGACAACTCTTCTGCTCTTAACTTTACAATTCTGTGTATATCAAGAAAAGGGGAGGTGTCCAGACCCAAGAAGCATTAATAGTAAGTGGAACTGACAACGGAATAGTCAAAAAGTATGTTTCTCAAAGAAAGGTATTAGATTTCATACAAAAGCTTGTGAGAATGGGAAATTGAAGAAAATTTCCATGTTAAATAATCTTATTATTATAAACAGAAATATATGTATTTTATATTAAAATACATATGTAATTTTAATAATTAACAAAATATAAATACTTTCTTTTCTCAATCAAATAGTTATTTATTATATAGAAGCTTTTTGTCACATCAAGACAAAACTTTAGGAAAAGTGTTTTTTGTTTCTTAAGGGGAAAAGTGAGGGAAAAAAAGAACTAAAATCCAAAGCAAAATGATAAACTGTTTTGTGAGAAAACACTTAGAGAATGGACAGTGTTAATATTCATTTTGGAACTGAGACAACTAATATTTCTCACAAATGTATAATCCTGATTGATTTCAGATAGTAAAATACTTAGTTATTTTTAAACTGTAGTTATCTCCAAACAGAATGTATTGGCATAATCCAACAATCCCCATACTTCAGAGTGGAGACAGGAAAATCAGAAGTTCAAGCTCTTCCAACAAATATAAACATCCACACTATGATATACCTTTGTACACTTTTAAGTCAATGATAACCAAGCTACAATTCATAGAACCACATAGCGTACATAGTGTAAGGACTTAGAGGGAACAGACTGATCCTCTTACAAAAGGAAAATAGACCAGATATATGTATTTTAGAGTGGCACTTTCAAGTTCAGATATTAAGAACAAATTGATTCTGGTCATGATGTTTCATCACAGCAGTAGTAAGCTTAACTATTCACACACACTTGCCGTTGTTAACTAATGACTGTTAACTTGTAAGAACAAATGACTCTGTTGTTCAGTTTGTACAAGATAAATTATCTTAAAATCAAAGAAGTACTATTTAATTATTGGTTTTGGTTGGTTCTAGTTGCCCCCAAACCAGATCTTATTGTGTAGCCCACACTGCCTCTGAACGTATGGCATTCATTTGCCTCAGTTCCCTAAGTGACATGATCAATGGTGTGAGTCGCCATTTCAGAGCATTTGAAAACAAGAAAGATGAGAGATAGTTCTATATAACACTGAGTGAAGTAATATATCTTATATTTCATATCTAATGGCACTTAATAACTTGAATATGATTGATCATTTTGAATTTGGCTTCAAAAGTCATAAAGCTAGCAATAAACAAGTGTTAAGAGTTTTCAAAGAACCATCTGTTAAAATAATTGGTTTTGGTCAGTATTGATGATCAAATGATAAAAACTCAAAACATTTCTGCTGTTTTCTTTTGTTTAGCTCATACTTTTTTAAAAGTTAATTTATTTAAAAAATCTATCATTGTTCACTTGGAAAATTAGAATTCTGAATAGCACACTTTAAAAGTATCTGCACTTGTTATTTCCTTCCAAATGCATTTGATGTGGTTGCCAGTTATGGACCACTATGTTCGTTCACTGAGTCAGAGGTAGCTGACTGGGAATTAACCGAGTCAGAGACCTGGCAGTGCTATTCTGTGCACAGAACAGCGGGGGCAATACTGTCTTCTAGTGTTGCTCTTTTGGATTTCTGAGTCATTTGGGTCACTTCAGCAAGATTTTAAAATTCGTAAGTCCAGAGAATGTGCTTTTTTTGTGTGTGTCTAATTCAAGGAAGTGTAATTAATTGAAGATGGAGCTTACACAGCTTTGAGAACATAAAGTCACCCTAGTCCTGGGGAAATTAAAAGCTCTGAGCATAACATTTATTATTTGCTCTGTAGAAAACTATTGGTGCCACTTAACGGCTATTCTTCATGTCCTTTCTTTGGTTTTGCCTCACTTACTTTAAGTGACCACTGCTCCACTTCTTGGGCTCATTGCCTTCTAGCGCTCTGTTTCAAAACTTGGCTCTGTAAACATTATTTCCCTTTTCAGCAATGAATGAATTGGTGTTGTGTGATGTTTTACTCTTTTGGCTTTTGGGGGGAACACCACCCAGCTTTCAAAAAAATAACACACAGTGGCTTATTCTTAGTTAGGAATGCCCAGCCTTAGCTTGGCTTGTTTCTTGTCCAATTTTCTTAAATTATCCCAACTACTTTTTGTCTCTGGCCTTTTCCTTCTTACTTCTGTATATCTCACTTTCATTCTTACTCTGTGGCTGGCTGAGTGGTTGGAAGGCTGACCTCTGATGTCCTCCACCCCTTGTTCTCGCATTGCTCCTTCTAGTTATACTCTCTGCTTGCCAGCCCCACTTATCCTTGCTATTGACCATTCAGCTCTACATTAGACCATTAGGTGTTTTAGACAGGCAAAGAATCACAGCTTCACAGAGTTGAACAAATGTAGCATAAACACAAGTAAAACACCTTAAAATAATATTCCCCAAGAAATTGGGGGTAGTGTAATTGCTTTCCCAGATTCATCTGTTTTGCCTACATATCGAATGACTTCCTTACAGAAGGACATATTCTAGCAAAGGTCTGTCTTGACATTAGAGTAAAACAGCTTGCATAAAGTAAGAGCCAAGTCTCTGACTTTTTAAAATTATGTTGTGCCTAGATGTACGTATATCCATAAAGCTGGTCCTGTGGTTGTACACTTGAGAGTGTGAGGGAGACAAGTGACTACAAGTGTATGGAACAGAAGAAGAGACTGATTTCCTTGAGCTTTATGATAGCATTGTAATTACAACGAATACAACAAATATAGCTATTTAGATGCCAAAAGTAAAAATAGGGGGACACACTAGGTTGCTGAAAAGCACCTGTGGGAGAAATAAGACTTATTGTCTCTGACATGAAGGGAGGAGTCAATATATAAACACTAAAAGTGCCTATGACTATGAAACATTAGCTATTTTGTTAGAGAACACAAGCCCTCTTCTTTTCACCTGGACCTCATTAAAGCCCCTAGCAATGCTTCCCTGCCCTACCCAAGCACACAGGGCATTTCAATATTTATCCATGCTAGATAGCTTTCCTGTCCTCTCCCAGTGGAAACAAAATCAAATTTGCTTTCTAGCCAATGTTTGAGTATTAAGTTACACATTATTAGTCAAAAAGTCCAGGTGTGGTTCAGTGAAGAAGTGCCTCTTACTGAACAGTTCTGTTAATATCTTGTGAGGTGAGATTGACGGCAATTAGAAATGGTTGTTTATTGGTGTCTTTATTATATTTATAGCTGTATACCATACTTATAGTATACTTATAGCTGTATAAAGAACTTATAGTATTCTTATATGTGTATAGCTGTATAGTATACTATCAGTATACTTATAGCTTTATAGTGTACCTATTGTATACTTACAGTTGTATAGTATGCTTACAGAATACTCATAGGAGATTTTGAAAAAATATGATTAAGAAACACAAATGGCACAGATGGGAAAAAAAACTTAGAAATTGCAAAATAAAGACTCAATAGTACATTCTATAGAATATATCTTTAAAGGGTCATTTATTCTTGGATACTTTTAGAAGTGTTTTTACTTATCACTTTCACTCATTTGTATTAATTTAGAACAAAATGGGTACCAATAAAACCGTTTTAGTTTTCCTGTGCTAATACAAAAAATTCTGTTTCATTGCTAAATTTTTACTTAAATGATTTTTCTGGTGTTATAACATCTGGGAATTTAGCAAAAAATGTCTTCAGGAAGGATTTTATGAAGACAATGAAAACAGCATACCACCCATTTATCAATCTTTTTTGTGTGAACAAATAAGTAATAAAACCCTAAGGATAAAAATCTGCTTTTAATAATAGCCATAATTTAACAAAGGAGAAACACCAAGACTGGACACATTCATTTAGAGCTTTAGTAATGTACTAGTAAAAACCATTCATGTACCATAATTATGTGAGGGCAGAGAGAAATTTACTTCTTCTTCATAAAAGATACTTAGATTCTAATTTAAGGTGTTCTGCTTGGTGTATGCTTGAAAATAAAATTGGTCACATTGTATGGCTTCAGATTTAATATTCCTGTGACTCCTGTCTTGCAGAGAATAGTGAGATGTATAAGTGACTTTCTTCTATCAACACCAAGGAAATAAAGGGCACATTTCCCAGCAGTAAGAAATGTGTGGTTTTTAAACTATTTTCTTAAGATTTTAAGTTAACATAGAAAATACTGGACATCATGGCATCTCTACACATCATCACTCTGTTGCAATGCTTCCTTTCACCCCTTTCTCTTCTCCAGTCAGTTGCCTTTCTTCTCCCAATCCCCAAAATTTCCTTTTACATACATCCATTACTACCTCTAGTTTTTACTTCATCCAAGATTGCTTTGTAACCTCTCATGATCTCCTTTCTCATTTTGAGACACACACACACACACACACACACACACACACACACACACACACATGGGCAAGCACACATAAACACAAAAATATACACAATTTTGGTGTAAGAGAAAATGTAAATCTGTAGTCACTATGGATGTAAATGTGGAGGTTCCTAAAAATTACTGAAAATAGAACTGCCATATGACCCAGCTATAGCACTCTTAATATGTGTACCTGAAATACTAAGTAAGTCAACATATCACAGACATAATTGCTCATCCATGTTTATAGCTACACTATTCATGATAATTTAGAAATGGCACCATTTTCTGTATTTTCAACAAATAACCATGTAACATTACAATAATACAATGGAATTTTATGCAGTCATAAAGAAAACTGAAATCCTGATATTAGAAGTAAATAGGGAAATTTTAATCTGCTCATAAGATTCTTCATTAGTAAGGACTTCTGGTTAGAAAAATAATAATTATCCCTTTGAAAAGTCTAGAAAAGAATGTATAGCTTACATTTTAAATTAGTTTTGGCAATATATTTCCAAAATAATTTACCAAGAAATATTAAAATGTTTGTTTTCATGACACTAACAAAATCCTGTGCACACAAGACCCAAGTGCCTGCTCATCATTATGGTCTTCCACCTCTCATTATAAAAGGTGAATCCCAGAAGCTCAGTGAAGAAGCATCAAAGAACAAGGCTGCACATGCCACGCATTCTGCCTTTGATTCTCTTTTGATTGTGGCACATAAGGGTTAGAGAGAGAATGAAACTCAATTCTTACAATAAAACGTGTAAACTTGAAAGCTTACTTTTATCTGCATTTCAGATGCTCTAAGAGCCAAATCAGGGACATTACTTTCTTCTCTGGATATTCTGAGCAGTTTGAACGCTACTCAGATGGTAGGCGTTGATCCATGATCAGACTGGGTTTGAAATGATGTTGGGTCATTATTACAGGCAGAAATAGTTAGTGATTTGAGTATTAAAGAACTTTGAAAGCAAGAAAGACACAAAATCCCAGACTTCACTTTAACTTTCCAGTAGGACTCTGGTAGAGTGAAGAGTGATGGCTGTTTCTACACTCTGTGGAGCAGAGTAGAGAGTGCACACCTCCTCTGATTCAAAGAGAAAATGAAAAATGCACAAGAGCAGTTGGAACAGTCTTAAAATCCTCTGCAGCCCAGTCACACAGTCAGACACCCTGAGGCTACAAGTGATGATTGGACTTTGGAGCCTGTTTCATAACACAATAAGTCATAGTCATAATCAGAAGTTTAAAAATAAAGACATTCCTACAGAGAAATCAATCCAGCTTGTCTGTAAAATTAAGGAATTTTTTCTTTCTTTAGAATAGGAAATACTATGTTTTGGGTTGGAAAAAAGAAGAAGCATCCACAGCTTTAAAAATACAACTAAAACAAACACAAGTGGGATTCTGAATATTATATTGATGTTATTCATCAATGATTTTGAGAGAGGATAGTTTGTTAACAAAGGTATTTACAATTAAATATCATTAAAGAACAAATAAGAAACTAACTATACCCTTAACTGTGAATGTGTGTTTATTGTGGTAGGAAATGTATTAAATCTTCTGAACTACAAAAAGTAAAGAAACCTTACAATCAAAACACTGAAAGGTATATATTAGATAATTATAGGAGTCATTTCAGAATTTTCTTGCCAATGATTAGTTACAACACAAAGCATTTTCTTTAAAGGAAGTTTTGAAATAAAAATCTTTTTCAAAATATTAGCAATGTCATCACTTTAACTAGCATGTACACTTAATGTGCACTAGACAGTGTTACAATCCTTGAAAAGATATACTAACTGGGAATATCTGGTGAAATTTTAAATCTATTTATATACAACTCCTTGTATGCTACGTACTCCTTTCCAGAACCAGACATTTGAACATTCACTTCAAGCACATTGACATCTCTATGAGCATTTCCTTAGTAGAAATAAAAGGTAATACAGGAGATCAATAGGCAAAATGGAAAGAGGAAAATAAAGTATAAAACCAAAAATAATGCTGTATTTTTTATCCTCCTTCAAAGTCAGAATGTTGGAAAGAGAAGAAAGAGACACTGATTGGCTAGATTTTTGTCAACTCAACACTATCAGGACCAGTTAAGAAAGAGACCCCATCAGATCAGCCTGTTGGTAAGGCTGTGGGGTTGTTTTCATCACTAAATATTGATCTGACAGGATACAGCCCACTGTGAACATTATTGCCTAAGGGCAGGTGGTACAATATTGTATAAGAAAGTAGAATGAACAAGCCATGAAGAGCCATCCAGTAAGATAATATCTCCTATGGTCTCCAATTCACTCTCTGCCTTTAGGCTGCTGCCCCCCATCCCCGACTTTCCTCTGTTTTAAACTCTAAGAGAGATGTGTAAGTCAAGAAAATCTTTTTCCTTTCTAAGGTAGTTTTGGTCAGCATTTAATCACACTAGAAAGAAAAATAAGATACAGGCAATAGGAAATTATTTAAATCTGTTGTCTTCCACTTTGGAAAACCTTTTTTAGCACAGGCTTCTGTATTTAGATAGAACAGGTGTAGCGAGCTGCGTGGTGTCACACCTGATGGAGATGTATAATCAACTCATGAGATGGCTAAAGCCTGACCTATGCTATGATCACGCAATGATTATCAGCTGCCTGCATATGAGTGAACCTATGGGCAGTGCCCACCTGGCAGTTCAGGGTTGGCAGCCCATGCCTACTTAAGGGCTGGGAGAGGTTTGCCCAGAGAGAGAGGTAAAGAGAGGAAAAGAGAGAAGGAGAAAGATTATTGTGAATAAAGTCCTGAAAACTGCTGCAAGAAGGGCTCGGGGTGTTGCGTTTTTCCGTGTGGGACAAGGGTGGACGCAACAAACAGGCACAAAACAAGTTGAAAGAGGGGGAAGGACAGTACTTGGTTTGAAAGCTCCCAATAGTCAGATTGCATATTGTTGAAGTAATTTTAAAATTATAAGAGAGTTCTATCAAGAGGCCAGAAATATTTGCCCATAACGTTGGGCTCATTATTCAAATCTACAATGGAGTAGATGTTCTTTTCAATTTAATTATTTTCTAAAGGAAGCTAGTCAGTTGCAGACACTCTGCTGCTTCTACAAATTTCTAGGCTGACATTTATTTTGCTGCTATTCAGAGGTTTTTTTTTTTTTTGAAGTGAGTTATGTTCAAATATATACAAAGCACAGTGAAAATACAAGTCTTCTCTAAAAAATAAGACCCACACATATGCACATACACATCACACATACCCACACATCTCTTTGGGTTTCTTGACTGGAAATTTCTAAACTTAATTAACATATCTCAAGACCCAGCAATACCACTTTTGGGCATATATCCAAAAGATACTACAAGGACATCTGTTCATCTATGTCTATAGCTGCATTATTTGTAATAGCAAGAACCTGGAAACAATCTAGATGCCCCTCAACTGAAAAAAACGGATAAAGAAAATGTGGTACATTTACACAATGGAGTAAACTAAGCGACATCTTGAAATTTGCATGCAAATGGATGGAACTATGATGTGGGAGTGTCATATATCAATCTGTTGATTTCATTGGTTAAGTAATAAAGAAACTGCTTGGCTGGCCCTCATAGGTTAAAACATAGGTGGGAGGAGAAAACAGAACAGAATGCTGGGAGGAAGAGGAAGTGAGCTCAGACTCGACAGCTCTGCTCTCTGGAGCAGAGACGCCATGCTCCCCTCTCCCAGGCAGACACCATAGCTCTGCTCTCTGAGGCACACACGATGAAGCTCCGACCCAGGATGGATGTAGGGTAGAATCTTTCCAGTTAAGCGCATCTAGCAGTGCTACACAGATGATTAGAAATGGGCTAAATTAATATGTGAGAATTAGCCTAGAAGAGGCTAGAAAGAAATGGGCCAAGCAGTGTTTAAATGAATACAGTTTGTGTGTTGTTATTTCGGGCATAAGCTAGCAGGCGGCCGGGGTGCTGGGGATGCAGCTCCGCCACTCCTATTACAACAGAACTAGAAAAAAAAAACATCCTGAGTGTGGTAACAAAGACCCAGACAGATGAACATAGTATGCACTCACTCATAAGTGGATCCTAGCTGTAAAGCAAAGAATAATGAGCCTATAGTCCATGACCCTAGAGAAGCTAAGTAACAAGACGAACCCTAAGAAAAACATATATAGATCCATCTGGAAAGGGGAAGTAAACAAGATTGTCTGACAAAATTGGAAGTATGTGGGTGGGGGGAAGAACAGATAGCAGAAGAGAAAGAGGAGGGGCAAAGGGGAAGGGGGAGAACTCAAGAAAACGGGATAGTCAAGATGGAGGAAGGACAGAGATCAAAGCAAGGAAAGAGATATTTTGATTAAGGGCGCCATTATGGGACTAGCAAGAAACTTGGAGCTAGAGAAATTTCCAGGAATCCACAAGGATGACCCCAGCTAAGACCTTAAGCAATAGAGGGGAGGGTACCTGAACTGGCTTTGTCCTGTAGTCAGACTGATGAATATCTTAAATGTCCCTATAGAACTCATGGAAACATAGGCAGAAACATGCTGGAGAGCATTTGGGCTGAACTCTGAAAGTTCAGTTGAAGAGTGGCAGGTGTGAGAATATGAGCAAAGAGGTCAAGACCATGATGGGGACACCCACTGAAACAGTCTACCTGAGCTAATGGGAGCTCACCAACTCCAGCTGGACAGGGAAGGAACCAGCATAGAACCAAAATAGTCCCTCTGAATGTGGGTGACAGTTGTATGACTGGGGCAGACTGTGAGGCCACTGGCAGTGGCACCAGGTTTTAACCCTACTGCTTGTACTGGCTTTTTGGAAACCCATCCTCTTTGAATGGATACCTTGCTCAGCTTAGATAAAGTAGGCAGGGCCTTGGTCAATCCTCAAAGCAATGCACCTTACCCTCTTTGAGGAGTGGGTGGGGGTGGGGTGGAGAAGGTGGAAGGAATAGAAGAAGGGGAGGAAGCTGGAACTGGGAATGGTATGTAAAAAGTTAAAAGATAGTTTCTTTTTTAAAAAAATAAAATAACAAAGAAATTATAATGTGTCTTTGACATGCAATTATCAAAAATTTTGTAGTCACTTTTAGCAACAGTGAAGGTAATGCTATGGAAATGCAAAAGTTCGTTCTCTCATTCAGAATGAACTCCAGAATTTCCAATATACAAATACTGGATTTTTAACTTTGGTTTGCAAAAAGCTACTGAAAAAGATGCATCAGTGACCTTTATATATTTAGCTATAAGTTGAAGTTAGGTTGGGCGTGATCTTTTTCAATCATATTTTTCTCTCAAATATATCTCTTAAATTATTCATGTTATAGTGATTTATTGGTAATAGATGACTGAGCATTTTACAGACTTCCTGCTTTTTCACTGACAAGAAACAATTTTTAAAATGATTTTTAATGCTATTTCATTGACAGGAAACAATTTAGAAAATGATTTTTAAAATAGGTATTTGTTAAATCCATCTCCCAAAGAACAGAAGGAAACAGGTCAGGATAGTCTGAAAGAAATGAGGACTTCATAAGATCTTGTCCTCACATACTGAATAGAATTTGAATAAGGTAGAAAGTAAGAAAGGGTTCACCTTCTTATTTAGCTTCTCTAGGATCACAAATTATATGCTCAATGTCCTTTATTTATGGCTAGAAACCAATTATGAGTGAGTACATACCATATTCATCTTTTTGGGTCTGGGTTACCTCACCCAGGATAGTGTTTTCTATTTCCATCCATTTGCATGCAAAATTCGAGAAGTCATTGTTTTTTACCGCTGAGTAGTACTCTAATATGTATATATTACGCACTTTCTTCATCCATTCTTCCGTTGAAGGGCATCTAGGTTGTTTCCAGGTTCTGGCTATTACAAATAATGCTGCTATGAACATAGTTGTACAAATGCTTTTGTCATATGATGGGGCATCTCTTGGGTATATTCCCAAGGGTGGTATTAACTGGATCTTGGGGTAGGTTGATTCTGAATTTCCTGGGAAATTGCCACACTGATTTCCAAAGTGGTTGCACAAGTTTGCATTCCCACCATCAAAGAAAAACATATAGTCATCCGCCTGGATATGGGAAGTAGACAAGATTGCCAGGCAAAAACTGGGAACTTGGGGGTGAGGTGGCATGGGGCTAAGGGGAATTAGAGTGAGAAACATAAGAAGAGGAGGATTGGGGGAGCTTGGGGGAATGGAATGGAATGGGGGAATGGAATGGTTGGGACAAGGGAGCAGAGAAATATATATCCTAATTAAGGGAGCCACCTTAGCGTTGGCAAGAGACTTGACTCTAGAGGGGCTCGCAGGTGTCCAGGGAGATGTCTCCAGATAGTACCTTGGGCAACTGAGGAGAGGAAACCTGAAATTACCCTATCCTATAGCCATACTGATGAATATCTTGCATATCACCTTAGAACCCTCATCTGGCAATGGATCGAGATAGAGATAGAGACCCAAATAGGAGCACCAGACCAAGCTTTTAAGATCCAAATGAGGAGCAGAAGGAGGGAGAACATGAGCAAGGAAGTCAGGACCATGAGGGGTGCACCCACCCACTGTGACAGTGGAAATGATCTATTGGGAGCTCACCAAGGCCAGTGGGACTGGGACTGAATAAGCATGGGGTGAAACCGAACTTTCTGAACATGGCAGACAATGAAGGCTGATGAGAAGCCAAGGACAATGGCACTAGGTTTTGCTCCTAATTCATGAACTGGCTTTGTGGGAGCCTAGCCTGTTTGGATGCTCACCCTCCTGGACCTGGATAGAAGTGGGAGGACTTTGGACTTCCCGCAGGTCAGGGAATCTAGACTGCTCTTCATTCTCGAGAGGGAGGGGGAAAGGAGTGGGGGGAGGTGGCAATGTGTGAAAGGAGGAGGATGGAAATGGGAAATGGGGAGGAGGCAGGATTTTTTTTCCAACAACTAAAAAAATTTAAAAAAATTAAAAAAAAAAGAAAGTAAGAAAGGGGGAAGGTGACACTAACTGGAAAACATAGCACACATTTTAACTATGTTAATAAACAAAAATATGTGCATGGAGAAATGATGGAGGTGGTTAAGTAATAAAGAAACTGCTTGGCCTCTGATAGGGTAGAATTTAGATAGGCGGAGTAAACAGAACAGAAGGCTGGGTGAAAGAAGCTGAATCAGTGAGTCGCCATGATTCTCCTGCTCCAGACAGACGCAGGTTAAGATCTTCCCTGGTAAGCCACCTCGTGGGCTACACAAATTATTAGAAATGGGATAGATTAATATGTAAGAGCTAGTCAATAAGAGGCTACAGATAACAAGCCAGGCAGTGTTTAAAAGAATACAGTTTCCGTGTAATTATTTCGGGTATAAAGCTAGCCGTGCTGGCAGCGGAGTGGAGGAACATAGCTCGCCGCTCCTATTACAATAGAGAAATTTACAGGAATGGAAAAGCAGAACAGGTTGAGTGAATTGAGAATGACAACATTAGCATTCTTAAGGATTGAGATAATCGATAAGATAAAAGATGCTCCCTGTCTCGAAAAAAAAAAAAAAAAAAAAAAGATGCTCCTTGAGCTTGAGCTACCAATTAGTACTTCTCATTGGTCTACCTTCTTGTACCTTCTTGTCCTAAGTCGTGCATTGTAAGAATAATCAAAATTAAAGTGGAGAAAGTTCATCTTGTCTTGTATGGAGAAGCAGTATGGAGAGATAAACTATGCAGTAGAAAAGGAAACAGCATAAGAGATAAACTTTGAGATAGGACAGACATTGATTAATATTTTAATTTTTGTATTTTTCTAGTTGCATTCTATACAAAAGGAAATGGAAGATTCAGTTTTCTTAATTCTCTTATCTATAAAGTGAAAATGATGAACTTTTAATTTTGGTAAGAGCATTAATAATTTTAAAACATACATACTACTATATCTGAACATATAATAAATGCAGCTTTTATAAAGATTGATCTATTTTCCTAATCTCTCTTTCTCTTAATTTCATCATTTCTTCAAAATTTTTTAGAATGATATATTTTGGGGGAGACTAATGTTTTACTAGTATTTAGAAGTAAACTGAACAAGTCACTGGAGGGGAAGATGAGAGAGATTTATGGAAAATGTTTTTTGGCACTGAACTAAGGTAGACCTTGGGAGAAGCTATTGTCCATTCCTTCCTATCTCAAGGTCGTCCTTCATTTAAGTCAAAAAGCTCATCACTTGAACTGAACTCTCTGCTAGAAGCTGTCATTTGGTGGCTCTAGAGTCTTAATTTTCCTAGCAATATTGAATACACTCTATCGCTTCTCCTTTCCCTTCTGTACAAAAAGATTAGCACTTGTTCTTTACCTTCCTTTAAAAGATGTTTTTCATCATAAGACTTTCCAAGTAGCCAAGATACAGAATTCCCCTGTACTTGATTTTCCCGCATTGTTCTTCTCATAAGAATAAATTAAAAATCTTTGCAGTTTTTAGATTGTGACTTATGGCATGGACTAAGTCACATTTTATTGGAGGAAGCCTGATTTTTTATTAATATTCTGAAAAATCAATTGTACTTGGATCTCAGCATCTCTTCCTTTGTTTCAAAGCTTTCCAGATTGTTTTTGTGGCGTTGGAGGGTTGGGAATTTTTTGTATGCTTACAATGTCTTCATGTTGATTAGTGTGGAGTCTCTCAGGTTTTCGTTTAAGTATTTCATTACTTTGAAACCTTGGCTGGCAGTGCAGCTCAGGAATGCTAACACATTGTAAAATTTCATGCTGTATAATTACAACTAAAACTTTTTAATTAAGATACTTCATTTTGTAACTTGCTGGGAAATTTACCTTTTAAGTTTAATGGGCAGGTTTAAGAAAATGATTGGCATATGATAAATGCTATGTGAAAACAGCAGTAATTGGATTTCAATCAGATTTCAACCTTAATGTGACACCAGCAAGGGTGATATACTTTACTTATTATAAGAAATCAATAAAGAGTGGAAAATACTTACTTAAGAACTTTAAGGAATTCTATATTTACTATGTAATACTATGCAAGCCTGAGTTGTTCATAAAGTACTCTTTTGCAAGAGACATATGACAGTTTTCTAGAAGAAATGCTTAGAATTCAACTTGGACTTCAAGCCCACAAGGCCATTAATTCACAGTTGTGTGGGTTACTAGTGCTCTGCTCTAAAATACTTTTGTTCTTTGACCCTGAGATGAACTGTATGTGTATGTTATTTGGTAATATCTTAATAAAGCAAGAAAATGCAAGGTGAGACTTTCTTAAATGTATTTTAAATGTATTTCAATGGCACAAATTAGGAAAAACTACTATAACCTTCATTAACAATAAAGTAATATTATTCTGTAATTAATCTCTGTTAATATTTTATTCTATTGCCCAACTCTCTCTCTCTCTCTCTCTCTCTCTCTCTCTCTCTCTCTCTCTCTCTGTGTGTGTGTGTGTGTGTGTGTGTGTGTGTGTGTGTGTGAGAGAGAGAGAGAGAGAGAGAGAGAGAGAGAGAGGTGTTTTAAGTAGACTATTACCTAAATGTGTTTTGCTTTGAAGTAAGTGTTTCTTTAAAGGGACGAACCACTTTGAGCTAGCACTTTCCTAAAGATGAATAAACTTCCATTATCTCGTCCCACTCACTTTTCTTACCAGACTGACATTTAAAAGTTTCATCTGTATGCACCATTACTCTCAAATGTTCTTCATAGGTATTTCAAATTCTCTAATATTTAAAACTATAGATGTACCTTTACTAAGTTCTGTGTTATTTACCTCATTTATTCTATATAGCTAAGTTAGAAAGTGCCTTAGAGACCTCAATCTCAGAAAACAATATTTTATTACTTGCAGGTACATAAACCCTTTCTTAATGATTCAACTGTTGTTAGCTCCTGTTGGGTCAGGATAATTGAAATTCTTGGTGCTTAGTGCCTCAGCTTTTGCAAGTAACTTTTCAGCATAAATATTTCATTACCTGTTCATCCTCGATAAAAGCTATATTTCTGATAAGTTTTTAGCTAGAATAATGAATAATGAGAAAGAACTTTTCATTGGTCAGAGAAACTTTACTTTTTAGAGTTTCTAATGGCTTGCCTCCTAAAATCCTATATGCATGATGGGGCGAGCCTTTATACATCCTGCCTTCCTGATGAAACCAAGAAAGAAAGACATGTGCAGACACTGCAGGTTCAGTCTGAAGAAAGTACAGGTTTTCAGACAGAAAATTTCCACAAACAGGTCAACACTTCCAGCTTGACCTCCTCAGCCTGTAGTGATCTGATTGAAGTTTTAAAATATAGAAGACTATTTTAATTCTTCAGTAAGTAGGTTTATACCTCAATAAAGTCCCGAGGAAAATAATTTTCAAATTTATTTATAACGTCTTAAGGGGTAAATAGTCCCTCCCAATAGTTCAAAATCAATAAAATCATTATGATTTTTAAGGACAAAAAGACATAGCTGCAAGTTTCAAGTAGAAAATATTAATAAATAGCCCTAGGAGAGGAGGAAAATGTTGCATGCAGCCCAATAAAAGGTTTGAAAAATGACATCCTACAAGGTCCTTACACTTTCATGTTTAGGAAGCTTTAGGAGAAGAACACATTAAATTACATAGAACTACATGTTTAAATAAGCTTCAAGCCTCTGCAAAGAAGTATAGGCAACGTAGGAATGCTGAATGTGGAAAAATAGTCTTCAGGGAAGAGCACATCAGTTGGTTGCCCAATATCAAATTATCAAACCTGAAATCAAATAGACAAATAATATTATTCGATCTGAGCAAGTTACATTTAAAAATATATGTACAAATGTATATATATGTATATACAAATACATATACACATATATCATAGATGTATGTAATAATAAAATATATGCATGTATACACACATATATAAACATATATACGCATGTACATAGATTTATGTAATAACAAAAAAAGAGGCAGGAATTTAAAGACAACAAGGAAGGATATTTAAGAGGGTTTGTATATACACACAATATTTATATACACATGTTTATGCATATACATAGATGTATATAATAACAAAAAGAGGCATGAATTTAAAGACGGCAAGGAAATATATTTAAGAGGGAAGTAATAAATGTAATTACATTAAAATACACAAGAAAAAAGAAAGAAAGAAACTATATTCTATTTTCACCCTTGGTCCTTTCTAACTATGTAGTTAAGTTCTCTATATCCTTTGACCTCAAGGCTATAAAGGATATCTATATGACATTCTGTATTGATAGCTCTGTGAGTATTGAATATATAACTAATGAAATACACCAGCTTTTTCACATTTTAGTTTGGTAGTGTTTTCTTTTACATACATTTTAATTAAAAAATTATATTATCTAATTTTTCCCCTAAACCCAGAGTCATCTGCTTTGTGTAAATAAAGCCTGATCATGCATTTGAAATGGGAGTCTAACAAATGTTGCCAATAAGAGCAACATTTCTTTGGTCCATTATACTATATTTTATCCTACTCATTTGTTTATTTTAAATTAATTTAATGTTAAATATACACCGAAAACAATGAATGCAGATAAGACACTCCAAAATTGCTGTTTCTATCTTAAGCATTTTTCTCAGTTACAAAAGTAGTCATAGCCAGGCTACATTATGTAAAAATGTAGCCACCTACTCAGCAAAAGTTTAGGGTGGTCTGAGAATTTCTCAGTACATAGCCTTGAACTCTGAAACAGTTATATGCATTTAGGAGCCCATAGCAGACAAGTGAACCTGCCAAGCTTGGTACATAATTGATTTATCTATTTTTATAATTATTTAGACACAATCAAACATAGGGTATCTTATTGTTTATTTCTAAAACTTAACTTTATTTCCTGGATAAATACAGTAGTTGCTTATTAAATACATGGTTGAATAAGAATCTTTTTATTTTGTCTTGAATAAAGAATTCTCTTTCTCCTTAAAATCCAGTAAGTGAAGATACCATTACTGTGAGACTAAATCTACCTCATTATCACAAAAATGGGACATATTTCTTTAAGGAGTAAACATTATCGGTCATCTTTCTATCTTCCATTGCTCAGATTTTGGCTGTCTTGACTTTTTTTCCTCCTGAAGCTCTGCCTGATATGGCTTGACCTATGATATAGTTCCTCATTTATGGGCCAGGGTTTTGTCAAATAATGGACCCTGTAGCAAGAATATTAATTTGGTCATTAAATTTTCTTATTCCTTTTGCTATGTCCTAATCTTAGCATCATTTTAATACATATCTTTAACTGTTAATGGTTCATTAAAAGAGAGCATTGACCCCTGCAACATCCTCTACAGAGCCATTAAGTTTTATCATCTACATTTGTGTTTGTAGATTTACTTCATGTGTCAAAAGTAATTTTGTGACTCCTTAGCTTGCATATTGCTTGTTAGAGAGTTCAAACTCATTACAAGTACAGTGTTTTCTTTGTTAAGTAGGTCACAGATTTCCAGTGATGTCTGCTTGGTGCCAAACCTGGTGTTTCTCTGTTCACTTCCCATTATTTACTTTGTTAATTTAATTCATAGCATTAATTAACAAATTTGTAAGTAATATTTTTATTAATTTGTTCACTCACTGTTTTATGTCCTTCACCTATGAATGTTACATAAAAGCAAGTCTCTTACTATCTACCTTGGGTCATCAAACTATTTGAGCCTAAAGTGTTGTTCTGTGGACTGATCAACAAAAGCACACACGCAGAATAATCTACCAACAAAATAATGCAGTTTGACTTAGAGATTTAATCCTGATTATTTCACTGATTAAATGGGATTTTTGTTTTATTTTTAATTGTGTGTAGTGTGTAAGTGAGTATATGCACATGAATGTGGTGATCACAGGGAACAAAAAAGGATATCAGAACCACTGTAGGAAGTTGTAGTAAGTTGAGCCACTCCATGCAGGTCCTGGGTATTAAACTTAGATCCTTTGAAAGAAAAATAAGTACTCTTAATGCTTACCTATTTCTCCAGCCATGATTTCAAGGATTTTTATGTTAAAAATCTCATTAATTTGTAAATTTCAATCAAAGACATATCTAAGTATCTTTATATATGACAAAATTCTTAGAATGCCTAATCTACTGGAAACTACACAAGGTTGTCATACTACCCGCAGGCCTATTTAAAATCAAATATTCTTAGTATTTTATCTGCTACATAGTAGACCAAACCTGATTGCTTTTCCCTTGATAAAAATTGCTTAAGAATGTATCTATACATCATTAATTAATTAATTCTGTTGTTTCTGTACTATATGATAAACACCCATTGTTTTGTGTACATAAAATGTTTGCTGAATTACAAGGTTTAGAGTATTAGCCACTTTCCTCATTTCTATGACAAAATACTCAACAAAAATCAACTTGAGATAAGAGTTGTTTTGACTACCAGGTTTACACTGCAGGCCCTCATAGCAGAGAAGGCATGACAGCAAAAACATGAGGCAGTTAGTCCCATTAAGTCAGCAGTTACAAAACAGAGAAATATGAAAGCAGTACTCAGCCTGCCTTCTCCTTTTTATTCAGTCAGGAATCTCAGCCAACAGAATTTCAAATGGGTCATCCCACCTCATTTAACCAGTTTAGAAACTCCATCACAGAAATGCCCAATGCTTTGTTTTCTAGGTGATACTAGATTGTGTCAAATGAATGATTGACATGAACTATCCCAAGTCTACATTGGTCTGTTTAACACCCAGATATGCTACTCTCAGGTCATCAGCTTTCACCCCTTGTCCTCGGGAGCCCATCACCATTTTATAATTCAAAGTTTATGCTATCTGACCTTAAATGGTCCCACAGTTTTCAGTTTCATGGCACCATTTTAAAGTGTAGGTGGAAGTTTGGGCAATCTGCTGTGAGTCGTTATAACATAGAAAGATAAATTACATGAGTATTTTGATATACAATGGATGAGAGCAAACATTCTCAATTCAAAAGAAGAAAGAGGACATAGCCAGGAAAAACTGACCAAAGTAAAGCAAAAAAAGCATCACGGCAGGCAGCACTTCCTGCTATTCCATGTCTGTCACATGGGGTTCATGATGGATTTGTCCAGGTTCAAGTGGCTTTGGAAGCCCTGGGATTCCAGCTCTAGCCTCTTTCTTAAGCCAGTTTTATCTTTGCCCAGCATCCCTTTATTGTGGCTGTCCCATGATTCTGTTATATGTAATACCCTAAGATATACATTGCAACATAAGCTTCACCTTCACAATTTTACCCAACGTACACTGACCCCCACCTCCTCACATTGCCTTGCTCCGGCTTCTCTTTGTAACCTTCATGTCAGACAACATGACAATCTCAATCCTGAACCTTTCACACCTGCAAAATCAGTAACAGTTTGACACTGCTGCCAGGTTGAGATGAACCCTGAGCCCCTTGAACCAAAGTTATACAGGACTTTGTGTGCTTAAGCAGTTGTTTTCTGACAGAGAACCTCTTGGCAGAACTCTTAGTTAGGTTATCTTTCTTCAAATGAATTTGCATTTTCACAAGATGGAACCTTTTATGAGTTCTGTCTTGCCTGCCCTCAAGGCCCCCTTCCTAACGCCCTAGTGCAAAGTTTCAGATTTCTTTTTAATGGTGACAGTCTCTTCTACAAATACAACTATTTCCTCAGCCTCCCATGTTTAACTTTAAATCAATTCCTTTTCCTAGAAAATAACACCATTTCACCTACTTTTCCTCCATTTTTTGTTCTTTCTCCCATTAGACTTGGATAAGAGCTATGCACACTAACTATAGCCCATTCTGAATGTTGTCCCATCTTGGAATTTTCTCTGCAAAACAAATTTTCGTCTACAAATTATCAATTAAGCCTTGGTCAAGTTCTTAAAACAAGAGCAGGATGTCACCAGATCTAATAATATATTTAGAGAATTATATTGACTAAAACATACATTATTTAAAATATTTACTTCAGAATTCTCTCAATTATAGGCCAATTTAAATTTCAGGATTTACAGAAGTCTCCAAGTTTGTGGCTGCAAAATAAGAGTCTATTAGGTCAGAATCTATTATTTCTAACACTGAGCTTTCATTGAATGCCAAGAAATCATTGCTTTATGCAGTACTAACAAGTATGCATTGTGAGGAAATGACTCATAGATAAAACCACTTTAAAAACAAAATCATTGGATGTTTAAATACACTGGCTGCTTTTAGTGATAAAATATGTTTAGATCAATATCCCTGGATGTCAGCAAATAAAAAATGTTGAAGAAAGCTATTGAACTGAGGGAAAAGTACACACAAATCAAAGACTTCTTAAGGTTGTTGAAGACTGTGCTTTAAAATGTACTAAATGCCCCGTGTCTGACATATGTGACCAGCTACTCTAATTTGCGCTATTTTTATGCCATCAAGATTTTCCCTTCCCTCAAATCTCATACATGGCCAATGCATATACTTTCCATGAAAATTTAATATAAATGTAATCTATGATGTATTTTGTTTTTACATACGTCACAAAATCTTTCTATTGCCCTTGAAATGGAGTGCAATTATATAAAGGTTGAATAATTGAATCCATGCCCACTCCACAAGTCTAGAACCATTATGACCTAGTTCAAGCAAAAAGAACTGCTCATGTGGATGCTAGTGGGCTTATGTACATATAGCACAAAATGGGTGATCAGTAATATGTGTGTGTTCACTGGCGTGGATTTGCTGTGCAGCAGAAGTCTTATAGAAACTGAAGTATGTTCCCTTGACTTTTACAGAAATCATGTTTTAAATCATACACTACATTTTAGTTACTACTTTTTTTATTTTTACTTTCTTCTTTTATTGATTTTTATTGATCTCTATATTTTTCTCTAGCCCCCTCCCTGCCTCTCCACTCCCCTTCAACTCTCTCCCAAGGCTCCATTAGTTGCTGCTTTCAATGACAGATTTATTTCTAGGGATTTGAACCATATCTGTGAACTCACATTGAAAACAATGAGAAATTAATTTAAAATATTTTAAGTTCCTTGTCATTCTATAAAACTCAACCCTATATATACATTCAATGAGAAAAGATATCTTATATATTGTGCATCACTCTGTGAATGGGCAGTGATTGATAGGGGGGCATTCAGAAGATTTGTTTGCTCTCTCTGCTCATGAGTGTTAATTGATGGAAAACCTTTGGACTTTACCCTACACTAAAAGTAGTGACTAGAATAAGAGGGATTTAGTATGATGGATTGGGCAGAGGGGAAAAATATTTCATCAAAATACTCTTAGATCAGTTCGGCATTGATGTGGGAGTGTCATATATCAATCTGTTGATTTCATTGGTTAAGTTATAATAAACCAACTGCTTGGCCTCATAGCTTAGAACATAGATGGTAGGAGTAAACAGAATAGAATTCTGGGCGGAAGAGGAAGTGAGGTCAGACTCTGCTCTGCTTCCGGAGAGACGCCATGCTCAGCTCTCTCGGGTAGACGCGATAGCTCTGCGCTCTGAGGCAGACGCATGAAGCTGAGACCCACGATGGAC
>NW_026068055.1:4379342-4391537 GCF_014885135.2 Alexandromys fortis
TTTTTTTTTCAGCAGTTCCAACAAGATCAGCAATCTTCTATTTCTCTCTTAACACCTAATATTCTCCCTGGCTCTTACATCTTTAGAGGAAGTAAATGTTCATCTCATATATACTTGACATGTATTATGGATGGGTGCTTTTCATGGTTAATGTACATATGAATTACCCAGGGATCTTGTTAAATATAGAATTAGATTCAATAAGTCTGAGCTGTCCAGAAACTGTATACTTTTAACAAGTTCCCAGCTGAAACTGATGCTCCTAAGATGGGGAACTCACAATTGTTTCTCAAGAGGCTCCTGAAGGAGCAGTACATATACTAACTGCAGAGGGATAAAGGGAGTGAAGATGGAGTGACTTGGTTGTCCAGTGAATCAGGATGGAGAAATAAGATAAAGTAGCTAGTTGTTTGGTCCTGTGCTCTTGACTTTTGTCCAGTTGTATGATATTCTGGAGATCAAACTCAGAGCTTCTCCATACTAGGCGAACCATGCCTTTAATCCCAGTACTTGGGAAGCAGAGGCAGGTATATCACTGTGAGTTCAAGGCCAGCCTGGTCAGCATAGTAAGATCTAGGCTAGTCAGGATAACATAGCAGGATGTTTTCTAGTATATAAATAAGAGCAACAAAATGCCAAGGCTTCATGCATGCAATTCTGGATACTAGAACAAAAGACTTTTCTAATTTAATGTAGTCACCTTGAAAATACAGTGCAGTGACTATTTTAGGAACTGTGATTTTGGAATATCCTACAGCCACTTTCAGTGTGACTGAAAAATCGGTGACATTACTTTATAGTTCCATTGATCTGAGACAGAAAGTGATCTCAATTACCTCTTCAAATGTTAGAAGAAAATCTAATTAGAAGTTTCAGAAGTTGTAAAAATCCTATGACTACGATTCATATCTACTTTTCTTGGTCTTTTCTAAGGCACCATTTCTGAAATCTTTTTCTATAAGCAATTGTCTGCAGTGTATATGTTAACAATACATATTTCTATGGAGAACTATTTCCTCATTAAATAAGAATCTTGAAAAGCATCTAATTTTTCTCACAGATAATTCAAATGTAGAAATATAGGCATTCTATATTGTCTTCCAAAGTATCTGGCACAGGCTTATTTAACTGCCTAAATGAGAGACTGAAGGATGAATGAAGACACCTGTCACCCAAGAGGCTGTCATTGTTTATTCATGAGCAGAATGCATTAGTTAGCTCCAGAATTTTAGATATATTTTCTGAACTATATATTTTAATCCAGATTAAGGGTCAGAAATGACTTTTCTCCACTGCCAGCAAGTAAAGCCTTGAGAGCTGGGACTTGGTATTTAAAACTGTTGTATCCCTGCCACTCAACATACCAAGCGGCTCACAGTTGATACGCATTACTTTCTGTT
This sequence comes from Alexandromys fortis, assembly GCF_014885135.2. Lineage (NCBI taxonomy): Eukaryota > Metazoa > Chordata > Mammalia > Rodentia > Cricetidae > Alexandromys > Alexandromys fortis. The sequence goes on from NW_026068055.1 coordinate 4,380,743, forward strand.
GACTCAAATACATTACAGCATACATTTTACAGGGCGCTCTAGCTACCTTAATGATAAATGAAACTGAGAATGCCTCATATGAAATACCCCAACCTCTGGATGTCTTCAATACAGACCATTGTGCTGTAGGAATTCCTACCTCCAGTAGCCTTTAAGTCACCTGTCCACTTGAGCATGGCCTCTTATACTATTTATGTTGATGTAAAGCGAGCATCAGGTTGCAGGATTTGACTGCTGTTCCCATTCCAGCAGAAGATTGTGATCCGTGAGTCTACCCCTAAATAAACAACCCTCTTTTATTCTCAATTCTAAGCTACTGTGGGATTATAACTTACAATTCCCCAGACATTAATATTATTCTCTTAAAAGGCAACCCTGAATCCAGAGCCACAATCTTCTTCAGAATAATATCTTGTCATATTTCCTTTTCATGTTTTTGTGGCAAAATTAGCTGAAAGAACAGCTCAAATAAGAAAAAGATTCTTTCGCCGGGCCTTAGTGGCACATGCCTTTAATAACCCAGAACTCAGGAGGCAGACACAGATGGATATCTGTGATTCTGAGGCCGGCCTGGTCTACAAGAGCTAGTTACAGGACAGGCACCAAAGTCAAATAGAAACCCTGTCTCAAAAAAACAAACAAACAAACAAAAACAACAAAAAAAGAGAGAAAAAAGAAAAGAAAGAAAGAGATTCCTTCAGTCTGGAGCTCCATAGTTTAGTCCATCACGTGAAGGAGACATGACAGCAGGAACTTCAACCAGAAAGCCACCTAGAAACAGGGATTGATGTATACAGGATCCAAACCCAGGGAATAATGGTGTCCATATTTAATGTGTCTCTTCCTCCCAAACAAAGGCCAAATGCTAAATAATTCCTCACAGGTATGTCTAAAGACTTGACTCCTAGGTGATTCTTACCCTAGCAAGTTGAAAACCGATGTCAACCACACACTTCTGAAAGTACTTACCCACAACTTAATATACAATTATATTCACTTGTTGAGATTTCATGTGCTGCAGTGTCCTTTATAGTGAAGATATATATAGAGATAGATAGATAGATGACAGATAGATGATAGATAGATAGATAGATAGATAGATAGATAGATAGATAGATAGATGATATAGATACACACACACTTTACACTGTTCTACTTTCCTACCCACTCACAGTGTATGTGTTTAATGACTAAAATTCTATGATTTTCCAATCCATAACCATTTTCAATTATTTTTTTGGTTTGTCCACCTTCCCACATTTCCTTGCCTTCTCTTCTTTTTCTCCATTCCATTCTCCCTCTCCTTTTCTATTCTTCACTCCCCTTCCACTAGTTTTTTTTCTTTCTGCATTTTTTCTTCTGTTTACCTCTTCCTACACTTCCAAAAACTTAGTTGGACACACAGTAGGGAGAAGAAAGCATTCTGTCTTGGATTTTTCACCTACCTATTTCCAATCACAAATATTAAAAACACTAGAAAAACCATCTAGATTCTAACTCATGAGGTAAGAATGTGCTAACTCGTTACTGTTATTTTGCTTTCAAACTCCCTTGAACCCAGGGGTGAGCCCAAAGTTGGAAGACTACAGTGAGCAGGGAATCCTTCTCTCAAATATGTTTGTACATTGAGCAGTAGCAACTTTAGTTAAGGACACCATGGGGAAAGAAAATTAATAAAATTTGCATAAATGCTACAAGGAAGAGAAAAATGGAGATATAAGGGCATGATGCCCATGGAAAGTAAGATAGTAGTATTCTTATAAAAACTTTACATTAAAAACTGTTTTAATGTTAATCACAATAAAGTCTGTAGATTAAACACAAAGTACAAAAGAAACAACACATTTGGAAATTAACAGCAGGGATTTGGATCTGACTGAAATGTCAAGCTATGAAATCTCTAAACATAACCACAATACACAAAAGAGATGCTTACTAGTCAAAGATGATAATAAGCTTGAATATTATCTTCCTACTAAGTACAGTCAGAATCACTTAAGTAAGAAAAATGAAAATTTCATAAAATTTAGAACAGTAAAGCTGCTGAGGTTCAGAGCTGAAGTCCTGTGAACACAGCATTCTGGTCCAGCTCCAAAGCTGTTCACTTTTGGGCTCGTGACCTAGAGAAAACCAACATCAACTTCCATAAAGAGCCTATTATACATATGCTGCAGGGTTACTGTGAGCATCTGGGATGCTTTGCTGATGTATTAGTTGATGTATTTTTCTTTTCAAGAATTTGTCATAATGCCAAAGACAAAAATAGTGATTCTTGCTTTGGCTTACCAAATGGATATGAAGACATTTCTGTTATGTCAAATCATTAAATCACAGAAGTCAAATCTTAAGCTCAAATAGGGGAACAAGAAATAAGTGAGTTGGAGCAGGGCACATATATTGTGAAAGAGGAAGACAATTTGGGACTATTTAAGAAGTATAGGTATAGCCTGGCCTATACCTTCAGTGACCTCTGATTATAAGTGTTGTGGGTAGTCCTTCTGCATATGTGGTTTTTATTGGTTAATGAATAAAAAAGTTGCTTTGGCCTATGACAGGTCAGAATAGAGGTAGGTCAGAAAAAAAAAAAACTGAATGCAGGGAGAAAGAAGGCAAAGTCTGTGAGATGCCATGGAGCCACAGCCACAGATGACTGGAAACATTAACAGTAAACCATGAGCTTCGAGTTAAAATATAAAATAATGGAAATGGGTTAATTTAAGTTATAAGAGCTAGCTAACAGTACACCTAAGCTATTGGCCAATTAGTGTTGCAATTAATATAGTTTCAATGTTAATATGTCTAGTCTGGAAATCTGGGAACGAATGAGCAGCGTCCCCCAACAATAAAAAGTACCATGATGTGATAGTAGCAGAGTAGAGAGGGTTAAATGTGCTTAGACACAGGATGCTGAGAATGGAAATCTCAGTGTATGTGGTACAGAGGTGTAGCTGAGGACCATTAGTGATCATTAGAGCTGAGGTTGTGTTGAGAGAGTTAAAAACAGAGGGCTTCTGCAATCCTTGGGGTAGTTGAGAACCAAGTTGCCTTGAGAAACTCTAGTGTGGAAGTGTTTGTATCACTGTGCCTAGGTTGAGATAGCACAGCTCTAAGAAAATGTTAGCCTGGATGGGAACTGGCTGAGGGCAAAATATTTTCTCACCCCAAAGACTGGAGGCTGCATAAATGTGTCTACCTGTCTTTCCCCTGTCAACCCAATTTCAAAATATCTTTGAGAAAAGGGTAGAGTTAGGTCATGCAGAAATCAGGATTCTATCTATGTCATCAGTGAGATGAGATTTGAAATAGAAGTTCAGTCAAAGAAAAATATAAAGTTATATTTATGGTCAATGGAACTTGTACTTTTTATATTTACAAAGGGATAAATCCCTAAGTCTAGCTATGAAAATAATCTATAAATGCTAACAGGTATTTCTATCAAGGAGGAGAACTTATAGAGAAGGAAGGACCCTGCTGTTAAAGAAACAGAAATGTATATTCTGTTTTTGAAAGTGAGCAGAGTCTCAGTCACCATTTATTTGTTAAAGAAAAATATCTTGGCTCAAAGACAGAGTCTAGATGGAAGACTATAACCTTAGTGTGGCAAGAGCAAACTTTCACCTTTTTACTTCCTCATAATTCCTAGCATAGTATTGAACTTGTTGTGTTTGTTTTCTACATGTATCTTAGAAAATTAAAATTTGGACACAAAGCAGATTTCCTTTGAGAAAATTCTCAATAACACCCAAATGTGATAGAATAGAAAAATAGAGAAGCATTTAGAAACATGTGTGCATATACATAAATGCATGCAATAACAAAGAAATAAAGGGGTTATTAATTTGTAGAAGGGGTTTATTGAAGGCTTTGGAGGCGAAGAAGAAAGCAAAGAGAAAAATGTTATAATTATATTACAATCTCAAAACAAAAAAGAAAATTGAATGTTAAAAATATGAGCATACCAGCCTTTATAATTAAACCTAGCTTCTAAACCCAAATTACTTGGCAGGGTAACCACAGAGTGAGCTGAGGTGTATTTTGTAACTCCACCGAGGTTCTGAATGTCAGGTTAATCTTAGAGATTGGTATAAAGCTTGAGTTATTTGACAAGGTGCTTTAGTTTTACTATGCATTGGAGAGTTAGCAGTCTTTAAAGCTCAGAGAGAAGTATTAGGTTTATTAAGTTTTCCACCTCTGTTCAGTCTAAATGTCACTACAGAAGAAGCTGGTACCAGTGTTAGACATTAACACTGTCGATTCTTACTCTCCAGTAGAAGGAAATGCCAAAAATTAGCAAAAGCGTGTATTTGTAGATATTTTCATAGGTTTCAATCTGACTTCACAGGTTTTTGGTTCTGTTTTTAGAAAATCATACAGAAGAATTTGTCCACACAAATCCATACACATAACAAAGCTTTACTCATGTGGCTTAGCATTGGGGACAAAAGAGTTCTCAGATTCTGTTTTAAGAAATTAAAGCATCAGGCTTTGGCATTTAAGAAGTGCTTGTTGACACAGAACACAGTGCACAGGGATCTGGTGCCTATATTGACAGAAGTATTGGAATAAGACAAGAAATGCAGGCTTAATAGGAATGAAGGTCGTACCATCAAGACTGACAAAATAGGCCCCCTTCTGTATGTCAGGGTATTGATAGAAGAAAATGACTGAATAAAAAGATAAAGGCTACAATTGTTTATTTATTAAAGCCATGAGATAAAACTGTTCTGTGGCCCCAAAATATCAATAATGATATTTTACCCCATTTTTAGCTTGCTTATATATTTTTCTGAATCTATAAATATCCTCCACGATAATTTTTAGGCATAACATTTCTTCTTCTGTCTATGACAATGAGCTTGTATGAGAGGAGCTAAAAAGAGAATCATTTAGATGCTGTAGAAAAAGCTACAGCCAGTAGCCTTTAAGTTACCTGCCTACTTGGGCGTGGCCTCTTATACTGTTTATGCCAATATAAAGCGTTCAGCTGCTCTCTTTTCTGACTATAGGATTTGGTGGCTGTTCTCCCTTCCAGCAGAGGATTATGATTTGTGAGTCTTCCCCTAAATAAATAAGCATCTATTATTCTCAATTCTGAGCTAATGTGGGATTTCTTTTAAGCGTCCTTCTTCATCTGGCACTTATGTGAATTCAGACTCCACACCTACGGGAAAAGAGCCTAAAGGCTTAGCTGGTCCACAACCCAGAAAGTCTCCCAACTCTGCCCACTTGGCTTGATTTTACCTAAGCAGTTTTTTGTAGAACCCCGCCACAGTGAAGCTTACTGCTTGCAACTACTTGGAAATTTCCCAATCACACACACTCCCCACAGCCCCTTAGGTGCAGGAGTGTTTAGAACATGAATCCACTGGGTCTGACCTCCACAACTACTAAGGATTTAAAACTGTAGAAGGATATTTAATTGCATCAGGCAACTTTTGCATCATTTGAAACTGTCAAAGATTTTGTATTACATACTTTTAAAGGTGATACAACACATTTAATAATTCATTTAAGTGGTTCCTGTTTTCATTCTTGGGATCAATCCCTCATGATCATGGTTAATAATCTTTCTAACATGCAATCAGATTTTGTCTGTTAATAATTTATTGGTTTTTTCATGTATTCTATTTATCTGTCTGTCTCTCTATCAATCATCTCTCTTTATATCTATCATCTATCTACATATCTATTTATCTACCTACCGTTTATATGTAATCTATCTTTCAATAACCTTTCAACCTACCTATTCAATCTCTATATACATTCTATCATCTCTGTACATATAATCTATATTATATCTCTATATATCTCTCAATTTATTTCTTATCTATTTACATATCATTTATCTCATATATATATATATGTATATTCTATTTTTCTCTATGTATGTATATCTGTCTCCTTAACAATACTGTACCTGTAACAGTACCTGTATCTTTTTCTGGTTCTTGTGTCAGACTAAGTTTAGAATGATTCTCTCCTCTTCAATTCTTTAAAATAACCCATTAGCACTAGTTCTTTCAATGTTAAGTGTATTGCAGTAGTGAAGCCATCTGGTCCATAACTGAAATTCTTTCACAGTTTTTTTTTTTGTATAGGTGAAATTTATATAAAGGTCAGTAGAAGACAGCTGCCTTTGGCAATTGTTCTTTTTACTTGCTGTTTGAATTGCAATAGAAATTACAGTGTGCTGGCCAATTCATTACAGTTATCCTTTAGGAGTCCCAAGCTTCTGCCTTTGGCACAGAGGTATAATACTTAGAAATAATTCAATAATAATTGTAAAGTAGCGTTAGGTCCATTAGGTCAACATAAAACCTTCTCTGTGCTTATTCCACAGTGACTATGTCAAGAGTTTTGGAATTCAGTGTCTCATATAATTTCAGGGCTTTGGGGAAATTTCTTCAAATTCACATCAAGGTATTATGTGGCAGGATTTTTCATTCCCAATGGTGTGAAACTATAATTGTGTTCTGGGGCAGTTTGACCAAAGTTACTTCTAATCATGCTTCAATCTCACAAGCCCATCAGTTATTATCTCACATCAACATTTCAGTTACTTTCGAGGTTGCTCAGTGGGCTCAGGGGCAGGACCCACACAACCCGATCATTGTGTTGCTGACACGGTTTGAAATCTCCCAGCTCATTACACTATCTGAACTTCTGGCTCCTTTGTATTTTATTTTATCTCCCACAAAAAGTTACTGTCAAACTATTTTAAGGATTTTTAAAGGGGGGTGCTATTCAATATTTTTGACCATTCCTATTATATTAGTCTACATATTCAATATGATAGATACATCAGTAACTAAGACCTGCTTCACACAACTGACTGGCTTTAGGTAATGAGATTATGTAACCTAAATGAATGGAAGACTACTGACCCACTCTAGACCGTCTGCAGGGAAGAGTGCAAATCTAAAGTGCAGTTATTGAAGTTTGTCTATAGAGCTGAGAGTCATTTCTTTACCCCATGGAATCTTCTATAACATAGACAACATTTCAAGCCACGGATCAAGTCTCTAAAATATAAAAGATTTGAACTCATTCTTTATATCTTATGAGAATTTACCAGAATAAAGCTCAAAATCAATAGCACAAGGAAATACAGAAGTTACACAATTGGAAACTGAACAATACATGTGTAAACAGTGGTGTGTAATTAAAAAAGGAGAGAGGACAGTTTTTAAAAAAAAACTCCCTAAAGTCAAATGAAAATTCAAGTAATATATACCAGAATGCCTTTGGCAAGAACTATGAAAAGAACTCAAATATAGAAATAGTATAAAAAATTTTAAATCCCATTACATAAAATTATAAAAGTTGCTGCACTAGAGTGTAGACATTTTGCTGAATGGAAAAAAATCTTTGCCAAGTACACATTAGACAAGGTTTATCTATAGAACACATAAAGAATTTTGTGATTTAAATACCATGAAACCAATTAATTCATTCAATAAATGTGCAGATGGATTGGATAGATAACTCTAAAAAAAACCACAAATGACCAATGATATTTTTTTGAAGTACTCAACATCTATCTTTAGTCAGCAGAAAAATTCAAATTAAAGCTGCTTTGCGATTCAGTTTTATCTTATTGAAAATGGCTAAAGACAAGCAAGGTAATGACAAAAAAATACTGGTGAGATTTTGGGAAAGAAGAACCGCTACATATTATTTATGGGAGTGTAAACTGAGGCAGTCACTGTGAAAATTTATGAGCATGGTCTTCAAATTTTTAAAATAGAACCACTAGATAACCTCCTTGGTAGCATACCATAGTTATTCATGTTTACTGAAACACTTTTCTGAGTAACAAAGAAACAAAAAAATTTAAATGTCTATCAACAGATAATAAACAAGAAAATGTAATACATACAGACAGAATTTTTTAGTAATAAATAAAGTTATGATGCATGCATGAAAACATCTGGAAGGGAGATACTACATGAAGTAAAATAAGCCACTAATAGAAATATATCATGTTTTCTCTTATAAGCAGGTTCTAGATTATTTTTAATTATGTGTGGCTGGTTATAAAAGTAGAAAGAGGACCCTGAGAAGGAAGAAGCAATCTTAAGGGATGGGGACTGTTGAAATAAGAAGCGGCGGGGCTGCGTCCCCAACACCCCGGCCGCTTGGCTAGCTCATGCCCAAAATAACAACACACAAACTGTATTCATTTAAGAACTGCTTGGCCCATGAACTCTAGCACTTACAGGCTAATTCTCGCACCTGGACTAGCCCATTTCTAATCATCTGTGTAAGCACCCCAAGGTGCGCTTACCGGGAAGATTCTAGCCTTCATCCATCCTGGGAGAGTGGAGCATGGTGTCCCTGCTCTAGCCCTCTGGAAGCAGAGCAGAGTCTGACCTCACTTCCTCTTCCTCCTGTTTACTCTTCCCACCTATCTTTTAACCTATCAGGGCCAAGGAGTTCCTTTACTGCTTAACCAATGAAATCAACAGATTGATATATGACACTCCCACATCAGGGGACAAAAGAAAAAGAGATGATGATAAAATTTATTTGACATGAAAGGAGGAAGGAAAGATTATTTGGTTGCAGCAAGTAGCATGAAAAAGGAGGAAGCAATGGGATAAATAACAGTAAAGTTTAATACATATGAATGAAAATGCCATAATTTAGACCCTTACTTTGTACAGTAGCATAGAAAAAAAAAGAAAAGTTTGGTTGTTGACTCTATAGCAAGCAGTAGTAGATGAAAGAAGGGAAGCCTGAGCGAAGTTGAAGCTGAGAAACTTTGAGTGACTGAGATAGTGAGGTTCAGGCACTTTTATCATCTAAGAGTGAAGGCAACATGTATTCAAATAGTGCATATTTTACCTGCCACAAATTCTTATCGTTGTCACTTATTAATCTAAAGAAGCTATGTTCCTAACAGTATGTATCACAGAGTACCCTGTAGTGATGTGCAGAGTGAGTGCTGTGAGCTGGAGTCTGCTTCTGACTCAGCCCAACACCTTGTTAAAATATGTTTTCCCAAGCTCCATCTGCTAAGGGTTTTGACACAAAGGATTGGGTATAATGTGTGGAATCAGCATTTTTTGATAAGTAATCCAGGGGACCACATCATTTCAGGAAGTACAACATGGAGAGACATGTAAAATTTTTTGATGCATTGTTCAGGCCCAGTATCATATACACATAAAATAAAGGTTGATGATGGAATTTATCTCCATGTCTTTCTCTGGGTTTTTCATTTTTAAACAATCATTTGGAAGCAGCCCCAAGGTCATGTCTTCATATACCTTCATTTCACACTGTAACTGCAGGCATTCATTTATTGTGCATTTTCTTTCCAAATCCTTAATTTTTTCTTGCACAACATGCAACATCATTTACATGTATAAGTGGGTAGATTTATATGGACAATTTTGGATCCTGGTGAGAAAAATTAGCCTCTGGTCTAATGTTTTCACAAAGGGGGAGTTTTACTCATTCATGCTAATCACTTCTCGTTACTATTACAGAATGGTCTGTGATCTGCCATTAAAAAAGGGATTTTTCCCTTTGCATCACAATAACATTTTTTGAGCTGAAAATTTCAATAAAACCCAATATGAGAAAATTATACCAGTTGGAAGTGGGCACAACCACTAACATTTCAAAACTGTTATGTCTAAATTTATTGTGAATATATAATACATTGAGAGCAATTTTCCCACCTAGCTTTTGGTAGGTTGCCAAGAGTTAAACATTGTGGTATTTTTTTATCCTTTTTCAAAATCATCAAAACTATGGTTAAGAGTTCCTCATATGCCTCCAGAAATATCCCTGAATGGATGCTTTTAGGCTGGGCTCAATACTGACCTCATATTCTAGTGTTCTGTCTGTGTAGGGTATTTTACTGTCATTGGTGGGGGTCACATGCCTTGGAGATCTAACACATCTGTACAAGACGCTTTCCTCCATCCCACATTGCCATAGCTAGTAAGTCTGCAGGTAGCTGTGTTTTTCCATTGCACATTTCTCCTTCACACTGTTAGTTTCACCTGCTAACTTGACCAACTTAGAATCACCTAGGAAGAGAGGTTCCATAATACGTTATCTAGGTCAGGTTGTCCCATGGTTATTTCTAGGGTGACTAAATTGATTGTTAATTGTGTAAGAAGACCTAGTCCACTGTGTAAATGACAACAATTCATGAACTCTGCTAAGAACTGTGTGACAATGAGCATAAAGAGCAAGCATTTATTGCTCTCTGCTTTTTACCACGAATGTGATATAACAAGATCCCACTTGTGGGCCTTTCCACCATGATCAATGATGATAGGTAACCTGGAACTGCAAGCCCAAACAAAACAATAAAAACCTCCCCCAAGTTCCTTTTAGTCAGTATGGTTTTTTTTTTTTTTAATCACAACAACAGAAATGAAGCTTGAACACCAACCATGTGCAAAATTGAAGACATCATTAACAAAGTAGCCCTCTTGAATCTGACTGGTTCCAATGATTACAATTCCTTCCTTAGAGACTTCAGGGTGAAATACTGAAGAGGTATGTCAGTATGTCACCCTGACTTGTTAAGGTGAGAAACCAGGGAGGTGGAAATAAAAACTCTCCCTACAGATGGGGATACTTATACATATGCAAACTCTCATTCTGTTCATTGTCCTTACACACTTCTTGAGAAGCTCAGACCCAACTTTAAGCTTCTATAACTGTCCTCTTCTTAGGCTTATATATCTTTCTGCCCTAATTTACCACAACCCGGGAGTCCAGCTGCCAGGACTGCACCCAAAATAGCAAAAAAAAAAAAAAAAAAAAAAAA
>NW_026068055.1:4391563-4453043 GCF_014885135.2 Alexandromys fortis
AAAAAAAAAAAAAAAAAAAAAAAACTTTCAGAGTAGCTGGGACTCAGGAAAAAAAAAATCTTCTCTATCTGATGGCTAGACTTTTCTACTTGATGGTAAATAAGGAAGCATACATACTTTCTGATGATAATTTTTTTAAAAAAAAGCAACAAACACACACTATCCTGATGGTAACCTTCTATTTTATTTTATCTTAAAAAAAAAAAAAATCCGGGCAGTAGTGGCACATGCCTTTAATCCCAGCACTCGGGAGGCAAAGGCAGGTAGATCTCTGTGAGTTCCAGGCCAGCCTGATCTACAAGAGCTAGTTCCAGGACAGGCTACAAAGCTACAGAGAAACCCTGTCTCGATGGAAAAAAAGATCCCTTTTTCATAATCTCTCCATCTCCACACAGCTACACCTCCTTACATACAGCTATATAACACTTTTCTCTCCATCTCTCATACTTCTCCTACTACATCAAAGCTTCTGGACAAATATGAATCACACTTTCAAGGTCATACAGCATTTCTTGAGTAAACAATAAGAAACAGAGTCATACTAATCACGCAGTTTCTCTCAGGCTGGAGATGTCACATTGACCAGCCATTGAGTAACACTTGGCCATGAATGTAGGTATAAGTGGTCAGGATTCTCAGACAGAAAATGACATTAAAATTCAGGACATAAATAATAAACAATTACTTGGTTGAACCTTCAGGTTAGGAGTACATGCAGAGAGTCCATTACTACAGGAGGATTATGTCTATCAAAGTTGCTTCATGCCTGACCTTGAATCTGTAATAAACCCTTGAGAATTTGTCCTTGTGTATGCATCTCCAAGGGCAACCAGTTTGCTTTGAATTTATTCTGAAATCTAAAATTAGCTGTCTTTGTGACTGAGAATACTATTACTTTTCTCTGTCATTCTGAGTAATTGAAAATACCCTAATATTATTTCTATTCATCAGAATTATACACTTAAGAAGAAATTATCTTCCTGACCATCCACAGCTATATTTGTGGATATAGTATCCACAATAGGTGGGATATTTTCATGAAATAAGCACACAAGCAATGAGAAGAATTTCCATAGTTGTTATTAGGGAAAGAATGTATTCACATGAAAAAAGTACAGGCAGAAGCAACCAGTCATTTACAGTCAGTGACACCATGGTCTTTTCTAAGTGGAACTCTCCATCAGAGAGATATTCATCTGGTAGGTTGACATGTTGAAGATTAGTTTTCACCTGATGTATACTCCCATGGCCTCCAGCACTAATTTCTGTGTTTAAATATGTTTTAAATCTTTCTTAGTAAACACACATGTTATAAGTATGTAGAAGACCTCAGTTACTTGCACTTGTTTATAAATAGAACACTAGCCTGGCTATAATAATACAAGAGAAGTAGAAGGTCTTTCACCACCAAGAAAAGTTTTTTCTTTCCTCATGTAAAAGAAGACAGGTAACTGGTGTCATATAAAAGGTATTGGTGATCCCCACACAAATATATAATGCTATAAATCTTCATCATAGACTCGTCTGTCTTCAGACATCATTAAAAATCACCATCCAAAATGATACTATTCTGTAAAAGTTATAACAAAAATTGCACAGAAAAATAATTTATATAAAGGAATTTAAGCAACTAGAAATTAATTTGATTTCATAGAGTTCCTTGAGGCAACAGCAGGTCTGAGGTATTCTGTAAAGTGCTTCTGCAAGATAGTTGCTTAAGGAGCACTCTGTGAACTACACATGAAAACACAAACTAATTGCAAATGAAAAAAATAAAGTGAGTTTTGAGGAACATTGGAATAAAGCCTCCAAGTCAGCTGTATAAACTGAAAAACCATCTGTTCTTCCCATCCGTGAGCCACAGAAGCATATTCTGAATGGAAAGAGGAGCTGGAGAAATAGTGAAGTACTGAAGTGTTCTCCTTAGTTACGATTATTTTACTGGTGTACTTAAATGGGCATTTTAATGTTCAAACAACATTCTGCTTTGGATGCTCTCAAGTATTCTTCAGAAACAAAGAGAATAAGTTCCACAATATTAAGGACTCTTTATTCACCTTGGTGTTTCCAATAAACAATGACAAAACAGAAAGTTGGTGTGCACTAGGGACTGTGACATGTTCTCAGTACTACAGATTACACAGACAGGACAAGGGATAGACTCTGAGGGTTCTTGAAACCAAAAATTTTCCCTTCTGGAAAACAATAATAAAACTAAGATTATGAATGTATAATACAAATGGTATTTTAATCAAAACACATTTTAAAACTTCATGAAGTTAAAACTCATTAAATAATAAACAATAAAAGCAAGAGATGGAAATGTTTCTTGTGAATGTTTACATATTGGCTCCCAGTGGTTCCATTATTTTTAGACAGTGCATTTTTGGAAACCAGAAAAGATTCTCATTTGAGTTTATAGCCCCACTGACATTGCAAAATCCATTCTTTGTAATCAGTGTGTTTTAATTTGACTTAAAGGCTTCCAATTCATATAAATTGTATATAAGTTTTTGATGGATCAAAGTCATAATCATCACTGCACAGCAAATAAATTCATTGAAATCAGGCCACTTTTAAGAAGATGTGAAAATAATGTAATTAATTACTTATTATCAAAAAGAGCAACTCAAATTCAGAATTAATATGATTTGCTGCTTTTGAACCTACAGGTTAGTATATGGACTTTCTTTCAGATATATGCCTGGATTGACTAATATTGATGATAATGGTTCGTGAACTCCAGACAGTTATCAATTACCTAGGGGCTGGATGAAGGCTTACATCAGATCCAGTGACTCCTCTTTGCTCTCTATGCTTTGTATCCTCAGGAAGATGAGACTCCCTGCATGGTGGTTACAGAGAGTCAGAAAACATGAGACAGACTCCTGAAATTCCAGGCTCAGTACTACAAGAGTTACTTTTCATTGCATTCTCTGAGGCAAAGTAAGTTGCATGATAATTCCAAATTCAAGGAATTAAAAATATTTGGCCATCTTGGACAAGCCGTATGCTGAAGAGTTTTGTAAGATGATCAGCCATCTGCATGTATCACATGAAAGAGCATAAAATATGTAACACATAAAATATGAAGTTATATGAGAATTTTGTGAAAATCATCTTGAACTGCCTATACTCAGATTAATTTTAAATTACACATTGACTAACTTTGGGAGGCACATAGATATGTAAAGTTGTATAATTTAAGTATATTATCAAAGGGCATTTAACTATATAGGAAGACCCTAAAGAGCTCAAGAAAACAATAGCAAACACCAGTTACCTCAGGTTCTGAAATATTAACTGAGGTAAATTCAATGAAGGATCCTTCACACTCTGATTCCTTTGACTCATTTCATTTGCTCTTGGGATATGGCTATAATAAGGAAATAATAATTGGAAAATTCTGTGAAGTCTTCAGCCTGTACTAGAATTTAATTCTTATGTCATTCTGGCACCTTGGGGTCTAAATCTATCAGCACTTTATAGGAATCTGAGCATTGCTAGCAAGAGCTGTGTTTTCTGCTAGTTGTTACTATTTATAAAGCATGTGTCTAAAATTATTGAAATGTACATTATAGAATATGTATGTATTTCTGAAAATATTAAACATATGGCTTTTATAGTTTTTATATATATTTCTCTGTACTTCACACAAACATTTAGAAAATTATCTCAAGACATACAAGATCTTTTTTTAATAGAAAACAAATATACGTTAGGAACAAAAAGACTGCAAAATCTTGAGTAACATTAGTGAATAAAATGCATATCTTGAATATTTGAACACTTTCAAAATATTTGATTCCCAATCTCTGAACGTTAATAAAGAGCAGCAGTGTTGAATTTCACAGTTTTCTTGGGTGGTGTGAAATTGGCAGCCTTCTATCCATGTTTCCACATCCCTTTAAGGAGACTGACAATAGGAAGCAGTTAAAGATGAAAATCACAGTGCAGCACGCAGTGGTAGAAAGGGCTACTAACTTTATTTTAACTTAATAAGTTAAGCTAATTTCTCTTCTTTGCAGCTACTTTTCTCTCGGTCAGGAAGTGTTGTGGTTTATTTGACTTTTCTGTTTCTCCCTGTGATAAAGGTTTTGCTGTCACTAGGAACAAGTAAAAGTTGTCTTTACTCATCCTTGCTGGGTTACTTGTTGAGAAACTCCTGCAGGTCTGTTGTCTTCAGTCTAAACTTCTTCTGATGAAGACTTCCAAACAGCACAAATGCTGTCCTCCTAAACATTCTCACAGTGGGGATGCAGAGCCCTGCCCGGTGCTCAAACCAGTATGTAGGTTAGAAGGCCTGACGGAGCAGAGCCAGACAGCTACGTGGTGCCTTGTGAAAGAGAAGATGCAGTCAAGGGCACGGAATTAAGAAATCACAGATTTGAGCTGCGCTGTGGGCGTGTATACATTTAATCCCAGCACTAGGGAGACAGATGAAGATCTCTGTGAGTTTGAAGTCAGCCTGGTACACAAAAGCTAGTTTCAGGACAGGCTCCAAAGCCACACAGAGAAATTCTGCCTTGAAAAAACAAACAAACAAACAAACAAAAAATCACACACTTGAGGAATGAACAAATGTAGGAAAGGGATGTATAGTATCCAGACTTGCGTGAGGCAGCTCGGGAAGATGGAAATCTCACTCCATTGCTCAGTCACTTGGGTTTGCTGAAGTTTAAGTTCAAAGAAGGAACATATTGCAAGGGCTTTTGTCACAGTTAACATGAAAACTGTTATTATTTATGTTAATATTAAACATGAGTTAGATAAAACTGTATAATTATGTAAATAACACATTGGCACAATTCCTACTTGCTCTCTCCTCTAGTGTATAGGTATCAGAAAGAATAAGGTACTAATATTAAAGTCAGCTACAGAGTCAACACAGAAAAACAACCCTATTATAAAATTAATTTGTATTTTGTGTTTCCAATGCTAAGTCAGTGCTGGACCTGGCAGGGGCATTTATAATTCAGTTTGGAAATACTGATGCATTGCAGAACAGTGTTTTCTTTCTGAAAAACTCTTTAAACAAGTAAAGGGAGAGGAGCTCTTTAGTATGAAAAAGCAAGTATGCTGATTTATTTGCTCTGCCCAGCCTTGAAATATCACTCAATAACAGGAGAAAATGGCAGCTTGCCCGGATTTTGAGACTTGATTTCCAAATCAAATAATTACAAAGACTCTGCAGTGTGCCCACTCTCCACCACAAACAAAGACAGAAAACATTTCCCTGAACTTGAATTTCAAGCACAATACTCTAAGGTGAATGATGCGCCCTTTGAGAAGACAGACAGCTTAGTGTCAGCAAGGTGATAGTTACAGCATAAGACATCCTTCTCATGGCAGTGAGGACAGAAAGAACAATGCAAAAATTACATGGCAGGACTCAGGGAACTGCCTGGGGGAAACAACCATTGGCACTTTAAAAAGGAAGAAAATGATTATAGGATATAAATATCTTAGAAGTAAGAGCACAGAGTCGTAAAAGAAGAATTAGCAGGAAAGTGACAAATACCTTGAATTTCCTTTACAAGAAGAAGCAATGACCAAAGTAATAACTGAAAACAAGTCCTGAAAGTAAAAGTTAAATGACATTGAAAAAAATATGCATTAAGTCGTATATTTAAAATCTCCTTATTAAAAACCTGCCCACCCAACACCAACCCTGTGGTTCTGCTTCCTCAGATCTCATCATCCAGGCTATTCTAACTATGAGAATGCAGTATTTTTATTGCCATATCCACCCTGTCTTATCATGCACAGACAATAAGTGCAGTCCCTATCAGTCACCGGCATTTGGAATTTCTCCTCCTTCTGATCTCTACAGCCTCACCTCCAATCTACCTTCATTCTCCCCGCATTTCAAGGGTTGCTGCTGCATGGATTTCCCTGATCCCTTTGTAACTTTGTTCTGTTTCAGGATGGAAACACTCAGGGTCCCCAACTCTATCGGGAATCTATCACTAAGCAAACACCTACCCCCCAGTGCCCCAGACTTCTCAACAGAGCTCTTTCTACCATGCTCCCAGGTTCCCTTTCTCTGCAGTATTCAGTTGCTCCTCTCAGGGCACCTGTCTTTAAAATACAACTCAGTTTACTCTTACCCGTAAAACTGTATGAAAATGGAGGAGAAAAAGAAAGAAACCTTTCTTAGAAATATTCACTTTGTTTCTAATTACCCTCACACTTCTATAATTTTGAAAAGAAAGAGGTTATGTACTTTTCCTGACCTCCATGTTGGACTCTGTTGCTGGAGCACAAGAACCCAGTCTACTCATTTATTATGGAAGGAATTTGCTATATACTGGAGATGTAAGTACAGGCTTTTCAATGAACAAAGTGATAAAATTAAAAGTTTAAATGTGGGTGTACATGGATTTAATTTAAAATTGTTTCTATATTACTAAAATAAGAGGAAAATATTAAACTAAGTGAAGTTTTACTCTCTGGATAAGACATGTGAAATTTGCTTTACCTTTGGAAAGTAACCTTTTCTCAACCATCATGATAGTTATTTTATGACATTTTCAAAGTAGGTAGCTAAATTGTAAGAAGGGAAGCATTTATATTTATGACAAGTTTTTTATTTTTAATTAATTAATTTATTTATTTATTAAAGATTTCTGCCTCCTCCCCACCACCGCCTCCCATTTCCCTCCCCCTTCCTAAATCAACTCCCCCTCCTCATCAGCCCGAAGAGCAGTATGACAAGTTTTTTAAACATTACAAATATTTAAGCAACAGGTTGCTTTGAGGATTAAAATATTTTGAGCATATAAGTTTTTATTTTAATCATGATGAAACCCAAGATGCAAAGTCACCTATATGAGTTCAATGTGATAGGATTTGCGTTTTGAGAACCCAACTGTAAGTTTATAGTAAAAACAAAATGAAGTGGGAAAAAGCCTTCAGGCAGAAATATAATGGAGTTTGACACAAAACATAATGGGAATTAAAAGAAAGTTGCTATTGATATAATTAATATAATAAAGGTTTGAGCTCATATTGTTGGGAGTTTGTATAATGTAACGGTAGAGATAAAAGTTTAAGCAAGACATGTTTGTATACATCTTTATTCAGCATTTGGGAGACAGAAGCAAGTAGATTTCTGTGAGTTAGAGACCTGCCTGTGCTACATAGACTCTTTCTCAAAAAACCAACAAATAAATATATTTATTTTTTGTTATTATAGATAGATAGATGAAAGATAGATGAATAGATAAATGATAGATTGATAAATAAATAGACTGATGAATAGATAGATGATTGATAGATACATAGAATAATGAATGGATAGAAGATAGATAGATAGATAGATAGATAGATAGATGATAGATAGATAAATGATAGATAGATAGATAGATAGATAGATAGATAGATAGATAGAGTTTAAAAATCATAGTCGATGTCATTTGATAAACAATTTGTTGAGAGGAAAACCTCCCGGTGTACACAGGTTGTTCACAACCAGGCAGGCAACTTTGCTGTTAACACTGGAAAGTATGATTGAGTGATCCAGAAGTTAGTTGGCAAGGTAAGGCTGCTAGATGTTTGTTATGGGAAAAATGTTTAAAGAGGATCAAAGAAGCCTGTAGGGTAGGCCCTCCCAGTGCGTGAGGCCCCAGAGCACCACTATGATGAGCAAATACATGGTGAAGAATTAGGAAAGATAGAGAAGTAAGTGATTCATGTACTGTGGAGAGTGGTGGGATTTAAGAATATAAAAAGGAGGTTGTGAGGAGCAAGCTGGCACGGGTGCCCTGCATTGCCATCCAGGACCATGATAATGTCAGGTCATAAGCTGCTGCCCAGGGCCATTGCTGGGTCCACGGTCCTGCTGCAGCTAGAGTTTATGTTGATGTCTGTGGCCCATGTTACCGTTATGGAAACCATTCCTATTGAAATCAGAGGGCTGAGCTGAGCTGGCCTGTCCTTTCCCTGTCACTGGATAATTTGGTCCTGCCCCTCTCTGGCTGCTCCAGTGGGAGACCCAGTTCTTCTCAAGGAGAAAACTTGCCCTGCCCCACAAGGGAGAGCTGGTGCTGATGGCTCCTACCCAAGGAGAACTGGTCCTGTCCTGTTGCAAGAAGGGGGCTACTTGTTTGTCCCAGCCACCCAGCTATATTAGCTCAGAAATAACCACACAGGAATTGTATTAATTAAATCACTGCTTGGCCCATTAGCTCTAGCCTCTTATTGGCTAATTCTCACATCTTGATTTAACCCATTTCTATTAATCTGTATATTGCCACATGGCAGTGGCTTACTGGGAAAGATTCAGCATATCTGACTCTGGCGGCTACATGGTGGCTCTCTACTCTACCTCTCTTCCTCCCAGCATTAAGTTCTGTCTTCCCTGCCTACCTAAGTTCTGCCTTATCAGCTAGGCCAAGGCAGTTTCTTTATTCATTAACCAATGAAAGCAACACACAAACAGAAGGAACTCCTACACCACTGTCCCTTATGGGAGAGTTCACACCATGCCCCCTCAATCATGTGGGCACAGGAGAGCTGGCTCCACCCCTTGCCTGAGGTGGTGGTCATAGTACAGATCAAGACTGACCAGCTCAGCTACCACTCTGATCCAAATACAGTACTTTGAGTTGACCCACTTCAACATCTAAGCCAACTATGACCTACTAGAGCTCATGAAGGGACTGGTCCCGAGAAACCATTAACAGTAGGATTTTCAAGACTACGGCAACAGCAGCATATCTTAGAGGATGTTGTCTGAGGTATTTTGTCTCACCCAGTCCTTGTCCTACCTTGTGTCTGTCCTCCCACCAGGTCGAACAGCCGCTTAGCCCCAAAGAAAATTGTTAGGGTTTCTGTCCTGCCCAGTTCCCAGAGATATTAAATCCCAAAGAAAATCACACAGAGGTCTATATAAGTTTTAAACTAATTGGCCCATTAGCTCAGGCTTCTTATTAACGCTTATAACTTATATTAGTCCATTATTCTAGTATATGTTAGCCACATGGCTCAGTAACTTTTTCAGTGGGGCAGGTCACATCTTCCCTATTTGGTGTCTGGACAGGACTGGGGAGGAATGGGCTTCCTCCTTTCCAGAATTCTCCTGTTCTCATTGACCACCTCTACTTCCTGTCTGGTTGTCCCACCTATACTTTCTGCCTGGCTACTGGCCAATCAGCATTTATTTAAAACATAATTGACAGAATATAGAAAGAAAATTCTCCTACACCAAGAGGAGTTTCAGTGGGATCCAGTATTGATGATGTACCAGAAGCCAGAGGCATGGAAGCAGAACAACAACTCATTACAATGAACATTTCCAAGTAAAGCTGATTGGACAAAAGGGTATATTGTGACACACCACAAGTTCCAATGCCACTAAGATAAATGAAATGTTGATGGGGAGGCTGGAAAGATTGAGGAGAGAAGTGGTTTTGTTATTGTTGTTGTTGGCTTGCTGTTTTGTTTTTAAAAATTACTTATTTATTTATTTATTTATTTATTTATTTATTTATTTATTTGGGGTGCTCTGCAAGGGTAGAGAGCAGATATGGAGGCACTGGGAAGTGAGAAGGACTGGGGTACATGAAATTCCCAAATAATCAGCTTAAAAATTATGTTTTTTGTTTGCCTTTTTTTTAAAGAAGTCTATAAGGAATGGACTCTGATAAATTCCATTTTTAGGATTCCTAGTCAACTTGAGTCACAAGTCAGGAGTAGGAGTGTTTCCTATTCAGTTTCTAGAGGAAAGCATGTGACTATAGGAAGCACCCAGGAGAGAGAAAGAAGGGGGTGACTTAGAGTGAGTGTATCTGTTTGATATTGATAGAGAAACACCACATAAAGTTTCCTGGTGATGAACATCTATTAATAATGGAATTTATCAGTTTATATTTTTTTTTACTTTGTTTGGTTTTTGAAAACAGGATTTCTCCCTGGCTATCTTGGAACTCACTCTGTAGACCAGGTTGGCCTTGAACTCATAGAGATCCTCCTGCCTCTGCTCCCCACTGCTATAATTAAATGTGTGTGCCACCACAGCCTAGCTTATACATTCCTAAGACTTCCTTTGACTTTGTTGACATCCCGATGACTAATGTATTTTATACCATATTCACATAGGAACCTATAGTAATATAGGATCAGGTTACTATACTATATTTATTAAGAGGGAGATATTATTTTATCAAGTTTATATTGCACTAACTATAAAACATCAACTGTAAAGCCTAGGAAAAATACTTGTGAAGAAAGAGTTTCACTGTTAGAACACATTTCAGAGACAGAGGCTCCAACTTCTCTTACAATCACTCTCCCGCCTGGTTTGCTGTGGTGAAGTTTGTATCATCATACCATTACGCCTCCTACATTTAGCTACAAACATTAAACTGGAATATACTGAACAGATGGAATTCAATCACTTATTTAATTCTGTTTTAATGTTTTCTTGCAGTAACTCAGAATCACAAAACGCTCAGAGCATGAACAAGAACAGAAAATGTCCATATTATAGTTCTATGAAAAGCCTTCTTACCATTTTGATCTCGTATCTTAAATTTTTTTATCTATAAAGGAGACAATTCAGCTGTAAGAACTAAAACTTAAGTGATGATAAATACTCTTACAATGGTAATTTTAATCACTAACACAAAATTCCTAAATATTTAATAAGCTTTGATGATCTTATAACATCAATACAAGCTACATTAAATGCAACATGGTTGAAAACAAATAATAAGGAATTTCCAGAAAAGAAGAAATTTAAAGGAGAAGTGATATTATAAACAGCATGAAAGATATTTCACTAAGTAGGTGACCCTGAAAAATATTCATTGACTTAAAAATCATTGAATATTATTTTATACATAAGCATATATATATTATATCCACATACTATACACAGCTGTGTTTATATGTGTAAAAGTTAGATGGTTGAAGACCAGGAAAAGGATAAGGAGCTCAAAAAGTGAAATACATGTCAACAAACTAACCAGTCTATAAGGGATAGGATTTTGAAGAAGAAACTGTGTGACTATTTCTCAAAAATCAATTTAATGAGAATATAGACATAGTGGAATGAATGGAAGATGGTATGTACCAGTATGCCCATAGTAGTCAAATGTAACCCAGGATAATAGATGAAATTACTTGCTAGTTTTGCTCAAAGTGAAAAGAAAGCAGAATAATGGGAGAGTTATCATTTCAAACCTGTGTCTTGTGCCTTGACCTGTAGAGTTTTCTAATTGCAAGTCTATCATTGCTACCAAAGTTTTAACACTTGTATTACTCAGGTCACAGCCCCACTATTAACAATGCTGCTGCTCAAGCAGACTTCCTAGCTAAGATTCAAAGAACTGAAATTGTTTTTTCAGGGATTTTCACCCATCCCTTCTTTTCCATCTTTTGTTCATTGCACATTTTTCCTTCTTTTATTATGCTTCTTTCTTTTCCTTTTTTTAAGACAAGTTCTCACCATGTAGCCTTGACTGTATGAAATGTACAGTATAGAACAGTCTGACCACAAACTCACAGAGATCACCCTGCCTCTGCTTCCCAAGTGAATGCTGGGATGAAAGGCTTGCACCACTATTCCTAGCTCACAGAATTTTTTCTTTAGACAATTATATATAGGTAAACCGAGTCAGTAATAGGCTATTATTCTCCCAAATCTACCCTTCCTGATGTCTACACTCATAGATAGTTTACCTTTTCATATTTTACACTTGGCTTGCCCTGGTTGGTGCTCTCCCTAGGAGAGATACCAGCCTCAAGTCCCTTCCTTCAGGGGAACTGGATTCCATTCTTCAAATCTAGAAATGACTATACCTCCTACTCTTATCAACATGATTTGTGACTGGAACCTTTCCCAGTAGTAGACAGGCATTGAATTTGACCTTCTGAAGCAGACTACAAGCTATATTTCACATGAATCATTAATGCCATTTTTTGCAACATTTTAAACTATGCAGTGTAGTTTCTGCAATACCTACAGTACTGAATCACTGTCTTATGCTAATGGGCTGGCTACATCTTTTTAAAATTATTTTTTTAATTTTCAAAATTATAATCATATTTCTCTCTCTTTTTCTCATTCCAAACCCTCTTATCTAGATTGATGGCTAATGTAGGACCTATGTTTTATTATACAGCTCCAGAAACTAGGAGTAGCATCTTCAGATGGGATGTAGAAAGTTAAGGCTACTTAAGGCTGAAGTGTCACATTACAGAGCAGTTGGGTGCATACATAGATTAGTAATGTTTTACTACATCATCTAAGAAATCTACACCTTACATGATTATACCATCAAAGGAATATTTCATTTTGTCCTATATGATATGCTGATATTTTTTCTCTAAAGAGAGATAAATCCATAAAGTAAACCTTATAGAAGCCTAATAGTGGTTGGAGAATGGAAATCATTCTTTCTCAAGTTTGGATATTTCCAAAACTGGAAACATCATACCAAAATGGCTAATTTCAAAAGTGAATATTAATTCTGAAATTGAATGAACATCTAAGCAGATTAAAATATTTATTTAGTTTCATGCATACACATTAATTGAACATAATAATCACTTTCATATAGATATTCTCTTTCCACTGCTTTATGTCCTTTGACTATATATAATTCTCATTCCTTCACTAATTTTCCTCCCTTTCCAATGTCTTGTTGGTCTCCTCCTGTCTCCTAGTCTCTCTTCTTTTGCAAACATTTTTATTGAAGTTGAAATAATATGGATATATGGGGTAAAAATGATTGTCCTTCTAGTTTGGGTCTTAGATTAAGAAACATTTGAGATTGGAAATGGACAAAAGATGCCACTGTGATTGCTTAGCAGTATGTTGGTTATTGTTGAATGAACCCTCCAAAGATGATTTGTTTCTCTAGGAGAAATAATTCTAACTTTCTATTAACAAGGCTATTGGATATTTGGTTGATTAGTTTTAAATTTTAATAGATGAGCTGCAAAAGATTGCTATGTGGCAATACAAACACTACTATAAATGGTTATGTAAATTCATTTTATCTTGTAGTGATAAAATTTAATTAAATCCTCCTGGTTGAAAACATAACACAAATATCATGTCATATTGCCCAGTGGGGTTTTGTCTCTGTTAGCAAATTTCAATATTCCTGGGCATGTGTACCTCTGTTCTACAAGTCCTTTTAAATCTTGTTGCTTCTTTTGTTTAGAAATTAATTAAAAGATATAATGCATATTTATATTACAACTATGCAAATATCCCTATTATCTTTTCAAATTCTTTACTTCTAAATCTCCTGGGACATTATATACTTCAAAGATAGCAGCACACTGCCAGGATCTTTGGAATTTGTTGAACAGTCTTTAACCCTTAGAACCCTATGTGAATACAAGTTCAGTTCATACCAGTTCTTCCCAAAGTTCATGTCTTTACAAAAATTTCTCTCTCCCAATATTCATAATTCTCTAATTACCTCTTTCCCTACCAAATTTATGTCTTTGTAAACAAAAGCCAGAAATCCTATATCCCAGAAATTATCCTTAATTGGTGTACCAATTTATATCTTAAAAGCTGCATATTCTCTGCTACTAGCAAAGAAAAGACTGTTTCTGAAGGAGCTGTGATAAATAGAGGAAAAAGAAAGTTGGAAATTTCACAACCTTAGAGATTACTTAATCATTCTGCCATAGAAAACCAGAAAGCATAGATACCCTGTGAGAATTAAGTGACCTGAAAGCAACTGAAGCCACCAAAAAGTTTTGAATTCCTCTTGTCAACATACATGCCTTTGGGTTAATACTGACATAAGTCCTTCATTCATCACGCGTCAGTCCTGTATTCCCTCCTTCCCACACATTGAATGCATTGCCAAAGCATTCCTCCAACAATAACAGCACTGGTTATATCTGTCAAAATCTTAGTTTTTCTTTATTATTATAGAAGGAAGATAAAAAGCAGGGTAACAAGGGATAAAATTATCCAAGAAATAACTCCACTATAAAAGAACCAAATCTAGTAGAAATATGTAAATATTCATTACCAATGTTTTATTCAGATAACACTGTAGATGAACATGATTAAGTAGTCCCTGTATGTGCACGACAAAGTAGTCCCACAATAGCTCAGAATTGATTATAATAAAAGGTTTTTTATTTAGGGGTAGACTTACAAATCAACAGTCCTCTGCACGAGTAGGGAACAGGAACTGAATCCAGCAGCCAAAGACTGCACAAGCTTTGCATCTGCATATATAGTACAAGAGACCCTGCCCAGATGGACAACAATTTTAAAGGTTATTGGCTGGAGCAGTTCACACAGCAAATATCCAACATATAGTAGGTACTCAGCAAACACTTTATTTGTTCAAATGGTGACACTAGAGTACACAAAAAAGTGAACTTTTGATGTTCGTATTTATTATGTTGATGGGCTTAGAGACTAAGTATGAATACATGCTTTTTCTATGAGACTGAACCCTAAGGGACAAATGAGTTTCTGAGTGGAAAATTCAATCAAGCTAACTTTGGGATCCTAATTTTATTCTTTTTCTTTATTTCTTCCTCCCCAGTCAGAGTAAGTTTCTGGGATTTTATAACTGTGCTCTCTTTCCCTGAGTCACGCTGCTAACTCTATTGTGTGTTCAGCCAACATCAAGTCAGCCTGCCTGAATTTCTTTTGACACCTTTGTTCTGCCAAAACTCTTTCTGGTAAAAAGCAAGCTCGGAGACAAGAAAATGAGTGGGTGGAAGGGGGAGGAAACACATACACAAGTACAATTTGAAATGAAAAATAAACTAAGGTACAGTCTTTGTTGAGTTGTGCTAGGCTGTGCTACAGAAAATGCATGGCAGTTTTTCTTTTGTAGGGAGTTGTCAATGATTCACCTTGAGCAGAAGATTATTTTGTCCTGCCTGAACAAGGGTCTGCAGTTTTCTTCACACCTTTCATCTGCAGCACTTGTCAAACGTCATCCATTTAAGGCGAAAGTCAAACTTGGTCATTAAGTGAGCCTGGAGATTTAGCTCCGTGTATGAGGCCTGGAGTCTGCAAGCAATTCTCAGAGATGTGAATTCCTGGCTTTTAATTTAGGTTCAAGACATTTGCTAGCAAGGAAATGCACAATTTCTTTAATTCAAACTCAAACTGGCTTGACAGTTATTCATTTATCTGCAAAATGTTTTAAAGATGAAAAGGCACACACTTTTCACACCATTGCTGTGATTTGATAAACCTTGACCAAGAATAGATTATTGACCGTAATAATTAATGCCCCTTCCCTGGGAATTCCAGATGAGTTTTTCATTATCCTTACCCCTAATATATAATGCTAATAGTTTGGATTCTAAATCATTGGAATAGAAAGCTGATCACACAACTGACCTCTTATTTTGTCATAGTATTTTAAGAGGACATCTCCCTTAATTTCTTATGAGAAATGTCATATTAATAAAATAATAGGCGTGATAAATATGACTTTTCCAATGCAACATTTTTCAAGGTTTTCAACACGCTTTCACACCTTCGAAGTCAGATCTTAAGTAACTGTTAGAAGAAACCCCAATGTGGTTAAATAAAGAATTCTTATAGAATCAAAAGGAAGATTAAGTTATTTTTAAAAGTAATTGAAATAAGAAGAAGATTGTGTATCAACTAGATAATAACAAGAGAACAAGCAGAGAATAGTGATCAACCATTGAGTTTCTTCCCCATGCCAGGCATTATTGAGAACAGAGTTCTGCTTATTCTGTGACCTCCTTTCCTCCCCAAGGGTGTAATTGCCACTAACTGTTTGTACAATGAGTTTCTAAGCAGCCAAGGTCTTGATCAAGATCACACAGAATATTAGGGCAGAGTGTGAAATCTGTCGACTCTAGTCTATATTCATTTTCTAAAGTACACAACTACAGGAACAAAGGGCAAATCTATAAACTTTTGAAATAGGTTATGTCAATGTTCACTCAAAGACACAAGTTGTCTGAAGCATGGTCAGCAAATGACTGGATATTAACAAGCTTTGGAAAAATACTGAGGGATGGATTTTGTATTTAGAGATACAGCTATACACACAGAAAATTGAGTAACATTACAGATAGCAGTGTTCTTGAGAATTGGATGAGTAACACATGAAATGCCAGTAAAGGATATTGGAAAGAATTGTGTAAAATAAAAGCTACTATTTTCACTCCTAAGAAATACTTTGTCTTTCATCGCTTTGTTGATATATAATTATAAAATATATTTAATAAAAATATGTATGTTGAAGGTAAAAAGCATGATGCTTTGATATTTATGCAATGTGAAATGATTACCATAATTTAACATATTCCTCTCACAGTAATCTATATATGTGTGTATCCATGATAAGAGCACGTAGGTTATACTGTATTGGAAACTTTCAAGTACACCATACACTATTTTTAACTCTACCCACCTTGATATAATTAGATATCTGAAATATCTTTAACCAGCAGACTTGTTTAGTGTATGTTTATTATACTTTAAGTGCAAACTTTCTAGAGAAGATCATTTTTTTCCTAGAATCTACCACAGAAAAATAAGGCTTAAGCACAAAATTAGGAAGCAGGACTACAGTGTCCTGGAGCCACTGTCTTTGTTCCAGCACATTGGTGTCTTGTGTTTTTAAACATTCAGCACAGCAGCAAAGTCCTTTTGTTGGCTGATAATTACTTTATTTCCTATGGTGATAACTGAAGCTTTGGCAGGTTTCAGAGGATTTCTATGGCTCTACTAGTTTTCAGAGCCAAATGAACACTTGTGGAAACCCAAGATTTATACCATAGTTTCTAGACTATATCCCTCTTACAGTATTAATATAAATCTCCAAATAATATATTTTGACCTATAGTGGAAGAGAAATGATGTCATAACAAAATGTTTTAACTTAGCCTGCTCATGAACTGTCTCTCTATTTAAGTACATATCAACCCTCCTGAAGATCTTGAGTGAGGAACAGTGTTGGCATTTGTTTTACATTAGAGAAAACTAATCAGTCAGAACTATTTAGTTAAGTCTTTCCAGGCTATGTTAACAAGGACTTAGCAATTATAGTTTAATATTTGTCCTCTGCTCCCACTTAAAATAAGCAAATTTATTCAGAAGATGAATTTAAGAACCAAACAAATTCCAAAACTGTGCAGCCTTGAAAGAATAGAATGAGTCAAATTTAGCTGATAGCCCTCCAACTCAAGCAACATGGCATCCTGTCTACATCAGAATAGTCTCAGCTTGCAGATCTTCCAGGTGAGCAGCGGGAGCAGGGTTACATATCCTCTTCTAATCCAGTCAAATTTTGTCAGAAGCCATTTACATTCTGGCAACAGGAGCCCCCTGATATTTCTGTTGGCAAATTCTATGTCGAATTATGCCTGCTGTGACCTAGAAAACAGTGAATTCATTTGCATAATCAGTGCACTGTCCTTGCTGAGGTATATTTAGAAGGACCAAGTTTGCAAGAATGTGATCAAGATGGGTTTGGGAAAATCAGCATGCCCTTCCTTTTTAGCCTCAGAGAGACATATTACTCAGGAGGGTGCAATTTCAGCCAAAGTGGGATTAAAGTAACATTTTACACAGAGAAGGAATAATTTTTACAATATATTACTTCAAAAGAAGTCTTATTCAGGTAGTACAAATTCATTAAAATTTGTTCTGTAGGAAATCATACAGCCAATAGCCTTTAAGTTAACTATCCACTGGGGCGTGGCCTCGTATACTGTTTATTCTAATGTAAAGCATGCATCCAGCCTCTTTTCTGGCTGTGGGATTCGGTTTCTGTTCTCCTTTCCAGCAGAGGACTGTTATTTGTGAGTCTACGCTAAATAAATAACCATCTATTGTTCTCAATTCTGAGCTACTGTGGGATTTCTTTTAAGCATCCTTCTTCATCTGGCATCCACGTGGATTACGACTTCACACCTACCAGATGGACAGCCTAAAGGCCTAGCTGGTCCACAGCCCAGAAAGTCTCCCAAGCCTGCCCAATAGCTTGCTTTTACCTAAGCAGGTTTTGTAGAACCCCTGCCACAGCAGAGTTTACTGCGTGCAGTCACTTAGAAATTTCCCAAGCACATGCAGGACTGCTGCATTCCCTGGCATGGTTCCTTGCTGCATGGTGACTTCTGCAGCTTCCAGTTTGTGCTCTCTGCCTGAGAGTTCTGGGTTTCTTGCTCCGCATATGGAATTGATTTAATTGCTTTTTTTCGTCATACAAAGCATATTTCTCAGTATTTTACCAGAACCAAAGTGGAAACAAAAGCAGGTCAGCACCGTTCCTGTTGCCACTGGTTGCATTGCTGATGGTTGCGAATTTGCAACCATGACATCTGCTGAACAATAAATATTATTAAACCTAAAACAATTTACCGGATATCATAACAGGTAATTAATAAATCAATATGGCAGACAATATTAATATTGAAACTTTCAGTATCTTTTTTTACTAATACTATGGTTTGTATCCTGCAAGGCTTATATGGTTATGGTGATACTTTAATTTATTTGATATTGGGACTCAGTTTTTTTCTTCATGTTCTATCATTGAGAGAGAATGTGGCACTTTTAGGAATGATGCAGTCTTTACAGAAGCAAAATGAACAGCTAGTTGACAGGATTAATACCATCGAGAATCAAAAGTTACCTCAAAAAATTAATAATATTGAGAAGGGTAACATTATTTTATTAGTTTGGATAGGGGTTTATCTATCTTGTTGATTTTCTCCAGGAACCAGCTTTTTGTTTCATTGATTCTTTGGATTGTTTTCTGTGTTTCTATTTTGTTGATTTCAGCCCTCAGTTTGATTATTTCCAGTCTTCTACTCCTCCTAGGTGAGTCTGCTTCTTTTTTTTCTAGAGCTTTCAGGTGGGCTGTTAAGTCTCCAATGTGTGCCTTCTCTGTTTTCTTTAAGTGGGCACTTAGTGCTATGAACTTTCCTCTTAGGACTGCTTTCATAGTGTCCCATAAGTTTGAATATGTTGTTTCTTTATTTTCATTGAATTCAAGGAAGACTTTAATTTCTTTCTTTATTTCTTCCTTGATCCAGGTGTGGTTCAGTAGTTGACTGTTCAATTTCCACGAGTTTGTAGGCTTTCTGGGGGTAGCATTGTTGTTGAATTCTAACTTTAATCCATGATGATCTGATAAGACACAGGAGGTTACGGATATTTTTTTGTAACTGGGGAAGTTTGCTTTGTTACCGAGTATGTGGTCAATTTTTGAGAAGGTTCCATGCGCTGCAGAGAAGAAGGTATATTCTTTCCTATTTGGGTGAAATGTTCTATAGATGTCTGTTAAGTCCATTTGATTCATTACCTCCATTAATTCTCTTATTTCTCTGTTAGGTTTCTGTCTGATTGACCTGTCCATTGGTGAGAGAGGGGTGTTGAAGTCTCCTACTATTAGTGTGTGCGGTTTGATGGCAGCCTTGAGTTTTAGTAATGTTTCTTTTACGTACGTGGGTGCTTTTATATTAGGGGCATAGATATTCAAGATTGAGACTTCATCCTGATGAATTGTTCCTGTTATGAGTATAAAATGACCCTCTCCATCTTTTCTGATTGATTTAAGTTTGAAGTCAACTTTGTTAGAAATTAGTATGGCCACACCCGCTTGTTTCTTAGGTCCATTTGCTTGATAAACCTTTTCCCATCCCTTTACTCTGAGTAGGTGCCTGTCTTTGTGGTTGAGGTGTGTTTCTTGTAAACAGCAGAATGTTGGATCCTGTTTTCGTATCCAATCTCTTAGCCTGTGCCTTTTTATAGGTGAGTTGAGTCCATTGACATTAAGTGATATTAATGACCAGTGGTTGTTAACTCCGGTCACTTTTTTAGTCGTAGAGTTTGTGTGTTTCCCTCCTTAGAGTTGTGCTGGTGAAGGGTCTCTAGATGTCTGAGTTATTGTGGTCATTGTTGGACTCCTTGGTTAGAGATTTTCCTTCTATTACTTTCTGTAAGGCTGGATTTGTGGTTACGTATTGTTTAAATTTGTTTTTATCCTGGAAAATTTTGTTTTCTCCATTTATAGTGAACGAAAGCTTGGCTGGGTATAGTAGTCTGGGCTTGCATCCATGATCTCTTAGTTTCTGAAGAACATCTATCCAGGACCTTCTGGCTTTCATGGTTTCCATAGAGAAGTCAGGTGTAAGTCTGATAGGTTTACCTTTGTAAGTAACTTGGCCTTTTTCCTTTGCGGCTCTTAATATTCTTTCTTTATTCTGTATGCTTTGTGTTTTGATTATTATATGGCGAGGAGATTTTTTTTTTTTGGTCCAGTCTATTCGGTGTTCTGTATGCTTCTTGAACCTTCAAAGGAATATCTTTCTTTAGGTTGGGAAAATTTTCTTCTATAATTTTATTAAATATATTTTCTGTACCGTCAAGCTGTACTTCTTCTCCTTCTTCTACCCCAATTATTCTTAGGTTTGGTCTTTTTATTGTGTCCCAGATTTCCTGAATGTTTTGTGATGAGAATTTGTTGGTTTTACTGTTTTCTTTGATCAGTGTGTTTATTTTCTCTATGGTATCTTCAGTGTCTGATATTCTTTCTTCTATCTCTTGTATTCTGTTGGTAGTACTTGTCTCTGTAGTTCCTGTTCGTTTACCCAGATTTTCCATCTCCAACCTTCCTTCGCTTTGTGTTTTCTTCATTACTTCCAATTCATTCTTCAGGTCTTGAACTACTTCCCTTACCTGTTTGATTGCTTTTTCTTGTTTCTCTTGGTTTTCTTGGGTATCTTTGAGCGATTTATTCATTTCCTCTACCTTTTTGTTTGTAATCTCTAATTGTTTATGGCAGTTTTTCACCTCCTGCTTAAGGTCTTCTATTATTTTCATATAATTCACTTTTGAGTCGGTTTCTTCTAATTCTTCTGGAGTAGGGTGTACAATTCTTCTTATTTCGGGATCCCTGGATTCTGGTGATGTCATGTTGCCTTTCATGTTGTTGGAGGAAGTCTTGCATTGGCGCCTTCCCATCTCCTCTTTCAAATGGAGCCAGGGGAGGCCTGGTGTCTTGGACCAGTCTTTGCTGTGACTGAGTTTCTGGGTGTATCTCTTTAGTGTAGAAGCAGCGCCCGTCCTGTCG
This sequence comes from Alexandromys fortis, assembly GCF_014885135.2. NCBI lineage: Eukaryota > Metazoa > Chordata > Mammalia > Rodentia > Cricetidae > Alexandromys > Alexandromys fortis. Next base: position 4,412,629 of record NW_026068055.1, read on the forward strand.
AGCTGGAAGTCCTCAGCACCCAAACATGGACGACTGGTAGTCCAATGACCCGCGGACAAAAAGGAGGAACTAGGGGGGCAGGGCAGGGACGAGTAGAACACAGGACACCCTGCCTCACAAGTTGAAGGTGCGCGTGCTCCCTTTCAGTGGTCTTTGAGGCCTGACATGTAGGCAGGCACTCACTGCTCTTGGTTGGAAGCCTTAGTGTAGGAGCAGAAAACTGTTCCTGAGCAAAGGACCTTGCCGAGAATGCAGGCTGGGGGGAGGGGGGGTCGTGTATAAGAAAGACAGCCCTGCAGAAGGAGCTGGGGGAGGGGGGTTTGTGCTCTCTTCCGGGACTATCGCCCCTGGATAGCACACACTCACCCGTCCAGATGGAACTCTTCAGCACCTAAACAGGGCCGCCTGGTAGCCCAGTGATCCAGGGACAGAAGGAAGGACGGGGCAGGCAGCGCAGGATCCAGGAGAGCACAGGAGCCCCTGGAGCCCAGGCTGAGGGCGCCCAGGCTCTCCTACTGGGGACCTTGAGGCTCACCGCTCTGGGTGGGTAGCCTTAGTGTGAGAGCTTAAAACTGATGTTGAGCACTGGTCCTAGCATACAGCAGGGCAGGGTTGGGGGTGGGGTGCTGGATGGTGGTAAGAAAGACAGCCCTGCAGAAGGAGCTGGGGGAGGGGGGTTTGTGCTCTCTTCAGGGACTATCGCCCCTGGATACCACACACTCACCCGTCCAGATGGAACTCTTCAGCACCTAAACAGGGCCGCCTGGTAGCCCAGTGATCCAGGGACAGAAGGAAGGGAGGTAGGCGGGTAACATTATTTTGACAGAAAAATGAGGAAATGGATAGGCATAACTGTCAAATCTTGCGAAGACAGGGTAAGACAGTTTGGGAAAATTTCCTGCCTCTGAAATTGGTCTGTCAGTTACTCTGGGCCTTAGCCAAAGTTGGTTGCTTCAACATTGCAAATGATTGGGTGATTGCCCAAGTAGCCAATTGTCTCTGTCATTTGTTCTGCATTTTGGAAGTTGCTTGATTGCACTTCCTGCTTACCCGAGTAATATTATTTCCCTTCTTGGATCTTCAATGGAGTTGAAGACTAAATAGTTGTAGTTACTTTCCTCTCATGACTTGGCCAAGTTATTTATTATACAAGACTTAAACTCATTAGGATAGGATAATTATTGAATATATTTGTTCTTATTGTATATAATTTTGTATTAGACTTACAACTATCTTATTTAAACAAAAGAAGGAGATACTGTAGAAAATCATACAGCCAATAGCCTTTAAGTTAACCGCCCACTGGGGCGTGACCTCTTATACTATTTATGCTGATGTAAAAGCATGTATCCATTCTTTCTGGCTGTGGGACTTGGTTTCTGTTCTCTATTCCAGCAGAGGATTCTGATTTGTGAGTCTACCACTAAATAAATAACCATCTATTTTCTCAGTTCTGAGCTAGTGTGGGATTTTTTTCATGAGTCTTTCTTCGTATTTGAAAATATTTATCAATGTCATGTCTACCCAATGGCCGCAAAGGGCAAAATGTATTATTTCTCAGCTACTTGTAGAGATACGTATTTTCTGTTCCTGGAGTAACCACTGATTAGCCATATCCATTGACTGCATTACTTAAATTTATTTCATCATCTGTGAATGGAAGGTTAAGTTCAATTATTGTGCACTTAACACCTCTGGGGAGAAATTGGACAATGTAGATGTTTCTTGTATCCATCTAGGTATTTATAGAAGTGTGAACAGGAAAGCTATTGTCCTCTCTGTTTGCCAGCATCTCATGTACCTTTTGTTAGCATCCAAACAGCACTCTTCCTCGTCCCATTCAGAAATGCCTGATACTCCATTATTTCTCAGTCTTTGTTTCCAACATTCCATCTTTTCTACTTGGCCATGTCAATTTAATGACTGGGTTAAGAAGAGTGCCTCAACTAAGGATAACTAAACAGCCTGCATGATGAAGCATGGCAGTGTTGCTAGCTTCAGCAGAAAGAACTGAAAACAGCACCAGAGCCACCACTAATGATAAACCATCATGATAGTTATCAGGTTTCTCTGGGACTGATGTCAGAATATGAGCAGTGACCTTTGTCTAATAAGTACATTTCTCAATTTAACATATGACCATCCTTGTCTCTCTTCTCAAGCTTTCTGATATACAATGTAACATGTTTTTCCCCCCTAGGACAGAATATCAACTTTCTACTTACAAACAAAGAACCATAGGACAAAAGTAGCTAGGGAACTAGGGACATTTGTCCATTTAGGTGTCAATCTTCAGAAAAAGTATAGCTAAAAGCTGCCACTCCATCCCCTTTGAGGTCAAGAGTTATGCTGAGACCTGCACAGAAGCCTGTGGGATGCAAGGTTGCAAGACTGCCCAAGAGCGCATTGTGAAGTAGGAAACAAGCAAAATTACAGAGCAATTGTAAGTCAAGTACAGGTGTGAAGTGGAAGTCAATAATTTATAGAGTGGAGAGAATAATATAAAATCTTTAACCTTGTAATTTGGTCATTTAGTGCAGTATAAATCTAAATATATATTACTGATAGTAATGCTTATTAAAAGTTGTTTCAAATAATCTCATCCTGTGACAGTAAACCACGAAAACAAGACACACACTAAGTAAAAGATTAAGTACTAAATTTTCATTTTGGAGAAAGTTAATAAAAATATAATATGCATAGCTATTCTTGGCATTTATTATCTACAATGGGAACAACAGCAAGATTACTACCTCCATGAGAACCTCCAAATAAATGTGTTGAAAATCTCAGGCAACCTGATTTCCGATATTAGTTTTTTGAGAAGATTGTGTCTCAAAAGAAAATGTCAACACAATTTTTAGGTAACATCAATGAATTATTTTATATTAATTCAGTTCTAAGATTTTGTATAAATGTGAAAAGTAGAATTATAATGGTGGTCTCTACTGCTCATCTGGGTAATTCAGTCTTGACCAGTTTGACCATGAATACCTTTGAACAAAGAAGAGGTTTTTATTCATGCACTATTACCAGGACTCAGGATTCCCAAATGTAGCACTCAGACACCTCAGTCAGAGGTTTATAAAGACAAAGAACACAAAGTTATATTCTGGTATCTTGCAAGTGGAAGATCATCTCAAAGCAAGCTTTTACTTACAGAAGCAGAAATAGCAGTTGACCTAATGACCTATGACCTTGAATAAACAACAGTTTTGTTAAAATTGTACAAGCACAAGTAATAAAAAAAATCAATCTTTAACAGCCCTAACCAATTAGAAGTCCAATTTTGCTTTATAGTTGTCTTAAGCACAGAAATGTAAAGCATTTAAATGTAAAGTTAGTCATCACAGCCTCCATTCATAGGTCACCATTAAAATGCTTGTTCTACAAGCTCTAGTATTTTTCAAATAGAAATTAATTAATTACAATAAGGGCTTAGCAGATTTTTTTGTAAATAATACATGTTTTCAGGTGTGCAGGCTGTATCATCTATGTCACAACACTGCTGCCCCAAAGTAGCTATAAGGGTAACGATGACACTTGGTGTAGACAACTTAAAGTATCCTTCAGAGAAAATTTAAATACATGAAAAATTGTATGAATTTTCAAACTTTAATTATCATTAATAATGTATCATTAAGACTATTGAATCATTCTATAAAGTGTGCAAAGAAAACAACACTTAGTTACACATAAAAAATAAAGAGAATGCATGCATATTGTGAGACAAAACTTTTCCTTGGGAATGCTATACAAGTCTAGTCACCCCAAATAGGGAGCCCATAACAGACCAAAGTCCAGATAACTACCAAAGTACAACTTAGTGAACCAATAACCTTTACTGAGGTTTCTTAATGAGGGTGAGGGATTATGTACAGGAGCATAAATGACTCAAAGACAGCTAATCACCAAATCCCACCCAACTCTGCAAGCTGGGAACAAGGAGCATACTCCAGAGCCTTTAGGCAACTTGACAGTCTGGACATTGGAGACTGTTCTTTATAATCAATTCAGGTGGTCTAAACATCACAGGCAGCATGGTTCTGCTTCTTCTAGGCAGGTAGTCTGGTCTTAGAGTCTTCTTTGCAGCGTTGGTTGATTTCTCTAAGGAAGGACCTACTAAGTCCTGTCAGTTTCAGCAACAACTTTCTGAAGCTGTTTTGAGTTGTTTACCTTCATTTTTAAGGTGCTTCCCTGCAGGATGGAATATTTTAATCTCTGAAGAAGCTATTTACATGTGTATAGTAATATATCATTAGGATTCTTTTTTTTCTATATCCTTTCAGTGAAACAATAGTATTAGTTTCCCCTGTGCTTATGACCTATCTATCTAGTTTCAGTTTCCTAGTTACGTTAGCAGTGTCAGGTTAAGGGATCTATCTAATGGAGTGCCTCAAATCCAGTCAAAAGGTATACTTTATTCAAGTAACATTTGTGGCTCTATTGCAGCAGAGGACCTTGCAGACAAGTAACAGAGGTAGGTCACAGTGCTTGTAGCTGGGTGATGCTGACGATTGTCTTTCTCTTCCAGACTGCTCAGCTAATTTAGGTTTCTTCTAGGCAGTGGCCTAGCTTCCGTCTTGTAACTTGACTTATTTACTGTGGAAAGGAGAAGCTTAGCAAATCCAGTCAGTTTCAGGAATTATGCCTGAAGTTCTTTTGAGTTGATTACCTAATGGTTTAAGGAGATTCTCCATGGGATAGAGAACTTCAATCTCTTAGATAAGGATACACAACGAGTAGTTAAATTATTGTGGTTGCTACTATTCAACAAACATGTTGGGCTATTTATTGAAGCATAATATCAGTCTGAAGAGAGTAGTGAATATTACAAATAAATCTTAGAATCCATTTCCCTAAAGTCACACAGTTTGGAAATGTAAGCATTTTATTTCTCTATATTTGTCAAGGACTGCTAAAAGAGAAACCAAACAGAACAAATGTAAAATACCAAGCTCTCACTCAAAATCAGGTCTTGTCTGACATATGATCATCAATGAGGTAATGAGATCCCAGTTCTTCCAGCATCTGATCCATAACTGAGTCCTCACCGCTGGCCTACCTGAGGTTACAGCTGCAAAGCTCCATTCCTCTCCAACATTTTCTGATGTTGTTTTAATTTTTCTTCAGTGTCTTAAAATTTTGATTATATAAGTATTTAATGTGCTTAGTTAGAGTTATTCCAGGATATTTTATTTTATATTAGTTTTGAGTCATTGTGAATTTCCTTTCTCAGTATCTTTGCTACTTGTATATATAGGAAATTACTGGAGTTTTAACATTAATTTTGTATACTGCTACTTTGCTCAATGTTTTATATGACATAGAAGTTTGATGACAGCCTTTTATATACCAAATTTTATCATCTGCAAATAAGAATGAATGCTTCTTAAGCAGGGAGGTAAACAAAACAAAAGAGCATCAGGAAGTCCCTAAAACTGACCAGATTCACTGGGTCCCTCCATGCCAGAGTAAGCAATAAAAACTGAGAGTCAATCTTGGAAAGATAGCCAAGCAACAAAGAAGACTCTGTGACCAGATCAGCTGCCTGGAAGAAGCAGAAACCATCCAAACTGCATTGAAGAGATTTATATCAAATGAGTCACTTGAAGATGATATGTTCCAGCCTGTAGGGCTGCCTGTAGGCTGTGCAGTATGTTCCAGGTTCCCAGATTTTGTGAGCTGTGATTCCTTTCTAGGCCAGTAAGTAACCCCTCACCCATAATCCTGTAAGTAACACCAGTAGAGCTCATTGTTCACCAAGCTGTATTTCAGTGGTGTCTTTACTTTGTTCTGTCTTCAGCTCCCTATCTCAGCTGAGTAGTTGTGTCTTGCATCTTGCCAAGTAAAGTTTTGCCACACGATAACTGTTCTACTGCTTTAGGTAAGACTTAAATATTATGCACGATAGGTATGGAGAAAGTGGATATTCTTGCTTTTGGTGGAAATACTTTGAGTTTTTCTCCATTTAGAACAATATTTACTGAAAGTTTGCTATGAATTGCTCTTGTTACATTGATATATGTTCCTCATTTATTTATTCTTTCAAGGAATTTTGTCATTAATGATTGCTGGATTTTGTGAATCATGTGTGTGCTGATTTGAATGAGAATATCTCCTATAACAGTGACTCTCAAACTTCAGGTTGTGATTCCATTGGGGATCAAATAACCCTTTCACAGGGATCAACTAAGACCACCAAGAATGCATATTTATATTATAGTTCATAACAAAAACAAATTTATAGTTATGAAGTAGCAATGAAAATAATTTTATGGTTGGGGGTCACCACAACATGAAGAACTATATAAAAGTGTCACAGCATTAGGAAGACTGATGTGGGAGTGTCATATATCAATCTGTTGATTTCATTGGTTAAGCAATAAAGAAACTGCTTGCCCTGATAGGTTAAAACATAGGTGGGAAGAGTAAACAGAACAGAATGCTGGGAGGAAGAGCAAGTGAGCTCAGAGATGCCATGCTCCTCTCTCCCGGGCAGATGCAATAGCTCTGCTCTCTGAGGCACACGCGATGAAGCTTCGACCCAGGATGGACGTAGGCTAGAATCTTCCTGGTAAGTGCACCTTGGGATGCTACACACCTTATTAGAAATGGGCTAGTCCAGGTGCAAAAGTTAGCTCAGAAGAGGCTAGATATAATGGGCCAAGCAGTGTTTAAAAGAATACAGTTTGTATGTTGTTATTTCAGGCATAAACTAGCCAGGCAGCCGGGGTGCTGGGGATGCAGCCCCGCTGCTCCAATTACAACAGAAGACTAAGAAACACTGCCCTATAGGCTTTGACATTTGAATACTTGGTCCCTGATGGTGGTGCTGTTTAAAGAGGTTTATGTAGTCTGGCCTTGTGGGAGCAAGTATGCCGTTGGAGGCGTGTGTTGAGAGTTTAAGTACCCATTCCATTTCTAGTTTTCTCTTTGCTTTGTGTTTAAAATTCACAAGTCCGTCGATTCTTGATCCTCCAACCACTCTTGCTACTTGTTGATGAGTCACCCAGCCATGAGGGACTCTAATCCCTCAGAACTATAAATCCAAATGAATTCTTCCTTCAATAAGTTGCCTTGGTTGTGGTGTTTTATCACAGCAACAAAAAAGTAGCTAATATAGACTCTAGTACCATAAAGTGGGCTATTGTGGCAGAGTTGACTATGCTATGCTTTGCTTTTTTTGTACAATTTGGAAGATTTTAAAACTTGGAATTAGAAAAACAATTGGATACAAGTGGAATTTAATGGGAAAGTCTCATAAGAGTTTAGAATATAATCATACTGAGAGTTATGTAGACTATGAAAACTAAGATTAAAAGAACCATTCCTGTGACATTTTGGGGAAAAAAATGATGTTGCTTTCTCCTTATGTCCCAAGACCAAGAACTTTCATAAATTTAAAAGAAAGAGGCTAATGCCTTTGGCAATTGAGATTACAAAATAACCTAATATTGACTCTGTCACCTAGTCATTAGCCATTGCTCTTAGGCAAGCTGACAGTGAATAAGCTAAATGATGCAGTCTGAAATACAATTATATAGTTTAGAAAGTAAGAGAACACTGACAATGTTGATGTTACCCCCAAGGTTTGTGATGGAAACATGGCTTAACTTATTAAGGATATTAGCACTATTAAACAGATAGCTCAGGATCTCCACTGAAATAAAGGAAGGATACTCTCAGAGAGTGACCCGACCCAGCTAAGCTTCCAGCTTGTGAAAGAAAGGGGCTAAGGACTTTATGCTCCTGTAAAACAATAACAAACACAATGTGGCACAAGGAGTTCGGGCCCATTCCAAGCTGACAGTTGAGTTTAACAGTGTCATCTTGTGGTGCTTCCTTAAGAGTCTTAAAGGATGCCTGAGTGAAAATCATGAAACCTTCCTCCACACTTTCAGCTCAAGGCTGGGCAATTAATGGCAGAAGAGTCGCTGTGGGAAAGCCAGGAGAAGACATGAGGACCTGAGAGGCCATTAGATGTTGCTGGAGGTAGAGCCCTGGATGCAACTGGAGACCCCAAGTTGTGTGAGATGACAGAGCCATGAGATACTTGTCAATAAGAGCTTCTTACGAGGAAAAGATTTAGCCCCTGAAAAAAGAGATTAGTATGTTCCCTGTAGCAACTGGAAGGAGAGCTAATAAAGTCCTTTGACACCAGAAATGGAGATATAAAATTTGGCATTTACTCTGCGGTGTTTTGGTCTTGCTTTGTTCTAGTATCTCATCACTATGCCCTTACTGTTCCCTTTTGAGATGGCAATGGATATTCTGTGCCCTTTTATGTTTCAAGCATGTTTCCTATTATTTATTTTATAGGAATTTTATTTAATTTGATAGAGATTACCTTGAGTCTAAAAAGAGACTTTGGACTTTAAACAATATTGAGAATGAGAGACTATTAGGATTAGGTCATGGTATTTTTTTTATTACAGCTCTAAAAAGTAACTATTATAGTGTAGTTCCTATCATTTATGTGGAAGATTGGTCATATTGATTTATGTATATTGAATCATTCCTGTATCTCTAGGATGAAACTTACTTTATTATGTTAGATAATCTCCTGATGTTTTCTTGAATTTGGCATGAAAATATTTTATTGAGAATTTTTACACTGTTATTCATAACAAACCCTGACTTAAAATTTTATTTTTCATTGACTCTGTGTGGTTTTGTAAGAAGACCTTGGAAAGTTAAATTTTGAAATATCTTGTTGTCATTAATTTTTCTTCGTTAAACTGAAACTCAGAGCATCCTCAGATTAGTATTTGTATACTAACATTATCCAAAGCCCTTAACAACCAAGAGCATCTATATCTCAGAGTTCAAGCAAATAAAATCAGACTCATTTTAACCATCTGTCACTCACTAGCAAGTTGGCTTCTTTACCTAAGATAGGAATTTCTTGTGGCCAAAATTGTTCCCTATACTTCTGAATATAAAGTCACTTCTTCTTTGAAGTCCTGTTAGATTTTCTAGGTTGCTATTTGTAATATAGCATCAGCATAATTTTATAATTAGCATGCATGTACTACTCTCTTATAATTGTCCAGTCATTGAACTCAACATAAGAAGTTTTTAATATTTTGTCACTTGAATATTGGTACACTGATAGTTATATTACCTGATTTAATCTAGTTTGTTTCCTACTATAAATAGTTTAATTAATTAAAGGAAGATTTGTCTTGACTTTTAATTGCAAAGGCTTACCACAGTATCCAGAATACAGTGAGCATCCAAGTTAATTTTTATGTAAGTAAAAATAATGTAAAATAAAATAATGGACCAGTAGAGAACTCCATTCTGAATGGAGTGGAGTCGAATACGAATTGAATAATTGGAGACAGGACTATATAGAGGTCTAACAGCAAAAATCTGTTTGTCTTATGCAGCTTTCTCTTACCGGTGAAAGAGCACCTGAAGAATGTTAAATTAATAAAAGATTTGTTGTTTTATTTCTTTAGGTTTGGTTATTGATGTCTGTGGTGGTTTAAAGGAAAATGGCGCTCATACATTGGCAGGGTTAGTCCCCAGCTGATGAGCTGTTTGAAAAGGATAGAAGGATTAGGATGGTGTCCTTGTTAGATTAGGATTCCCTGATTAGAGGAGGTGTGACACTGGTGGTGCATATTGAGGTCTCCAATGCCCGTGCCACAGACCCTGTCAGTCTCCCCACCCCCATGCCCACTCTCTCTCTGCCACCTACAGATCAGGATGTAGCTCTCAGCTACTGATCCAGCCCCATGCATATTGCTGCTATGCTCCTGCCATAAGGATAATAGATTAATCTTCTGCAACTATAAGCAAGCCCCCAATTAAATATATTCTTTTTTAAAAAATGTTGCCCTGGTTATAGTGTGTCTTCACAGCAATAGAGACACACTTTTGGTCTGAGACACAGAGAAATCAAACCAGATGTGTTCGACCTTTTGGCCATTTTTCAAAGTGTAAGAAGGTGATATACAGGCTACTGGGATAAAAAGAACATCCATAGTCTTATCCAACTGAGAACCCTACAAACTACAGTAACAAACTGTCAGGCAAGGTAAGAACAGCGATACAACAGGGCCAAGACTGTGAAGGGAAAGGGTCAGGAGGGCAACCAAATGCCCTCAGATTCATTTTAAGACCTGCTTCACAAGAGAAAATTCATGTTGTGTGCTGTAAACTAACAGAAGCCCAGAACTGAGGGAGTCTTTGGCCAGAAGAGGTAACCCACAATTGTTATTTAGCTAAATGAACAAAGCATCAAGCTGCCTTCTACATATTAATTTTATAGCTGTAGACAAATGTTACTCTCAGTATTAATCAGAAAAAAAATTCTTTCTTCACAATGAAAACCAGCAGATGTTTGCATAACTACTCAAGGAAATGAAAGTCAAATGCTTTCCCTCAGCAAGACGTCCACATTGCTCTCTTCTAAGACTTACAGAACAATATGGAAGAGGGGCAGAAAAAATGTAAAAAGCAGGAATGCTATGCTTTGGACACAATATGACACAGCCACTGAAATCTGGATCTTATAAAAATAATAGACCTGCATAAGACTGGGCCTATCAACAATCAACCATAGATCAAGGAGGTGCTAATGAGACCTTCAAACTCCTCTCTGAATCATGATATACTGGTCAATTCTGGGAGATGACCAACAATCATCTTCCATTATGTATGCTTTGAAGAACCAACCATGCAATAAATAGTAGTAAACCTATAATCATACAGAACACAGATTGTCTAAACTGGTTAAACACAGTAGGTCTAAGAACAATGCATGGATGCAGGAATGGGACCTTGAGAGAGATTATAGAAGTGGGAAGAAATTAAGAGTGAGACTGGCTGTAAACAGAATATATATATATATATATATATATATATATATATATATGCATGGAATTCTCAAAACAACAAATTCAACAAATTTAATAAAAGAAAAACAGAATAGGAAGTATATGGCTTTCTTAGTATGCATCCCATGCCCTCCAGTGTGTCTAATTGAATAGAGATGGACATGACCTATACCTCCAACATAGTAATAATCAAATGCATGGTTATTGAGCACTATCAGAAATTTGGCAATTTCAAACATTTAATTTCCATTTTTTTATATATAAATAGCTGCCTGTAATCAGCAACCACTGTGATAGAAAGTTCAGATCAAAAAGTTTCTTTAAATAATTTTAAAATATGCATGGTGTGTTTCTTGCCTTTTCTGTTCCTTTGTCTTGCATTTCTTTGGCTAATTCTCTCTTCTATTGCTGCAGCTGCCCTTTCTTCTGCTTTTCCATCTTCCCAAATAAATGTTTTCGTCTAAAGGGCTTTGTCATCTTGCATCAGAAAATATCCTAATTTGCCCAGACTCTTGAACAGTCATTTGGCTGATATAAAATTCTGTGCTGAGAGTAATCTTCCTTCAGTTATTGAAACTGTCTCTCTGTTATGTTGGAACATCTGTTGTTGCTGATAAACAGTTATCCGGATTCTGTTCTACCCCTCCCCTCCCCTCCTCTTTCTTTCTGTTCTCCCCCCACTCCCCACACTTAGTAGTATTCTCTTTATTGATACTCTACAGCATCACTGTTAGGAGTCCATGGTGCGTATTCATTATTCCTTGATATCAAATGTGTACTTTCAACTTGAACATTCCTATCTTTCTTTCACTCCTGGAAAATATTTCAATTTTACATTACCATACAATATCTTTGTTACTGCCTTTGTCCCTCTGTCCTCTTTAGGATTCTCTGTAACTGCATCAGTATCTCTCTCTTATCACTCCTCCTCTTGTCTCCTCACATGACTGGGGATGAGAATCTTGTGAAATCTTAATGAAATTCCCTAGTCTGCTATTAGGTTGTCCCAATGAAGCTTGGTCTTAACCCCACCAATCTTTCTCGGTTTGGTTTTAATAACTTTGTGTTGCTTATTTATCTAATTGGTATTTCTCAATATACTTACTTTATTATTATGTTCTCCTGCTACTTTAATGGTATCAAAATCAAATCCTAGTTTGACTGCTTCTTGAGGGAAAGTGTTTTTCTTTGGAACTTTGTATTACAGCTCTTTCTCCTCAACCTGTGATTGACACTTTCAGCCTCTGAGAACACTCATCTTTTACTGAGACATAATGACGAATGGGACAGCTTTACCCAGGAAATTGCTTACCACAAATGTTGTTCCATAAACCTTTTGTGTGTAAGTGTAATTCATGCTATCAGAGATCTAGGTTTAGTTCCCACTCATGTAAAATATATTTGATCCTCCACCCTGTAGTATATGAACTCTCATTGACTTATATCTGTGACTGCACCATAACATCAGCCCCTTTGTGGCTACATGTTTATATACAACCTCTACACCACAAATGTGTTATTCTTTCCCTATAATACAGCTCAGCAATGTTATCTCAAGCACACAATTATTTCATAATGAAAATAAACCTTCCTCGGTTTGTCTGGAATGTGCTGGTCCTTAAAACATTTCAAAAAATTTAACTTCAAAAGTTATCATATACAGTAGTTATGAACAAGCAAATGTTACTAAACAAGTACAAAAATCCTCCTTATGAAATCAGTAGCTTTGATTATTTCCACTTAATGAAGATTATGCAACCACAAACTACATAGAGAGCACATCAAACAAAAGTTGCCAAAAGAGATCATTCCTAGAGATCTTTACTCTGAATAAATGTTTGCAGATGCAGAGAAGGCTAGGGGGATTCCATGAGAACCACATAAGATATTTATTAGGTTTTAGAGAGTTTTGATTCATGGTAATTCGTTTATACTTACTACAGGCTTGAATGTTGGAAATGAATCATCCAGTTACAACTTCACTTTATTTATGTTTTAGTTTCACCTGAGAACGATGGTAGACATAGTTAGAGCCACAAGAAAGAAGCAGGCCATAGTGGGTTCTTAGGGCATCTGTATTGCATTCACTAAGACACCTCAGGACATTTCTTGAAGTCAATTTAATTTACTATTTTACAAATATTGTCAACTTTCCCATCACAGTTTCCCAGAAGGCCATAAAAATGAGGGAGATCAGATGATGGACAAAGACAAGTTGAGATCAATGAAAAACCAAGAGTGGTAATCAAGTACTGTGAAAAAAATGTATAAAAGTCATTTTGTTGAACCAGTTTCTTCTTTTGTATTCAGATAATCACCAGAGTATGACTTGGTGCAATTACTCAGTCTTAATCTGTACTGACTCACTAACAATGGCTGAATTTTATTCCATATACTCTGATTAAATGTGAGGCGTTTCTGGTATGACATCCAAAATGATTTCGTAGTATCCCAAATGACTTCTAACCCAGAAACTGAAGTGTGCTGAGGTGGATAAAGCTGTTTTAATTGATTTTCGCTTTTCCCTTAATCAGCTGTATAGTTTTAGGAGCATAGAGTGGAAAGAACAGCTGAGCATTTCAGTAATACGTGTGTCTATTCGCCACTCTGGCCGATGACGTCGGGCCCTCGAATGAGTACACAGTGGCAAATGTGATTCAGCTTTCAGCATAGCTTTCCATTGCTACCAGTCTGTTGCCAAAGAAGTATCATCCAAGCTCTGCTTTTACAGACTGTAAAGAAATACTTCAAGGGGAGCAGAGTTTATAAAAGATGAAGTCAATTACTTACTCTGGTTTTGACTCTAGCTACTTTTTTTTTTTTCTTTTTTGGTCAGGCCAGTACTAGAAGGGGCTGGGGTAATTGTCTCTTTAAGACTGATGGGAAAATGATAGCTTCGTTACCAATGTAGCTCCTTAATGAGTAATTTTAAAGCTAATGTGTCATATGTGCCAAACTTCTGGGCAGAGTACAGGTGAGGGGTAAGTACAGAACAATAAAAAGCAGCATATATCTGAACAGTAAAGCCATCCCCTGACATCCACACTTAAGTCCTCTGTAGCTTGCACATAAGGTATTTATTATGATTTTAAACACAACCACACTAAGTATCTTTTCTTGAGGCAAAACAACCAAAAGATACCACTGCTAGTTTACCAGGATTTGTCTGATTTCAGATTAAGATACAGCATTGATGAAATTAGAACTCTATCTACACTTTCCACTGCTGTTTCTTAAGGAAATAGCATATGGTAAATATATAATTGGTATGTAGTGTCCACAGATGAACAAGTAAATTAGTCAGAGGCATAGACATGTTCTCTAAATCCTTCAGATATGTGTTAAATTTAGCTAGCAAATGAATGAGTCTGATTAAGGATAAGAAATATTTATAGGGCAATCTTACCAAAAGCAATCTACAGATTCAATGCAATGCCCATCAAAATCTCAGAAAAATTCTTCAAAGACCTTTTAAGAACGGTACTCAACTTCATGTGAAAAAGCAAAAAACCCAGAATAGCTAAAACAATCCTGTACAATAAAAGAACTTCTGGAGGCATCACAATCGCTGACTTCAAACTCTACTACAGAGATACAGTACTGAAAACAGCCTGGTACTGGCACAAGAAAGAAGGACCAATGGAACTGAATAGAAGACCCAGATATCAATCCACACATCTTCAAACACCTGATTTTTTGACAAAGAAGCAAAAAATATCAAACGGAAAAAAGAAAGCATATTTAATAAGTGGTGCTGGCATAACTGGATATCAACATGTAGAAAAGTGAAAATAGACCCATATCTATCACCCTGCACAAAACTCAAGTCCAAATGGATCAAAGACTTCAGCATAAAGCCAGTAACACAGAACCTTATAGAAGAAAAAGTGAGAAATACACTTAAACGCATTTGCACTGGAGACCACTTCCTAAATATAACCCCAGCAGCACAAACACTAAGAAAAACAATTAATAAATGGGACCTCCTGAAACTGAAAAGAGTCTTTAAAGCAAAGGACATGGTCAAAAAGACAAAAGACAGCCTACCAAATGGGAAAAGATCTTCACTAACCCCACATCAGACAGCGGTCTGATCTCCAAAATATACAAAGAACTCAAAAAAAAAAAAATGATCACCAAAAGAACACATAATCCAATAAAAAATGGAGTACAGACCTAAACAGAGAACTTTCAACAGAGGAATCTAAAATGGCTGAAAGACACTTAAGGATATGTTCAACTTCCCTAGTCATCAGAAAAAGGCAAATCAAAACAACTCTGAGATTCCATCTTTCACCTGTAAGAATGGCCAACACCAAAAACACTGATGACAACTTATGCTGGAGAGTGAGGGAAAGGGAACACTTCTGCATTGCTGGTGGGAATGCAAGCTGGTACAGCTCCTTTGGATGTCAGTGTGGTGATTTCTTAGAAAACTAGAAAACAATCTTCCTCAAGACCCAGTAATACCACTTTTAGGTATATAACCAAAGGATGCTCAATCGTGCATCAAGAACAAGTGCTCAACTATGTTCATAGCAGCATTGTTTGTCATAGCCAGAACCTGGAAACAACCTAAATGCCCCTTGACTGAAGAATGGATAAGGAAAATGTGATACATTTACACAATGGAGTGCTACACAGCAGAAAAAAAATAATGACATCTTGAAATTTGCAGGAAAATGGATGGAGCTAGAAAACATTATTTTGAGTGAGGTAACCCAGACCCAGAAAGACAATTATCACATATACTCACTTATAGGTGGTTTTTAAACATAAAGCAAAGAAAACCAGCCTACAAACCACAATCCCAGGGAATTTAGACAACAATAAGGCCACTAAGACAGACTTACATACATCTAATCTACATGGGAAGTAGAAAGTAGAGAAAGACAAGATCTCCTGAGTAAATTGGGAGCATGGGGACCTTGGCGGAGGGTTGAAGGGGAGAGAAGAGAGGCAGGGAGGGGAGCAGAGAAAAATGTAAAGCTCAACAAAAATCAATTAAAAAAATCAAAGAAATATTATATATATATATATATATATATATGATAAATACATGCTCATAATCCCACCGCTGATGAGGAAGAGATAGGAGAGTCCTTGAGGTTTACTGGCCTGCCAATCTGGCCTTACTGGTGAGCCCCAGATCCTAGAGATCTGTTTCAAAAAACAAGGTAGATAGCTCCTGAAAAATAGCAACCAGGGTTGGCCTCCACACTCATGTGCTTATGCACACACATGTACACACACACACACGTGCACACACAGAGCAAGAAATTAAATTTTGACATAAAAATTATTTATAGCAAGTAAAATAATTTGCTTAATTTGGTGAATTGATAATATTCAATAATGATGTCTCTGAAGTCAATCATGTTCATCAGTTCTGAGCCTTTTAAGACCTGTTAGAATCTATGGTGAGAGGAAGTATAATGTATCCTTATATCAAATAAATGATGTACTAGTTGCTTTCTATTATTTATGCATTTGTATATGTGTATATTATATATTATATTAAATGTGTGTGTGAAAGACACGATCATCTTTTAATCAATGTATCCTAAGACTCTCCCCAGACACCCTTTCTCCCTTGTCTCTTGGATTTCTACACTATCTACAAAGTTAAAATAATACATGGAATCTGAGTCTATATCAACTAAACTTTTTTTTGCCTTATCTTTAACTTCAGTTGCAAAGTTCTCATTCTCTGAGGCTTCTGTCCATCTACATTTTTAAGTGAAATCATAAGGTTTAGATTCTGTGTCTAAATCCTAAATTCAACTTCTATTCATTTATCAATATGGCCAGACTATAAATTCTCTGATGCTTTAATTTAGTACATATTGTTTATGACAAATTGTGCTCCCAACACCACCAGAACAAGGTGAACCTCTCACTGTGTTATTGTACCATTGTTCCTCTGCTTCCAGATAATAGCCACATTTTAGTATATTGTACATAAATATATACATATTATATTGTATGATTTCTTTCTGAAAGATAAATGTAAGTTAATTCTCTTTTTTCAGTGTACAAAGGTTTAATAAATGCAGAGTCTAATTCGTTTGGAATTTGCTTGCCCTACACACATAGAACTATCATACAAATGCAAAAAATTAGATTGCTTGATATGATGTTATAAAATTTATGATAAACAAAAACTTTTGCTGTTTACTATCCTTCAGTAAATGAATTAAATGCGGAAGCTGAAGAGAAACGACAGGAAACTGAAGAGGCAAGGGGATAACACAGAACAATGAGAGACTGCTTCTGGGAGCACATTAGATAAAAGGAAAATATAAATCAAACTGAGAAAATGCCCTTTGAGTGACTTTCCGACGGAGTGACATAATCACACGTCGGGAGCCATATGGGAGAGTTCAATGATTTTGTGCCCGGGACCAGAGGTTAGAAAGGAGCCTGGCTGGGAGAATGATTTGTTTTGTTTCTTGAGAGGAGGGCCAGAATGATGGATACTTTGACAGTTTCTGCTGGCTGATTAACAACCGCCCCATTTTTTAACCTCTTAAGAGAGATAAGACCGGAAGGGCAGACACAGCGTGGGAGGTGCTGAGAGAACAACACTGAAGGTCCAAGGAGAGCCAGGCGGCACATTCTGGCGAGATGCAGAACCCAGACTGATGGATCTGACGGGTTCATGTGCCAACTTTGCTGCATTTCTAAAGTGCCATGTTTTCAGGATTAAAAAAAAAAAAAAGAAAAAGAAAAAAAAAAAAAAACACCTTTAACCCCTTTTGCCAAAATTTGTAACACCAATTTGTACTCCTTTTTTAGTACATGGTTAATCTTAAATAGTCAATTCTTCTTTCTGAAGTTTCTTCTTTTTAATTTTTATTTCTTTTTATGATGTTCTACTTGCATGTATGTCTGTGTAAAGGCGTCAAGTGCCTTGGAACTGGAGTTATAGGCAGCTGTGAGCTCCCACGTGGGCGCTGGGAACTGAACTCAAGTCTTTTGGAAAAGCAACCAGTGATCCTAAGCGCTGTGTCATCTCTCCAGCACTTCTTTGATTGTAAACTCACTTAACTCCAAAGTGCAGCTTGTTCCTATATTTGTTGGAGTTTGCATATTTGTAAAGAAACAGTGCTTCTTTAGGATGTTCAGTCATATCCAACAAGGCTGACTTCATGTTTGTTGAAGTTTGCTTTTTGTTCTTCCAAAATAGTTTTAATTTTTTATATTCGTTATTTGTTTATTTCTTGTTGAGTTTATATCTATTATTTAATTTTCATTATTATCATAAATTATTTGTTGTCCTATGATATCTTAAAGCTGGGTGTCATTTTAAGTATTTATCAGTGTTCCTCTCCTATTTTATTTCATTTAATCCTCACAATAAACACTGTCTTTATTTTTTTCCTAAAACCACAGGTTCAGGAGATGGTTTACTCCGGTGTGTTCTGTGGCTACTAATGATTGTTTAGAAGTTGAGTTACCTGGAAAATCATGAGTTACAATCAATAGCTAAAGGAGACATAAAAAAAAAAAAAAAACAATGGATCTGTTTTATCCTGGGCTTTTTTCAGACCCAGGCCAGCTGGCCTTGGTGAGTTCCCGATAGAACATCCCCATTGACTCAATGTATGGGTGCACCCCTCGCGGTCCTGAGTTCCTTGCTCGTGCTCTCTCTCCTTCTGCTCCTGATTTGGACCTTGAGATTTCAGTCCGGTGCTCCAATGTGGGTCTCTGTCTCTTTCTCCTTTCATCACTTGATGAAGGTTAATATTCAGGACGCTGAACATAGCGGACAAGGAGGACTACTCAAGAACAATGGCAATGGGTTTTTGATACTACTGCACGTATTGGCTTTGTGGGAGCCTAGGCAGTTTGGATGCTCACCTCACTAGACCTGGATGGAGGTGGTTGGTCCTTGGACTTCCCACAGGGCAGGGAACCCTGATTGCTTTTTGGGCTGACGAGGGAGGGGGACTGGATTGGGGGAGGGGGGGAATGGGAGGCGGCGGTGGGGAAGAGACAGAAATCTTTAATAAATAAATATAAATAAAACAGTGAAAAAAAACAGTGGATCAAATCTAGAGATTTCATACAGGAATGCTGGCTTGGTATGAAGCCATAATTATAAAGGAATGTGCAGAGTACAAAAGAAGGATGGTGGCCAGGCAATGGTGGCGCACTCCTTTAATCCCAGCACTTGGGAGGCAAAGGCAGGCAGATCTCTGTGAGTTCAAGGCCAGCCTGGTCTACAAGAGCTAGTTCCAGGATAAGCTGCAAATCGAGAGAGAAACCCTGTCTCAAAAATCAAAAGAAGCAGAGGAGGAGGAGAAGAAGAAAGAGGGGGAGGAGGAGGATGGTATACGCTTTTTCTTCTTGAAGCAGAAAAATAATAAATGATTCAGGCTTTGACTCCACCCCTACTGAAAAGAAAATGAAAGAAAGCAAAAGAGAAATTATAACTACCTGGCTTGGTTAACTAACCACATTTCTTTGCGTTGGACCAACCTTCTTAACTATTGCCCATATTTAAGGGATTAGATACTGATCAGAAAATTGGAGCCTCTGATACAGAAGCATTGCACAAGTGGTTCAGGAGAGGAACTTGGAAGACAAGGAGGCACAGCATCACTCAGGGTATCTGATGGCCCAGTGAATATCACCTTCAACCCGTACAGTGCAGCAGGGCCTGTGGAAATCGATGTGAAGCCTGACATGCATCTGCACTGTAGCAGTACAGCGAAGGACTAAAGACAATCTCAGTAATGGAGACAGCCTCCCAAGAGATAGCTTGTGTTCAGTAATGCAGACATTACTCCCAAGAGATAGCTTGTGTACAGCTCCGCCTGCTTCTCGCTATCAGTGAAAACCAAACCCTTAGCAGTGGCCAGGAGAACAGGGCTCTCTGAGGCAGCATGGGGCGAATGAACTTGTTTTCTCTAGGAGAATCTCTTTGTTCTTCCTCCAGTTAATATCAGAGAATCAGACACCAGTTAAAGAGATTAAGGGATCAGGATAATTTCTTTTAAAGTAAGTAATGTTTTCAGCATAAGTAAGTTCTACGTGTAACTTGGTATTTCATGCTAGGGGAGTGTTCTCTTTATAGTCATCTGCCATAACCACCACAGTTCTGCCCTTCAGGAGGGTTAAGAGAGTATGCGTGCTTGCACCTCTCTTTTAGAAGATTTTTCAGAAGACAGTCTTCTACTTTGAAGATATTTGGCAATGGATTAAAGCCTTCTGCATAGGATAATTGCTTTTTGTCTTTTTTTTTTTTTTTGAAAAACCATTAGAAACAGACAGCAGCAATTGTGGCTGTGAAGTCTGTCTTCTTGATAGACACTTGAATATCCCTGTGTTACTCTAATGAGAGAATAAGTAAACAAATGACCAAGTTTATGACAGGAGTCATTGCAAATGGCTGTACATAGTATGCTTAGGTATGACCACAGGCCACATCTGTACTGTTTCCTCAATAGCCAGCATTACTCAGTGGACAATATCATGAAGGGTTGTGCTATTTATAACATAATAAATAGTTAAAGCAAAGCTCAGGCCTAATAAAGAATAAAAAGAGGCCAGAGAAAGAAGAGGTAATTTGGCAGAGAGAAAAAGACAGTTTTTCATGGGGTAGTTTATCTTTGAGAAAAAAAAAATCTGTTGCCACATTTACTGTTAGTGGGAGGTGAAAGCGCTAACATGAAACAAATTATACATTTTCATCGCGTGTTTGTTTTTCAGTGCTTTGAGACTTTCGGGATTTCAAGCTTTCATAGCAGTAACTCAGCCCAGTATTACCACATGCATCACCTTGGAGAAGCAGAGCAAAATGCTTGTTTGTATTCTCTTTGTGCACCGACTAGGCCGGAGTCATTCTCTTCAAACATCATTTACAACACACTGTAATGAGCACATGTAGTCAGCAAGACTTTAAAAGTTAATGAGAAACAGAAAACTTTAGGGGGTCATTTCTCAATATGCTCAGGCTCCAAACTGGGTCTGTGGCTTAAGAAGAGCACTTTTGACCTAAGAGTAGATTTCATTTTCAGGACAATGACCTGGGAACAAAGACATCCATCTTGTCTTAGACCCAATTAAATGAAAGGAACGGAAGAAAGAAAAGAAGGAAAAGGAAGAATCATGGGAGGAGAAAGAAGAAAAATTTAACGTGGCATTTCTGTGAGAACTGCAGAATAAGGAAAACAATATTATCCCGGTTTAAAACCCTGCACACAAGGCTCAGGCAGCTAGCGGGAAGGTGGAAATGCAACAAAGCACAGTAAAAAAAAAAGTGTCCTTTAGCTGGACTGATTTTATTTTAGCTTTGAGAGGAAGTATGAGGAGGGGGCGCTTTGTGAGATGTTTAAATGGGGAAACAGAATTGAAGTTACTATACAGAGCATGGCCAAAGAGAGGTGAAATCTCCTTCTCTGCTAATTCATTAAAGACAGTAAGTGGCACAAAATGTCAAGGAGAGCATGTCATTAGAAACCTGTTGCTCCCTTGCCTCTGGAAGACCTGGTCTCCAGGCACTGGCCACTTAATGAACCTCTCTGAGAATCAGTATCATTGTCTACAAAAGCAAAGGCTCAGGGAGAAAAGGTCACCCCACCCCCAGAATTTAAAATTTAAATTTAATTTCATTAAGGGTACTGGAATTTGGAGTTTTTGAAGCAATGTGAAAGGGCATAGAAAGAAATTTGTGAATATTAAGCACTTTTAATCTTTATTCTTTGGGAAAAAAAACTCCAAAAGTTTTATAATAAACTGATGGCCTTTCTTTTTTACACTTAGTCCTTGAATATATTAATTCTCAAGGAGTAATCCTTGCACGCTTCATTTTCCATCCCACATTTGAAAAACTAAATTAATGAGAAGAACAAGGAACTGAAGAATGGAGTTGAATGGGAACTGAAGTCCCTGCTGCTCCATGGTGAGAAAAAGAATTTCATGTGTATAGAAGCTGAGAAATCCATCACTTTGCTATTTCTACATATTTGTAAAACATTGTTTACATTATTATAACATAACTGTGCAAGCATATTTCTTTTTTCAGAGTAATTTCAGGATAGTCATTTATGGTCTTCGACAGTTATCCCATTCGTCATGCCATACACCAGAAAGGATAGGGTATTTTTTATTATAGCTTTTGATTTAAGTCTAGAATCTAAGGATGGATAAAAGATCTGTTGAGACAAAGTTTAACTTGAGTACAAGAAAAAAACTGTTTGCAAAAACAGCTCTCTCCTCAAGAAAAAATATGAGAAAATATATAATCTTGTGCCAAACCTGTGAGTCTATGGCTTAGACACAGACTCAGGCTTCGCCAAATGCCATGGTTAAATGTGGTTACCACTTTATGA
Organism: Alexandromys fortis; assembly: GCF_014885135.2. Classification (NCBI taxonomy): domain Eukaryota; kingdom Metazoa; phylum Chordata; class Mammalia; order Rodentia; family Cricetidae; genus Alexandromys; species Alexandromys fortis. Next base: position 4,434,818 of record NW_026068055.1, read on the forward strand.
TTTTTAGAGTAATATAACAAATAAAACCATAAATCAAGACATTTTCAAGTGTATTGATGGAAACACCAAGAAGGCCAATACAAAAAATGGGGAATATAGGCCCCAGATGTTGTGACAGTACTCGAAGGCTTTAGATTTGTGCAAGTTCGGGTTCTACCTGGACATTCCAAAGGTATTTACATAAAAATCACACATAGATGTAGAGACCAAATGATTCTTTGGGGACTAAGATAATTCAAGGTCATTTACTCTGGAGAACTGCATTAACTATATTCATTGACATTGTAATCAGCCAGTCATCCTTTTGAGGAATGTCAGTGCAGAATATTCTGGAAACTTCAGTTCACACATCCATGTTCCAACGTGAAACAAAAAAACAAGCAAAGGAAAAAGAAAAGTTAAGTGAGTGTTTTGCCAAAATATTTGGAACAATAAAACAAGACCAAATAAAAGTGGCTAACCAGCACGTGAAGACATTCCAAGGTTTCTTCTACCCTGAATCTTCTAAGCTAGTCTCTGACCAGAAACCATTTCCACTTGATCAGCTGCTTGAGTCTAAACCATATGCCTCATAAAAGACTGGAAATACCTTCAGGCGAAGTTAAATATTTAGAGTTGAGAGCATCAAAGCCTTTTACCCCAAGGGTAGAGAGTTGGAGAGAGCTGTCTTACAGACTACTGAATTTAGAGCTATTAAGAATTAATTCTCTAGATACTCTCACCACACAAACAACCTAGGTGACTTTTCTCAAAGTTACAAAAGATTTTGGATTAGAAGACAGGTTCTCTATGATCTAGCACAATTTATTTCAAGGCAAATGCTCATGTCCACCTTATAATATTGCATGAGAAAATGCAAGCAATTTTTTTTTAAATCAAATCCTGTGCCATGCATTTCTACTGGGAGAACGTCCCATTGAGCAAAGCTTTTGTTACCTTTTTCTTCCTGCATCAAATTGTCTTGGGCTATCCTAGTCCTTCTACAGTCCAGACAAAGTGGAGGATCTAACTGATGAGTGTGGTTGAGGTATGCTTATCATTACTCAAACCAGTGTGTTCTCAGATGAGGCAGCTAACAGGACAGGCTGCAATCACTACTGGTCAGGACTTTTTTCTATGACAGAACAGACAAGTGTTAGTCTGTTTGTTCAACTAAATGTAAGATAATTATTTGACATCCATCCACCTAACCTTTCTGTAACATGCTTGTTGAAATCTGTATGAAAGTTGCCTTAAATTTCAGGGACTTTATTTTCTTATGACCTTAAATTTCAGACTAATGCTCAAGTTTTTTAAAATATTCTTCCAGACATCACTCTGCATATTAATCAGCTTTCCCTAGATCAGTCATTTTATGAGTTAACTATCTTATGAAGACAAAGGTTTATATTGCCCCGGATTTATAGAGCGCAGTTTATGGTCACTTGCCCCAGGTGCTTTACCCCTATGGTAGCATTGTTGTAGCAGAGGCACATGGCAAAATAATAATAATAATAAAATAAAAACTTTTCAGTTAATGGGAAGGATTCACAATTCTCTTCAAGGGCAGTCATTCAATTATCAAGAGGTCTTCCATTGAGTGCTATCTCTTAAGGCTCTACCACATAGAATTGCATTATGGCCTAAGAAACAACCCTTTAATACATAGACATTGGATGGACATTCCACATCTTAAATATAGCAATATTTCAAATTTTCGTGAGACTTCATCTTCAAAATCAAATCACATAACTGTAGTGGGAAAGGAGTCTTCTGTCAATGTACCTGTTCCCAACCCCTTCTCATGCTGTTGTACTAACACCACTCTGTCCAGTAGAGCAGGTTCTTACCCCCACTAGATTAACCATTAGCCATTAAACCCTGGCCAGCAGTAATGTTCTTAGATCCCTAGTTATTTATACGAAAATTGTGATAAAATTGTATTTAAAAGAACTGGACTGCATGCTAGAAATTCATAAGGAAAGAAAGGTAATTTTTTTCTTCCCTCAGCTCCTATGCATTCTTGGTTGAATGAAATGAGATAAGCAAAATGGAACTATAATTTAATAACATGTATAATATATACAGGAAGTACTCAGGATACAAGTAGTCCACAAAGAGGTGTTTTTAAATCCCAGCTTACATAGAACAGTCAGTAAACAATACTATTTTTAAAGTAAGAAAAGATAAAACAAAAACACTTTAAGTCTCCAATGGTGTCAATTTGTGGCTGATTATAAAAGCATCTCAGCCCTCTGTTGCCAGCTCCAGGGTGACAGGACCTGAAGGTCTAGACTTGGTTTCCCTGGCAAAAAGCGGTGGTTGAGGTAGGAGCCATGATTCCTTATAAGCCTAAATTCTGGCTTTAATAGTAGTAAACCAAGGAGTACCCTTGAACCTGCTTCTTAATAACACTTGTTCCATGGAACCTTGTTTCAGGGAAATCTATTCTGGCCCAAAATACATGTTATGGCATTTCACTTTGTAGTCAATACGGATTTAATGCTTTTGTTTCTGTTCGATTCATTCTCTGATACGAGTAGTCTTGACTGTTCCCTTTCTTCTGGTCATGTTGTACTTGACAAAATACTTTTTGCAGCAATTTCCACAGCCTGTTTTACTTACATAATTGTGTCCTCATGGCTTGTAAGTTTTTGAAAAAGTGTCAGTTCTGGGTTTTGCATATCTGTAACCACCAGCTTCAAGTGCAAGCCAGGAAAATAACCTGAGATTAGTAAATATTGGGATGGAAAGAGTTAATAAAAGAGTGGATGGTACTTTAAAAAATCACGTGAAAAGTAATATACATTTTGAAACTAAATGTTATAGAACTTGCAACATTCGTAAAATAAAAGTCTTATTTTCATTTAGGTGAAACTTCACAAAAAAACTTTTGTGGAGAAAAGATAGAAAGAACATGTTTAAAACGTCACAGATGATTTTCTTAAAAAACAAAAAAAAAAGTTCCAGAGCATGGGGAAATCTTTTCTATTTGCAAAAAGGAGCAAATTGGTGTGTGCCCAATCCCAACACATGTGAGACCTTCCTAACAACCATGTCTTCACAAAAGACTAGACTCATGGGAACATGAAAATGTATGCATGTTTCTTTTATGCAAGGGGAAATTATATAGCAAACAAGGAAAACAACTGCGCATTGGGAATTAAGTTTCTATTATGTGTTTATTTGTTCAATGTGTATCTAGTTCTAACAGCTTTGTGTATGTGTGTATGTGTGTGTGTACACAATATGAGGAATGACAATTATATTAGGCCCAAGAATTTTCAATTAGCATTGTAATATTTAATTTCCATATATGTAAATTAACAACAAAATGTTGACCATACTCCTTTCTTTCTTTCTTTTTATTTTTGATTTGTTTTTGATTTTTATTGAGCTCTACATTTTTCTCTGCTCCCCTCTCTTCCTCTACCCTCCCCTTCAACCCTCTCCCAAGGTCCCCATGCTCCAAATTTACTCAGGAGATCTTGTCTCTTTCTACTTCCCATGTAGATTACAGCTCTTAGTGTCCTCATTGTTGTCTGAGTCCTCTAGGATTGTGATTTGTGGGCTTATTTTCCTTGCTTTATGTTTATAAACCACTTATGAGTGAGTACATATGATAATTGTCTTTCTGGGTCTGGGTTACCTCACTCAAAATGATGTTTTCTAGCTCCATCCATTTGCCTGCAAATTTCAAGATGATGTTATTTTTTTCTACTGTATAGTACTCCATTGTGTAAATGTATCACATTATCCTTATCCATTCTTTGGTTGAGGGGCATTTAGGTTGTTTCTGGGTTCTGGCTATGACAAACAAAGCTGTTATGAACATAGTTGAGCACATGTCATTGTGGCACGATTGAGCAACCTTTGGATATATTCCCAGAAGTGGCATTACTGGGTCTTGAGGAAGGTTATTTCCTAATTTTCTGAGAAACATACTCCTTCCTATCTACACTATTACTAGCCAAATCTTGCTGCAATATATTGCCTCTCTGATAAAAGAGCTTTAAATCTGGAATATACTTAATTAGAATTTTTAAAATTCTTTTTAAAATTAAATATATTTGGCATACTACATAAAAATTAAAAATTTACACATATTGATGCTATCATATTATATTTTAAAATACATCTATATTGCATACTAAAATTAAAGTTAAATATGTCACCTTACCTGCTTATCACTTCTTTATGGTGGAAATATTCAAAACCCTCCTCTTGGGATTTTGTGTAATAGTACTCCAATGTTTTTTCTCTCTTACTGTAACTTAGTTTCTGTTCCTAAATCTCTCATTCTTCTCAGTAATTCACCATACTATGGAAACCCCTATGAGACCAACTTGTTTAGATTCCAGTTATGGTGAAAGTATAAGCTTCACATATTATCTGCCAGCACACTTTTGGTTGGTAGGAGCTTGTTGTCTGTTAAATTAATACATTTCTAAATGTTTTACCTGCCAGTCACATGGATATTAGATCAGACACAGAGGTGGGCAAAAAATGTCTATGACTATCCGAGAGGCCGAAGACAGCCTATGGTTTAAACTGTAGTTAGATTGGGGACTGGCAACATTCTAAATGCCCCACAATTATTCAAAACTAGTCAGTTAATCAGCCTTGCAGAGTGGTCCAATGTAAGCTGCAGTTCTTCCCAGAAACTCATGCACAGCCCTCATACTAAAGATGGTTCACACAGCATGCTGATAATGTCACTGCATTCTGAATTAATCCGCACACTTACTCGTACCTATTTGAAACTGCCCCTTGTTTTCCTATCACTACTTACATACTTCCATCATTTTGAAGAACTACCCTTGGCATTACTTGTAGAACAGTTCTCACGTAGACACTGTCACCCAGATTCTGTCGTTCTAAGTCACAACTTTCACAGCTTTGTATTCTTCTTGGTAATGTTTTCCGTATTGTGTATGATGAATGGCTCATGCTACTCCTTCCTTACCTGTAAATTTTCATGAGACAAGTTTGCTATAATACAAATTGGGGTGTAAATATATAGTTTCCATAGCTCTTCTGTGGTAGCTTTGAAGATACTCTCTTTATCGTTCACATTTTTTTGTGATACATTGAGGTAGACTGGCTGAGTTTATTCTTATTGGCAACATTTGGCCAGTGTATATATGGAGAGTTGTGTAACTTCAAAGATCTGGGAAATTTTCCGTTATTGTTACTTCGAATGAGAAAAATGCCACTAGCATCCTCATATTTTTAGTGAATGCTCGTAGCTACAGCATTTGCTTTCGTAATGTTGTTCAAAGTTCCCGTACATTTTCATCTTTCTTTTTTGTTCTTTTTTGATAAATACTCTAGGATATTTTCCAACACAATGATTTTGAAACTACACTTTCATTTAGTCAATCTTTCTGCCTAATGATTTCTTTTATCACTTCTATCACATTTTCAACTTTGCTAAATTATTTTTCAGCTCAATAATTTGTTTAATTCTTTTGAAAATTAGATCTGTCTCTTCAACTTTCTCTCTGAAGATGTTGAATGTTTTTTCTGTATTTTTCAAGCTGATTGTGTTTGTTTTCTTACAGTAGCTGTTTAATTTATTCTCCTCGGAGTTCTCCCATTCCCATCACGTTATGATCGGTTCCTGGCATGTCATTTTTATTATAGGTGATGTCTGGGTTTCCTGAAAGCCCTGGGTGCTTGTTGGCTTGCAGTGTTATCTAGTCATTGGAAGACTTATTGTTCACTTTAGTCTCACTAATCTTACTTTGTTTGTACCTTTTTCTGAGAAGTTCAAAGAAGGGCTTCTATTTTCTTAGAGTTTGATTTAGCTTCCACTGTTTCTAAATTGGAATTTATCAAGTTGCCTGAAATCTGCGATGATTATTACATCACTATTCCTGCTTTTGCAGGCAAGCACTGCTAATGTTTCCTGAATGCTGTTCAGAATGCACAAGGGAACTTCATAGAAAGTGAAGTCCATTTCCACTAGGTGCCCTTCATTGGCTGGATGAGCCAGATGCCTCTGGAACAAACATTGGAACTCTGAAAAAGAGCTGGAAAGATGCAAGTATTGTGAATGGCCCAGTCTCGAGCTCCTGTACCAAAAGCTGTGTCATGAAGATCATCATAAAGCTGAAGAAGGAGGAAGACCTATTTTGCTATGGGATACCTATTTATGGGATGGACTTTTGGCCGAAGACCATTGCAACTTACAAAAATGAGGGTACCTTCATTAGAAATCCCATATACTATGGCCATGGACCTTTGCCTGATAATTCTAGCTAACCCAGATTTTTTTTGATACAGTAACTCTTTATTTTAACAACGTCATTATGGGTATTTGGAATATAGATAGCTGTGTTTATATGGTTGATCACTGGGGCTATAATAGGTATACTTTATCATGTAGGTAACTGAAACAAATTATTTGTGGACAACATAAAGAAATATTGGCCGTATACCTAAGTCTCAGGGAACATTGCAGAAAAGGGCGGGATAAGATTCTTAGAGCCAGAGGATCAGAGAGTTTGCTATGAGACTGCATCTATTAGTCATGTCAGAAGCCACACCCATAAAATCTCACAAACATAGCTGCCCAAATGTTCAGTGAACAAGGATAGCACCTATGAACATGATAAACTGGATGGAGAAAAGCCTACAAGACCTAAAAAGCCTCAGGCCTGCACAAAGAACTAAGGGCAACTGAGAAAAGCTGGGATTAGAAGAGGTGGCCTTACTCAGTCTTAATCCCAACTGGAGAAATTGGGAGGAATTATTAGCAGATGTGGTCTATTGAAGGAGATATGCCACTAGGGCACAGGCTTTGAGGTTTTCAAATCCCATTGCACCAGTTAGTTCTCTTTGCTTCGTGGTCATATCTCAAGACATGAGCTCTCAGCTATTGCTCCAGTGCCGTATCTGCCCACCTATGGCCATGTTTCCCATGGCGGTCATGGACTCTAACCTTCTGGAACTGTAACGCCCCAAATTAGATGTTTTCTTTTATAAGTTGTATTGGTCATGGTGTTTTATCACAGCAAATGAACATAACTAAGATAATTTCCACGAAGATTGTCTACACTCTTGTATGTTTACTAATGCCTTAATGACATGTGCGATTGTCCACAATCTATATTATCTATAGAATTACATTCAACCAAATTAACTTTGACCAACTTTGACTTTCTCCTGCTTACTTTTAGTGAAGTAATGTCTTTGTAATAGCTTTCATCAAAGATGAGTGAAATGCTGTCTTTTTCGATCTTACAAAAGAAATTTGGATTTCTGGCAACTTCTCACCCCATCTCATGTCACTAAACAGAAACTCAGAATAAAGACCCCTAATATTTAATAGCTCTGAATCATCCCTACACCAACAAAAAGAAAAAGACTAATGAGACAAACTGAGAGAATTAAGAATTTAAGTCTACACTATGTCCTTGTTTTGAAAACTTTGGAATTTTTATATTTAAAATTTGTTGTTTGTCTATTGTACAAACCATTTATTCATTATAGAAAATTATTTTTGATGAAGTTATTCAAAGGAGCTTTTGAAAATATTATACTAGATATATTCTTTCATATATATTAAATATACCACTTAAACAACTGTATCTCTAAAAATTATATCTGTGTATTATAGAGAATTTTTCAAATTTGCATTATAGAATTGTTATATGACTTAAGGCAGAGCTAAACTCTGTTAAATAATGTCTGCACCAAGTAAAGTTGCAGATGCACAGAAAATTACTTCAAAGAAAGTATTTAGTGTTTCTTAGTTGTTAAAGGTTTAGAGTTGGCCTTAGTGGAGAGTTCTTTCTTAGGTTACTTTATGAGATGCAGTCACTGTAAAGTCTGACATCACAAACAAGTTGGTACTGGTTGAATTCTTGTCTATGTAAACACCTCCATTTCCTTCTCTAAAAACTTTATTTTTATGTCTATAAATATTTCCACACCTATACATACCTGTGCCTCATTCCTGGTTGGAGTTCATGGAGGCCAGTAAAGATCACCCTGTCCCCTGGGGTTTCACATGTTTGTGAGCCACCATGTGTGTACTGGAGACTAAACTCAGATCCTATGCAAAAATAGGTAATGGTCCAAACCATTAAGCTGTACTTCTCGCTGCTCCAATGAAATTCTTGAGTAGCTTTGCCATGTGGTGTCTAGCTTCTTCCATGTATGGAATTCTAGGCAGCACAGCAGAGATGCCTAGGTTTACATAATTAGGACTTGAAAGCATATCATTTCACTGTACTTTGCTGTACATATAGTGTAGGAGGGACCTATCAGGACTATTAAAGAGTCTAGACGATAAGATGTGTGTCAATGAATAAAATTGTTAAAGTTAAAATTGTGGTTTAAAACCAGTTTCTACTCTCTTATTACAGTGAATTCACTACTCATGTCTACATAGAGCCCTTATGTTTAAAATCAGGACATTCTAGGTTTTATTCCTTTAATTCTCTATGCCATGATCTAGGACAACTAACTTTGCTCAAAGCATTTTAATTGTCTAGATCTGAGTCTGAAGATTAATTCAAATGACCACAGAGTTTCAACTTGGAATATAATTTGTCAGTTTAATTAATTCCTTTAGCCTAGACCTCCTCTGCATTAAATAAATGCTAGTGAACTAAGCAATTAATTCATGTTCCAAGAGTGACTTATTGACTTGTAAAGAGTAGCTTAGAAACCAGGAGATTTGGACTCAATTAAATATTTGCTCTCTGTTCTATACTAATACTTCTAATACAAATCACACTGGGAGGTTGTACACATGCAGGATCTAAGTCAGTAGAACTGAAGTAAGGCTGAGTTTCTGCATTTCTTTGAGGTCCAAGATCCTTATGGACCTTACTACATTCGGCCGGGCCACGTGGAACATGACAATATTAGACAGTCAAAGTTTACTTAAAAGAATTTTTATTTTAACAATGCTTACTTATCAATAGATTTGGGATTTTCAGATTTATTCAGATTTATTTACATTGATAATTACAAACAAAAAGACTGTATTCCATGAAATATTTCAGCTACCGCGTTTATTAAATAATTCTTCCTAAAGAGAATATCATTTGAAACAAATGGCTCCCTATAGATAACCTCATTTTCTGTTTTAAGAAGTTCCATTAGTGGTTGATATACTATCTCTTTAGTAAATGTTTTTTCATATGATAAAATAATGATTTCAATCATCTACACATATTTTGATTAGCCCTCATTTTTCTCTTCTAGTTGAAATCTAATATTTCTGACTTCCACCATTTACTGTGTACCCATATTTTGACTCCTGTGTGTGTTTTATTCATTCACAGCATGCCATGAATTATGCTGTTGTTTGGGTCATTTCAATATATTACTTTATTTTCTTCTACCTCCACTTTGGTCCTCATGACATATTTTTATTTAGGACAATTATTAACAGAGAATATTTTATCTTGACAATTTTTCTTACCATTACACACAAAGTAACTTTTGAAAACCCTATGAGTTAATATTCTTGGTTGTAGTCAATGAAACCTGATTGCCTACTTAAAAGAAAAAAAAATATATTAGAAATTTTTAAATAACACACAATACCTGATAAAGGAACAGGCATGACTATAAAAAGATGGCAGAATTACAACTGTTCTCTTTGCTGTGTCTCCCTGGTAAAGTGTGCAGATGCCATATGCATCTCTCTCAGTGCTTTATAGCAATGGAAGGGTGGGGATAGTAATAGCATCCCAATTAAGTCTACTGTTAATTGGGAAGTGTTACATACAATGCTATCGATATGATAATAGAAGCAGAAGAAACATTTGATTTGGATCAAAGTAGTACACTTTTCCTCTGTCTTCAACATAGACAGAGCCTGAAATGGCAGTCTGACCTTGTCATTATATCATTGCTTCAGATTATCTGGCGTCCTCTTCACACTAGTATGCATCTAAGCTAAAATACTTTCTTCCTCTCAGCTTGTTAATGCGCAAATCAATCCCACACCAGTTTGGATTCACAGGGGTATTTATTTTAGGGGAAAACTTACAGAACACCGACAGTCAGGAAAGGAGACTAGTCCCTGGAACAAGAGCCGGAAGCAAGAGCTGGAACCAAGAGCTGAAACCAAGAAAGCAAGCCAAAGCTTGCCACTCTTTTTTAAAGAGCAATAGACCATGCCCCGGTGGGCTGGTATTTCAGCAGCTATTGGCTGAAGGAGCAGAAGGTGCTCCGACTGCAGCTTGTTTTCTCTCAGTATAATACTTTCTCTGAAGGAAGAACATGAAAATGAATAGTCATGATTACAAAAATGAGATGCCACAAATTCACTTACTTTGCATAAGAATCTATTTTACCAAAAAATTGTCTGCCTTACGATTCATATTTTCATATGTAAGTCATAGGATAGATTACTTCTTTGGAGAAACAGAGTTGACACAGTGATTAATTGAAAAGAGTTATTCATAGGCGAGTGTCACTAATGCCTGAGGGAATTTTGAAGGAGAACTAAGTGGCAGTTCTTGAGAAATAGCTCAAGTACCAATCAAAGTATTTATATTAATTTGAAGTGTGAGATTTTTAATCTGATATCTTGTAATCTTGCCAAATTTGAGACTAAGAGCAAAGTTCCCCTTAAGATGTTCACTTTAGCTACTAGCCATGATCTTATCAGTCTAAGCTGCCCTGACTCACGACAAGCTACTAGCTAAAAAGTCAGAAAATTCCCACTGCTCTGTCAGGTTGGACAATTATCTCAAATTCATGGACCTCAAGAAAAAGCTATCTTTATGGCTTAGTTTTTACTAAAACAACAAGATAATGATTTAAAAAAACAGTCAGAGAGGGAGAGACAGGAAAGATCTAGAAAGATTCCATATAAGAACATGTCTTCCCCTCAGAAAGCAACACTCTTTAGTGTGTTACAGTCTAGCCAGGGAAGTGCACCCACACTTTGTATGCAAAGCTTTGTGAGTGAGCCATTGTACTTTGGAGCTTGCTTCAAGCTCTCTTCCTTTCCCTAAAGATTAGCTCATATTGAATGACTAAATCTTGATTCTTTAATCATGTATTTGCCTTTCTGTAGTGGTCAACTCCCAACCACAACACAAGGTATATTAGTATCAACAGTGGAGAAACTCACCTTAAATTACCCATTAGAATAAAAACTATTAGCTACAGTCATAAAGCCTACTGAGAAGGATAAAGGTAGCCCAATCAATCAGAGTATTCTGAGGTTTTGAAGCCTACCCAGAAACAAGGGACAAAGGCCAATAATTCCTTTATTACATACACATGTGGTTATTTTAACATTGTGTATAACTCCATAAGGTATGATATACCTTCCAGGCTCTACAAGAGAAAAGAATTCCAACAAAGAGAATGAATGAATCTCTGAGATTTCTGCTAACAATATATATTGACTATAATCAACAAAAATTCAACATCATTCAATAATAGAGTAAAACTGCTACAATATCCATAAAATATCATTGTAGTATAAATGATGGCAAATGGTGTCAATTTTAGTTTATTTTTCTGAAAAATAAGTGGATAAGTAGAAAACAATATTTTGTTTCTTTACTATATAAATGTGTAGGAACTGAAGATGGACTATTGTAACTTACTGAAAAAAAAAAAAAGCCTAGAAGTCAGTATCAATCATCTTAAATAATGATGACTTGTTCATATGAGGTTTTTCTGTTTTATGACAGAAAGAATTTCATTGTAAATCTTGTTAACCTGTGAAGATAGGAAGTTTACTGAGAAAGGAACAAATATTTCATCCCTTTGATTTTTCACATGGCAGTAATATTTTTTTGAAGCTCAAGGACCATGTTATTAGAGTTTGAGAGAAAACCAAAGGGCAGGCAAACTGTGAGTCTTGGCAGCTGTGGGAAGGAAAGAGATGGAGAAGACCTAAGGAAATGATGCCTTTTAAAGTTTGAACATTGAGAATGGTACCTTGATTAGGGCTTCTATTACTGTGAAAAGACACCATGGCCACGACAACTCATAATGAAAAACATTTGATTTAAGCTAGCTTGCAGTTTAGAGGTTTAGTCCATTATCATCATAGTGTGTGGCATGTAGGCAGACATGGTGCTGGAGGAGACGAGAGTTCTATATCTTGATGAATGTGCAATGAGACACACTTCCTCCAGCAAAGTCACACATACACAAACAAAGTCACACATCCCAATACTGCCACTCCTTATGGGCCAAGCATTCAAACACATGAGTCCACGGGGCCTATACCAATTCAAACCACTATAGATGTGGATCTTTGCTACGGGTTGTGTGATGGAAGGGAGGATAAGTTCAGAGAAAGTGTAAAAATGACCAGTAGTATCAGGAAAAATGTGCTGAGGCCTTTAACCAGTACCTCAAAGAAAAGCAGAACAAAAAAGAAAAAGGAAAAGTTATACTTTTCTGAGTTGTACCTCACCAAAGCAGGCAGGTGTCATGATGGAGGCTTTGTACAAAGCGGTGCCACCTAGAAGTAATCCTGTAAGTGGAAATTTCTGTTGTCTTTCAAAACAAATGTTTAATTTTCAAATTACTATTTTAGTGTAAATTCTCATCTGAGAGTTACTATGAATTCTGAAAACATTGCTTATTTTGTTCTTAAGTTACACTGTCACCTAGTGGTTTCAAGAAATCAGAGCCAAAAAAAGTAAGTGGATAAAGTATTCATGCATTTTATCATCTCATTTATAAAAAATATGAAATGGGTGTCTTTTCTTCATAATATCCAAGATTTCTCTGGCATTTTTACCACATATGGGCTTGGATAACTTAACTAATTTATGTCATTTTCATTGAAGCATGTCGTTTCCTTTGCCAGCCACATGTAAACTATAAGAAAGCATATACAATAAAAAACCATCTTGGGTTCTCAGTAGATAAGATGACATTTTCTTGTATTTTACTAATAATCAACAGTATTTTTATTAGACAAGTCTGATTGTAAAGATAAAATATCTAATTTGTCTCACAAGTACTCAGTTAATAGGAAACCAGAGACTTCTGGGTTCTGTTTCAGAATACATTTCTTTTCCATGTGCATCTTTTCACAGACTGAGACAAGACACCATTAGCACGTTGCATGTAATGACTTCTTTATTGACGCTATGATTATGAACATTACCCAAGAATCAGAGATAATTTCTGATATAACTTAAGAGGATATGCTCACAATATCCTATTTTCTACAGAGAACCAGCTGTATCAAAGCTGTGAAGTCAATGAAGACTGACAAGTAGGGAAGGGACTTCCAATCCAGCCTGACTTGTGCTTTGCTTCACACAATTCCATCTACCCCATAATTAGAGTTTCTCTTGTGCCAACCTTCCTTGCACCTTTGTTCCCCAACCCCAGTAATATAGAACAAGGCTTCACCATGTGTTTCAGCCTCTGGGGAAGAAATCTGATAGATGGCTAATTTAAAGGGATGTATATTAGAGGAATGCTTGCAGAAGGCACACAGGACATGGTATTTTGAAGAATCCAGCATATCTCCACCTATGGTAAACCACTGGTATCCATGCACTAATGACCACATCCACTCTTAATACAATTCTTTTGTTACATAGAAAAATTAAAGTCACTGGGTTGTTACTGTTTAGTAGTTTCTGCTTCCTTTTCTGTAAAAGATAATCCTAAAAATGTCAACCTTTATCTTAAAAAGACAAAAGTTATAAAACTCAATAGAATAATGAAGATTTTTTTGTTTACTGCTTAAATTGAAGAGCTAGTCTCCAAAAATAAATAAAATTAGTAGTTCCTGCAGGTAGATTAAGGCGTCTTTTAATTTTTGATAGTTTTTTTTTACCATGTTCATAAGAAAAACATATACCTTTTGAATTTCGTCCAAACCCAACCTTACATTACATCTTTAATATCAAGTAGAAGACTTTATTCTCTTTGTGTTCAAAGCAATAAGCCAGCCAACGTCCATAAAGATTTTTGGTGTTCAGTACTTGGCATTTCAAAGCAGATTGTAGGACTTTGGGATTTACTAGCAGAGTTGGAGCATATCATATTACAGTGAATCACAAATCAACTTTAAAAATAGATTACCAGGCTATTTGCCTAAAACTTTCTATAATATTTATGAGAATCAATTTATCTGCAAAATTTTTACCTAAGTATTCTATGCATTATGTACATTTGTCTTGGAATTAGTAAGAAGCCCTTTTTGTATAACTCAACAACTATCAAAATATAAGTAGCTGACAGAATACATAGTAGGACTCATAGGCTCCATTTGTTTATAATAACAATGCTCTTATGTTTTATGGCACATAAGACATAAAAATTTCATAATTGTAGGGAATTTGATAAATACAATATGAAACCATGTGAAGCCCTTGGTTCCCAAGGTCTCATAAATGTAGAAAATGTTGAGCTCTTATTGTCTCTACAAAAAAAGGAGCAGTAATATATTATTATTCATTGACTTTGACCTATATTGATTTTTGTTTGTACAAGGTATATATGCTTTACGTACTTATGTATAATATGTAAACATGGGTTCCTACATATGGAATATTAAGTGCATAGATGAAAAGAGATGCATGTGGTAAGTGAAAATATTAGTGGTAAAATCATCAAAAGAATATACATTCTGAATATTACAGAGCAGGTTGTGTCTTCAGTTTCATGACTATGAAAATCTTAATCTCTGAAACTATGAAAATCTTAATCTCTGAAGAGTTGGGGATCAAAAACCACTAGTTACATATATAGAAAGAATTTAATATGAATTAATTTTGAACTGAGTACTACAAACTGGCAACTGGCAGACAAACAAGAAAGCAATGACATGCCAGGAAAACAGAAACTGTTGGAAGCAGCTCTGCCCCCTGGGAATGAGGAAGCAAGAAAGTTGCAGAAATTACAGAAACATAGGTCTTTCGAGAAGAACCCAATGGATTCAGATCCCTGAATGTTACAAACTAATGCAGTTCATTCTCTACGCAGGAGACATGTAGCTGTCTTTAATATGGTGGAAAATAGAAAGCTGGAAAAGTTACCAAGATAAAAAAAAGTCTCTGAAATGATGCTCCAGGTGCAAGAAAGAAAGCCAAAAGCAAGCAGACAAAAGAATCCCCTTTCTCTACTCTCCTGGGCTCTGTCTATTGACTTTTACTGCATTTTCTAGCATTTGTAATTTCTCAGTCCTACTTCCAAAGCTGAGAGGAGTAGACCTGGGAATTAGTCATTATGGTTTTAACCTACAGAACCGGAAAGTGCTGTTTCCCTTTATTTGACTATCCTGTCCAAAACGTAAATCCACAGGCTCTAATCCAATTTTTTTAAAGAGGCAAAATGCCTCTGTTGTACCCTAACACTTTTCACTGGAAATGTTATGAAATTATAACTGAAATCTTACTCCGTGTCCTCCATACCGCTTGCAGAGCATGCATTAATACTACATGCTTAACAAATGTTAGTTTAACGAATGAATGTGCAACACTGTATTCTCAACACAACTTGGAGTCCTTAATTTTCTTTAAGCAATGAATTTTTCATTGCCTTTGATCAGTGGAAAAGAATATAAATATTTATTCTGTAAAACTGTAGCAATGCAGAAATATGAACTCAAAACTTCAGAAGCTCTGGTGCTTAATTAAGGCAGTAAATATAGATTTTGCATTTCTCTCTTAAGCTACAGAAGGGCATAAACAAACAAATTTACTTTCCTCTTTGGGTTTCCTCTTCAATTAAATCTACCTTTCTAAATCCCCAGTAGTATATCGAACTCCCTTGGGATCTTTCAGTTTTCACAAAAGACAATTTTTGTAAGAATGAACTGAGTACACTGTTGTGTACTGAAAGGTGAAGAGCAGCCTTGGGTCCACAGTCTTCAAGCAAGCTCATCATATTTAAAAAAAATGAATACCTTTTTAGTAATGAAAATGTTTCTTGTCATATTTACTATACCCCATTTAGTAATGACATTATCATCAGGAAAGCTGACAGTTAAGGGTGTTTGAATTATTAGTCAATATTTTTAAATACAAGATATAAATATACCTTTCACATATTTGAATTATATCTCCAATATTGTTAAATATAATTTATTAGAAATTAATTACAGATGTTAATTCTACCTAAGTTATTAAAACCTATGATTATCAGCTTTGAAGAGAAAAAGTAAATGACTGTAGAAATGTCGGGGATACCAGCACACTCCTGATGCTTCCTCAGAACTGCATGTAGAGCAATTGCCTTCCTATAACGAGTGCCTGAGGAGAAATGTTAGCATATCAATAGACACAGGAGCTCAGACTGCATTAGTGGCGTTTCCAATACTTTAGACTCACCCAAATTATGAGTAACTACTGAGAAATGATTAAAAGTAAAAAGAGATAAGTCCTTATCATGACTATAAAAAGGAAATTTAATCTGAGAAAAGGAATTAATAAATCTACTGATATAATTATAATTGGTACCAAGATATTAAAAAGATACATGATCTTTGATAAGCAGAATCTTATTAACACTCATGTACTAAGTAAATTTTTACAGTTAACAACATTTAGCCAAAACTGAAAAGGATCCTTTAAATCATTTTTGTCAATGTATAGGACAAAACAAATATTTATTACAGTTAACTATTTTCACGTGAAATAAATGGAAACTAATGTTCTTAAAGTGCTACATTAAATCAATATGTGGAAATGTTTTGTTGCTCATTTTTGTCTGTCTTCATAATCACAACTTCCTAAAGAAGACCTTAAATGAGCATACTGATGAATGACTCAGAGAATGTAGTAGACAAAATAAACCATAAGAAAGATTGTCAGAGTACATTAAAAAAACATAAATTTAAATATATATGTATTTTGTATACCATTACATGTATGTTTAAACCTAAAGAATGTGTAATGTTAAAGGTAAATCCAAATGTCAACTATGGTCTTTGGATAATATGTTTTATTGTAAATTCTTCAGTTGCAATGCATGTTCCATTCTAATGGATGTTGATAGTGGATGATGCCATAAAGGTATGGGATGAAGGAATATATGAGAACTACTCACCCTCCTTTCAATTTTGTTGGGAACTTTAAGGTCTTCATTTTAAAGGTTGGAGAGAGGATAATGTCCTCACATGCATGAGGATCCGAGTTTTATTTGTATGCTCTGTGACTGTGTGTGTGTGTGTGTGTGTGTTACTACTTTATAACTAAAAGCTTTAATAATTACATACGACTCTGGAAACAATGTAGTGGTATTTCATTTGTATTTTAATAAATAAAACTTGCCTGAAGATCAGAGAGTAAAACAGCCACACTGGTCAGCCTTAGACACCAGGCAGTGGTGACACAAACCTTTAATCCCAGTAGCCACATTAGCTGCCATAGAAACCGGTGGTTCATGCCATTAATCCCAGCCCTAAAAGGGATTATAAAATGGGAGGAGACAGCTCTCAGGCAATCTCATTCTAAAATTCCTGGAGGCAGGATCACCATTTTTGGACTGAAGTCGAGGTAAAAGTCAGTGGCTGGTTGTTTTGCTTTTCTAGCCTTCATGTTGAACCCCAATATCAGTCTCTGAGCCTTTGTTAATTATGCTTCAAAAGTATTTGTTATCCTTCCAATGTTCAATAAATATAATAAAAGCACTATTTCCTCAAAAATAAATGGTCTTTTTCTTTGAGGAAGGGAGTAACATTATTAGAAAGTTTGTGCTTCTATTTAATTTAGACAGCAATAGGAACTACTGCATTCACCACTGCAGAATTAATGTCATCATTTTATACAAACTTCTGATTGTTCCTTTGCTTTGTAACTGACAATTCTATTTAGCCAATGTCCTTGCTATCACCCAAACCTTGAAGAAAGTTTACCTTTAAAAAACATTTATCAGGGCATCACAATGCAAAATCTATATTCTTTTGTAAATGAGTATAGACACCCTTTAGTGGATCTGCTCAGCTCAGTCACCATATGTAACTGAAGCCTGGTATCTATTAGTTAATAACACTTTCTAGACTTGGAAACCACCAGTTTTGTATTCAATTTTATGGAGCTGAGTATTTTAGAAGGAACTGAAATTCTGTTATTTTTTTCTCTTAATAAAACAGCTTTCATTAGGAGATCAAATTATAGACTCACGGACCTTTATTTATCTCTAGAAACCAATTATGAGTGAGTACATCCGATGTTCATCTTTTTGGGTCTGGGTTACCTCACTCAGGATAGTGTGTTCTATTTCCATCCATTTGCATGCAAAATTCGAGAAGTCATTGTTTTTTACCGCTGAGTAGTATTCT
>NW_026068055.1:4453672-4457833 GCF_014885135.2 Alexandromys fortis
GATAAAACCGGACTCTCTGAATATGGCGGACAATGAGGGCTGCCGAGAAGCCAAGGACAATGGCACTGGGTTTAGATCCTACTTCATGTTCTGGCTTTGTGGGAGCCTAGCCAGTTTGGATGTTCACCTTCCTAGACCAGGATGGAGCGGGGAGGACTTTGGACTTTCCACAGGGCAGGGAACCCTGACTGCTCTTCAGACTGGAGAGGGAGGGGGAGAGGAGAGGGAGGAGGGGGAGAGAAATGGGAGGCGGGGAGGAGGTGGAAATTTTTTTTCAATTAAAAATAAAACATAAATGCAAAAAAAAAAGACAAAACAGCTTTCCTTGTTTTATTTTTTTTTCGTATTGATTGGGAGGCAATAAGTGATTCATATTCCACAGCATTCATATATAAAATTATATTTAAAGTTCTAATATGGAAAAAAGGGTAAATTAACTTTACCAATTCATTCCCCCCATGAATTAAAAATATAATCATGCCAGATGGTGGTGGCACATGCTTTTAATCCCAATACTCGGGAGGCAGAAGCAGATGGATCTCTGAGAATTTGAGGCCAATCTGATCTACAAGAGCTAGTTTCAGGACAGCAAGGGCTGGTAAACAGAGAAACCCTGTCTCAAAAAACCAAATAAATAAATAAATAAATAGAATAATTATATATTTACAGATTAAGGGCTATCTTAATGTAAGCAACTGTTATCAAGAAAAATCTTTAAATTATGATTTATGATTTTCAGTGATAAAGTAGCAATCTATTGTCTTTAAAAAACTGATAAAGAAAGAAATAATGGAGTTCCTAGACTCAAAAACAGGTAAATCTTTTGATTTCTTGTAATGAGTGGCAATGAACAAGTGATGAAATTGTCTTTCAGCATTTAAGCATGTATCTGAAGCACATTCACTTCCTACTGGTCCACCTGTATTTAATTTCGCAGGGTTTAGGTTGATTGCAGTAAAGGGAAGAAGTCCAAAGTTACTCCCATTAGCCTCCATCAACAGTGAACCGTTCTCTCTGCTATTACTGCTATACATGCAGCACTCAAAGGAGATTTATTTTTCATCTAGTGCTCAGAAAAATGCACAATAGGAGAACAAATGAAAAATGCCATAATTGCTAAGGGGTATTATCATTCCTGCTGTGATAGATCAAATCTGGGAGCTTAAAATAAACTAAGCAAGCATCCAGTCTCCTAAAGAGCATGAACCAAGTAATTGCTTACTTTTCATGGAGTTCAATGAAAAGTCAGCTGTTAAAGCAAAGTGATTTCAGTTCTGCCACTGAACAATAAACACGCTCACCAGAGCTTGACTGTTTTTCTGTTGTTCTTTTCTGTGGCACTTGGCATAAAACAAAGATCAACTCCATGAGGGCACAGTGGGTTGAAGGCAATGAGTCAGCATGTTGCAGGATAACTTTTCTATCTCCATCAACCAAACTTGTTTTCCTCACTAGTGCACAATGGCCTTAGAGTTAAGAGGCACAGTTCTAGACATGTGCACTTCAAGTTAACTCTTACTCTGTTGCACTATAGAAATAATAAAATTGGGATCATATTTCTGGCATCCCTCTTACCAGATGTTTGCATATAACAAGGAGAACTAGCAAAACAATTAAAAAACAAGCAAATAAATAAATAGATAATTGTGAATGTTATAGTTTCATGCTCAAGAAGTAAACTAGAGGGAGAGCTACAGGAGTGAGGGCCTAATATGCATTTCAATTCCTGCCATGTGACTTTGAACATGAATGAAGAGACCACTGCGTAGAGTTCTCCTAGTTCCATGAATTTCTGAAGGGAACAACCTTCTCATTGCAAAGTGAGATGGTGTCTAGTCAAGTTCTGATACCATGATACTTGTGATAAATACAGTTGGCACCAGCACTTCTCAACTGCGTGCAGAGTATAGACTGCTGACTTAGGAAAGGAGACTCCATGCAGGAAATAGGTGACTTCTGTCACATGTTCTGTGGTAGCTAGACAAGTGCACACAGGCTAAAGCAGCTTCCTCTGCTCATAGCATCTCCTTTTTACACAGCGTACAATTATTGTAGTGCTTTCTCACCTGAAAAAATAATACTACCTATCTTATAGAGTAGTAATGAAAACAAAATGATTAAATAGTTATAGTAAGGATTAAATAGTTATAGATAATAGGAAACATTTTTAAATTAATAGGGTTCCATGAAAGTACGTGAACTTCTTATGATACATTATAAAATAATATATTAGGAAACAGTGAAATAGAAATAATCATGTCTGAACATAAAATAGTGACATTTATCCTTAAAGATCTACATAAAAAGCTTACTGGGCATTAATGGTATATTAGCAAGTGGCTATTTTCATAGAATTTTGCAGTTATTTATCATATTGATTTCCAAATTTCAAGGCCTGTGATTAAATGAGTCATTGGATATTTATGGGAACCTTTTTTTAAAATGTACAAAATATTTTTGAACAAATTTAGTTACTCTAAACGTTGCTCACCAAGTACAGGCAGGTTGCAATACCTTAACAGTGCTTCTTCTGAATGCCTTTGCTGTCTGTGCTATGCTACACACAGATTTCTGGTTTTGAGAGGACTCATATATCAAACAGTACATAGAAATACAAGCCAACAACTTCTAGTTGTAACCTTCCATTATCCAATGTAGCTTGCAAGGGAATTATAATAATCAGAGAATCTTTAAACTGAAAAATGCCTAGAATTGTCTGGAATCCTGTGACCAGTGATTAGTGTTTAGTCCAAGAAGCTCATCTATAGCATGATACCATATTCAACATTATGGACAATGAATCAAATACCCTGATTATTAGAGGATCATCATAAAAAATGTGAATAACTACTTTTAAAGAAATAAAAGAATGAAAACATTTCACAAATGAGCACTACCACAAATGTGCACATTTTAAAAATTCAGTAATCATAAGCAAGACCTAGAAATATAATTCAATGAGGCACTTAGCTAGCATGTTTGAAGACTGGGCTCAAACTCCAGTGCTGCAAAGAGTGAAGCCCATGCCCCCCGCGAGGCTGAATCATGCATGGGCAGCCCATTTGTATTGGGTGTCATGGTCTGAATTGATGAGGATGACTGACTAGGTCTCTTCCTCAAGGAACAAGTTTCACCAAGATGCTCCCTGGATTCAGAGTCCAGAGCATTAACCATTACACCATGGGAGCTGGTGCGCTGCAAAAAGTGGAATCGACAAAAGGTAACTGAACTTAGAAGCCAGCATGGAATCTGACATTTCTATAACTATTCTCGTAACCTAAAAGGAGTGCAGGTTTTTGTTGATGCCACATGAAAACCTGTTCTAGAAGGAAGCTTGCTCCAGCTTCCTAACTGGAAAGTGGCTATACTTTGACAGTGTGTGTTGGTCCTTCCTCTGGGAGCTGAGATAGGAGTATGAGTGGCTGAAGGATGTACAACTGGTAAACCTGACAAGGAAACATTTGAGGGGGACATCTGCTGCTACCTTATCTTCTCCGTGGCGTTGGCATTTTCTTGGTTTGAGCACTCATGTCTTCTCATTTTCGATTTTAAAAAATGTTCTGTAAGTAATTTCTCTGCCTTCAGTGGCTGTCATTCTTCATGTATCTTCTACTAGTCAGTAAAAGTCTTATAAAATACCAAGTTTTAATTTTTCTTTTATTGAAAATAGATTCTCTTCTTATACAGTGTATCATGATTATAGTTTCCTCTCCTACTCCTCCCAGTTCCTCCCCACCTCCCCTCTTCTATGAATCCTCTTCCATTCTGTCACTCATTGGAAAAAAAAGTTTTATAACAGGTAACAACCAAAGATGACAAAATAAGATACAACAAGGTGAACCAATATCTGTTGTATTGAGGATGGGCATAGCAACCCAAAAGGAGGAAAGATCTCAAGGGCAACCACAAGTTTTTACACTCAGGAGTCCCAGAGAAATACTAAACTAGTCACTGTAATAAATACATAAAGGATGTGTGGGCTCTGTGCTTGCTGCTTCAGTCTCTATGAGCATATACATACCTTCCTTAATTGATACAGAGGGCTTTGTCCTCCTGGTGCCCTTCCTTCTTTCCCTCTGGCTCTTAAAAACATTCCACTTCCTCTTGGCTGGGATTATCCAAAGAGAGGAATTTTTTTTCTTTTTTTTTTTGTTTTGTTTT
>NW_026068055.1:4464306-4474104 GCF_014885135.2 Alexandromys fortis
GGGGACAAAGGAGCTAGCACCCTCCCGTTTGCCCTGCCGATTCGGATTCGGTCCCAGAGCCCGAACAGGCTGGGCTGGGAGATGTTATGTGGTCAAAGAGGGAAGGGGGTCAGATGGAGGGGGCGGAGAGGGTTGTGGATGCAAGCTGGGTGGGATAGGAAGAGAGTGGAGGTATCGGGCAGAGTAGCCCCTGAGGATGACCAGGAAATGTAGGAGGGGTGTCTGAGTTCCCTGTCCCGGGCTGCTGCCGCGGTCAGAAACTCACTCACCCCAGTGATGTCTCTCCTGGTGCCTGGACCGGAACTCCTTGCTGTTTGCCGTATCTCGTACACAAAGGACCTACCTAGCTCGCTGCAGGCAGGCTAGTGGGGACAAAGGAGCTAGCACCCTCCCCCGAAGAGAGGAATTTGATGGAGACATCAATTAGACTTTCTCTTGGCATAATATCTGACTGTGGTTCTCTGAAACTGTTCTCTTCTGAGAATAACTACAAACAATAATCATCTATGAGTATAGTAGAATATCATTAGGAAACATTTTATTGATTTTTTAGGCCAGTAGTATTTGGTTTTACCATGAAACTATGGGCTATTTTGTCTCTGTCTCTTGGTTATACATTCAGTGTTGGATTATGGGTTCCTTCTTGTGGAGTAGGCCTTAAGACACACCACATTTGGTTGGCCTTTGAAAGTTTGTGCCACCATTGTCCTAGGACATTATACAGGCAGAACAGAGTGTATGTTGAAGGTTTTATGGCTGATTTTTGCCCATGTTTCCCTTTCAGTAGCCTTCAGAGTACCTCTCTCCCTCCCCCAAAGAGTCTAGAATGTACATATGAAGGCTCTGTGGATACAGCAACTTGATTTCTCGTGTTCAATGAGTTATGTGATTGTTGTTTTCAGCAATGGAGGTGATGCTGTCAAGTGACAGAGTGCAATCCTTTGTCTTAGAAACAGCATGGATTGTTTAGGAATTTTCATGGGACACCACCAATTTAATTAAATGCAACACAGAAGCCTTGGTTGGCAATAAAAGATGGCTAGTGAGACTCCAACTCTCCCATTACTAGAAGTTCTCTTTAGGATCACTTTCATAGATTCCTTCATAGATTCCACTGTACTAGGTTTCCATAACACTCCAAATTGTCCCCAATTCCAGTTGTCTCTCCCCACACTTGATGTGGCATGTCCTCTGTATATATGATGCTTTTTTTGCAAAATGAATAAAGCTGTTTGGTCCAATGGCTTAGCAGAGTAAAACCACATGGGAAATCCAAACAAAGATATATAGAGAACAGAGATATATAGAGAAAGAGTAGGTAGAGTCAAAGACATGCCATGAAGCTGCTGAAGAGAAAAGGTATCAGAACCATACTGGTAGGCCTTAGCCTCATGGTATCACACAGATTAATAGACATGGGTTAATTTAAGATGTAAGAGCTAGTTAGAAATATGCCTAAGCTATTGGCTGAACAGTATTTTAATTAATATAGTTTCCGTGTGATTTTGGGGGTCTGGATGGCCAGGAAAGCAGCACAGTCTCTGTTTATCCACATTCTCCTTCCACCCCATCTCATCCCCCTTCCTATCTTTACCTGCTCCCAGTCTATCCATAAAATCTATTCTATTTCTCCCCTCTGAGGGAGATCCACGTATCTCTCCTAGACATCTCTTTACTTATTTGGGTTTGTGGATTGTAACTTGATTATCATTTACTTAATAGTTAATGTCCACATGTAAGTGAATACATACCATATTTTTCTTTCTGGGTCTGAGTTATCGCACTTAGGATGATTTTTTTCTAGTTCCATCCTTTTGCCTGCAAATTTCATGATTCATTTTTAACAACTTAGTAATACTCCATTGTGTAAATGTACCACATTTACTTTATCCATTCTTCTGTTGAAGGGTATGTATGTTGTTTCCGGTTTCTGACCATTATGAATTAAGCTGCAACATACATAGATTAGCAAGTGTCCTGTGGTAGGATGGAACATACATAGAGCATATGCCAAAGAGTGATAAATCTGGATCTTGTGATATACCGATTCCCAAATTTCTAAGGAACCACCATATTGATTTTGGTAGGGGTTATATAAGTTTGCATCACACCAGCAATGGAAGAACATTCCCCTTCCTCAACATACTTTCCAACATTATCTGTCACTGTGCTTTTTTTTTTTTTTTAATCTTAGCCATTCTGACAGCTGTAAGTAGTTTTGGATCACATTTCCTTTATGGCTAAGGCTGTTGATCATTTCTTTAAGTTTTTCTCAGCTATTTGAAATTTCTCTATTGAGAATTCTCTGCTTAGATCTGTACTCCATTTTTAATTGGATCATCTGCTTTTTTAATGTCTAGTTTCTTGAACTATACAGTTTCACAACATGTATGTATATATATATTATATTAGTCTTCTATTAGATATGGAGTTGATAACAAATCTTTTCCTGTTCTGTAGGCTGCTGCTTTGTCCTATTGACAGTGTCCTTTCCCTTGTAGAGTTTTTCAGTTTCACGAGGTTCTATTTATTGTCGATCTTAGTGCTTGTGCTAATGGTATTCTATTCAGAAAGTTGTCTCTTGTGCCAATGTGTACAAAACTATTCCCCACTTTCTCTTCTATGAGATTCAGTGCATCTTTGATATCCCTACTCTTTGTTCTCAATCATTTTTTATACTTTCCTGCCGATAAATACCTTTCTATTCTGTTTCAAATTCCAATTTCATTGTTGATTCATATAAAATGTTTTGCCAGTGTTTGGTGCATGCTTTTATTCTCAGCACCTGGGAGGCAGAAGCTAGTGGATCTCTGTGAATTTGAAGCCAGTCTTGTGAGTTCTAGGACAGTCAAAACTGTAACACAGAGAAAGCCTGTCTTGAAAAAAAAAAGTTTTACTGGTGTTGAAGAGAATAAATGTACCATTCAATACTCAGCAAATGTTAAATAAGTATCTATGCACCTACCATATTATATGAATGAGTCAATCCTGACTCTGACAGATTCGGGGAGAGAGGGAGTCATTGTTTTCAGTTCGGTACTCACTAGTGAGATTACCAATGTCTAATGGATTATTCTGAATCCAGGGTCACATAAACAGCTCTGGTTAAACTCAATGGGTCACAAAACAGCAAAATGCCTTGACTGCAGGAAATACATTCATAGGAAAGAAGAGGACTGGCAATGGTAGAAGAGAGAAGAGAATCAGAGAAAATAATCAAAGTATCTTGTGTATGTGTATGAAATTGTCAATAAGAAGTAAAATTAATCAGTAAAAACCTCAAACTATATTTTTTTAAAAAATCAAAAGAAATAAATTCAGGCTTCAGGAGGTAAGAGGAGATCCATGTCAGTGGAGCAAGCAGAAGAAAGTTGTGCAGAACAAGCAAGACCAGTGAGTTTACCTCTCCCTTACTGGGGAAGGTTATTGACTGGAGGAAGTGATGCACACAGTCATATGTAGAGAAAGATAGTCATATCCCAAGTCTAGGGAAGTGTCTGTGAATAGTATGGTCCCTGCTTTATCTCCAACGGATGTGAACACTCTGAGAGCTTTTACTGCACCTCCCTGATGTGTATTCTTTTAACAACAGGCACGTACCCTGGCACGGGATATTCCATATCTGTGCTGTGAACCAAACTGAAAGGATCTTTGTAGCCTGTCCTCTCTGGAACCTCACTCAGCCTTGT
Source organism: Alexandromys fortis (assembly GCF_014885135.2). Taxonomy (NCBI): domain Eukaryota; kingdom Metazoa; phylum Chordata; class Mammalia; order Rodentia; family Cricetidae; genus Alexandromys; species Alexandromys fortis. Next base: position 4,467,996 of record NW_026068055.1, read on the forward strand.
CATTTGTAACACAGGAAAATTTCTAGCTACTTCATTTTAATTCAAACCAAGGTTTTAAACCTTTTGTGGAGTTTTGTTGATTTGAAGCAAGGATATTTCTTTCAATAGTTCATCTATATTCCATTTAGTGTGCAATTTTAATTTCATCATTATCTTATCTATCTTTTATCTTTTATTCAAAAGAGAGAAGCAAAGTGTCTGCATACATCAGTGGGTTCCAGGAACAATGGGGGTATTATTCTGAACTGAAGGACTCCAAAGCTTTTATCTCTTCCTCCCAGTTAAGGGATATGAAGCAACTCTCAATTCCCCAGTAGAAGATTCCTATGCTGAATATTATTCTTAATCTTTCAACTTACTGAAATTAATGTTATCTTAGCAAAGAAATATATGTGTATTGCTTTTAAATTACTTTGAGACTACCAGAAAAGCTAACCTGAAATTCATTGGGCATTCTTTACCTCATCACTCCATGGCAGGCTACTTGCGTTCAGGTCCTAAGACAGGGAAGGGTCATGGGTGTGAAGAAATAAATTATCTGACCACTAGATGAGTTATACACAAGTTGTAGACTCTGAACAGCTCTAACCATCTTTATTTATACATTAAAACTAGCATAGTTTTCTCTACTAACAAACAAATTTTTCCATCCTCCAACATTAACCTCCAGGAAAAACAAATTATGTCAAATATGTTTTTTTTTTTCTGTAGGTTTTACACTAAAACATCTTTAAACCAAAAACAGCTCTTACTATTTTGTTAAGTTGCCCTAAAACAGGTACATCCTGTTTTTACATAACTAAAAGGTGATTGACATGGACACACATTTTCAAGAGCAACAATCTCATTCAAAACATATTTACAGAAATAGAAGTGATCTGCCTCTGATCCTGTCAGCACTGAATTAGAACAGTTTTCAGGGTCTAAATTGGCAGCTGGCTTCCCCAGACAAGAAACAAGAGCATCAGCTCCCAAACAAGTTTAGGGGAAATACTGGAGAAAAAATGGGATTTCCAGGAAAGACCACACCTGTCTCATGCAAGATTGACAAAATGACATAACTACCAAGGGAATCGTCAATATTATGAGAGAGGAGACTGCAGGCCACGTGGTCCTAGCAGTACTTTGCACTGTCCTGAAGTCTGCTGATCCTTACCAGGTGAGATTGCCCACATTGGGTTTTGCCTCATCTGGAGAACCATTGGACAAACACTCATATACTGAACTGAAACTGCACAGCTTCCAACAACTCCACCCTTCCATTTGAAGCCATAATGACTTCCAACACTTTTGATTTACTGCCAGTATTTGCATTCAACTTTCCAAATCTTGTCCTTATATTTCTAGTGTTTCAACTCACTCTAGATGTTTGTCCAATGGCTTCTACTATGCTGTCTATAATACCTTATTTCTGCATAGAATGAAATATATGTGTGTGGTTTTAATTCCGTCTCATGTACAATGAACTTCTGTGCACATACACCAGACTTAGTCAGGAAACCTAGTTTTCCGGAATCATCATGAACACTTCTGTCCTCCTTCTCCTCCTACATACAGGACATGATGATTAGCATATTATATAATGAATATAAGAAATACTAGTTTGCTATGAGTTAATTAGTAGTTTAGCTAGTTTTTCTAAGTGGAAATTAACAAGAGCGCTAAGTGATGGAGTTAGAAGGATTGAGGATATGAAGACTGGTTAAATATTTTACAGATTCCTCACATTTACCATTCTGCCAGAATAATGGTACTCTAATTGCTCTGCAAGTGGTATCTAAGTACCTAGCATGATATTGTTACATAAAATAGTCTAAATAAGCCTGAATTTTATAGTCTTAGAGTTGATGCAAATCCTGATACCTGAAATTCTATGAATAAATCTGAAATAGTCTGCGTGGCCAGTTGTAAGGTTATCTCAAAACATTTTTGGTTTATCTAAAATCTTCCATGATTTGATCTGAACTCTAGAGAGCTGTGCTGGATGGAGGTGGGGCTGGGGGAGAAGCCAGACTCTCCTAGTAGCCTGGCAGAAATCTAAGCCTTAGTTTCATTTCACTAACATGGGACAGAGCTAAACAGACAGTCCTCAGAAAAACCATAGCCTTCTGATAGCTCAGCAGAGACTCCATGGCCCCTTCTTCAGCTTAATAAGACACCAAAGCTCCTTTTCTGGCCAAGCAGGCCCCCCCCCCAGTCTCTGGACAACTAAACATAGCTTTCCCTACCCCGCTGCTGCAAGGTCCCTATCCACTAGAGCCTTCCACCAATCATCCCCCATAGTAATCTTTCCTCCACCAATCAGCCACAGATTAATCTCTCTTCTCTGGAATCCCCCTAACTCAATTAAAAGGAACTTGTGACCTTCTTTGGAGGTCACCAAGTGCCGCCCCAATGTTGGAAATAATAAAACGCTCTTGTTATTACATAGGTGTCTGTTGTCTATATGTACAGCCAGTTATGTGTTTTGTCCTACAATGAAGACAATATGTGGGCTTTTCACCATCTATCATGCAAGTGATAGGTTACCCTGAAATTCCTGTCTTCTGGTTGTTGAATCCTTGTCTACTATTAATGAACTAATAGTTATGTGTCATGTTGGATTTAGTTACTGAAATTTTGAATACCTTAAGATAATAATGTGGTTTACATTTATTTTTTAAGTCTGTTAACATGATGAATTATCTTAATTGACATTAAAGTGTTAAATAAACTTTATGTGCTGGCTAGTTTTATGTCAACTTGACAAAAGCTAGAGTTACTGAAAATAACCTCAGGGAACCTCAACTGAGAAAATGCTTCCATAAGACCTGGTTGAAGGGGCTGGAAAGATGGCTCAGAGCTTAAGAGCAATGACTGCTCTTCCAGAGGTGACATAGGATGTTCTTCTGTATATGTCTTACTTTTATTGGTTAATGAATAAATCTATTTTGGCCAATGGTTTACCACAGTAAAGCAGGCAGGAAATCTGAGCAGAGATACATAGAAAAAGAAGGTAAGAAACCAACCAGTTGCCAAGGAATCAAGACATGCAGAAAATTAGGGGATGTCATGGCCACCTGGCAATAGAAATGGGTTAATTTATGATGTAAGAGCTAGCTAGAAAGTTGCTTGAGCCACCGGCCAAACAGTGTTGTAATTAATATAGTTTCTGTGTGGTTATTCAAGTCTGGGTGGCCGAGAAAAGAAACTGCAATGTTCTTATTTGTTTGTATTTTTGTGAAATAATTTGAGCAGTATTAGAGTAAATTCCTCTTTGAAAGTCTGGTAGAATTCTAAACTTAAACTAGCTGGCCCTGAGCTATTTTTGATTGGGAGACTTTTAATTAGTGCTTCTATTTAACAAGGTCTGCATAAATTGCTTATCCAATCTTAATTTGACTTTGATATGTGGTAACTATCAAGAAAATTATCCCCTTCTTTTAGATTTTCTAATTGGTGAAGTGTAGGTTGATGGAGGAGTTACTTTCATTTAATAAAGAAACTGCCTTGGCCCATTTGATAGGCCAACCCTTAGGTGGGTGGAGTAAACAGAACAGAATGCTGGGAGAAAGAAGCAAAGTCAGTGAGTCACCATGATTCTCCCACTCCACACAGACGAAGGTTAAGATCTTCCCTGATAAGACACCTTGTGGGCTACACACAATATTAGAAATGGGTTAGATCAATATGTAAGAGCTAGCCAATAAGAGGCTGAAACTAATGGGCCAGGCAATGTTTAAAAGAATACAGTTTCCATGTAATTATTTCGGGGCATAAGCTATCTGGCGGCCAGAAGACAGGTGGCGGGAAGCAGCATGCTGCTCATATTACAACAGAGTGGCACCCAGACGTGATGGAATAAATCCACTTAAAAACTTGAGAAGGCTTAGAAATAAATAAAAGAGAGTTTAACGCAGCTTTTTGCTGCGTGCCGCAGAGAGAAATTGTCTTGACTCAGCAGCAGGAAAAAACTGGCTGTTTTAAAATGCCGGCTTTCTGGGCTATGCCTCCATTGCAATCTCTGTCTGGCTCCTGCAGGAGGCAGAGCTTTTGAATGGAGCATTTGGAGGAAAGTGCTACGGCTTGCTTGATGGCAATGTGGACTGCTGTGTGCCTGGAACTGTGTGTGGCTCAGAGGCACCAAATGGCTCTGAGGCAGGAACGGCTCAACTCCACCATGCTGAACTGTGCTGGTCTCAGGCAGAAACTACCATAATTACCGTAATAACAGCTCAGTTAAGGTTTCGACTGGGCAGGACACAGGCAGTACTATATTACCCCTACATGGTGCAACTTAAGTTTTTAAGAAGTGTTTAACATTTTAAGAAATGCTCCTGGATAGTAAAGAAATTACAGATTCACGATAGGACAGATTCAGACCACTAAATGGATCACAATGTTGGATGAGTGTACATAGGCTTGAGAGAGAGAAAAATTATATATAGAGAGAATAAAGTTAATGCCCTTAAAAAGGGAGGGGGGTTAAAGTCTTTAAAGAGACAGAGTACAGATAGTTATAGATTAAAAGAAATAAAGGAAAACAAGCCACATAACAACAGAAAATTCACAGAGTCTGGATTATGTATATTGTGTTTTCTTTAAAATTTTTGACTGTAAAGGAGCTAAATGCAGAGAGACATTTCATTATATGGGCTGCCAAGTGGAACCAGAATGGATATAATGAGGGTATGACTTCAGAATTTGGGTCTAAGGACATGATGCTTTGGAAAGGATCTTCTTTGGTTTTCACAGAGGATGAGACCCTGTAGATTTCTTCTATCTCAATATGGTATGATAGACCATGCCCTCCTGAAAGGTTGCTGTGAACACCCTCAAAAAAATTACTTCGCTCAACTGCCAAATGAGATGAAACTAGCACACAGGTTACATCCTGACAGATCTGAATAACAGTGCCCCCATTCAGCAGGAAGCAGTTTGGAGAGAAAAAACTGCCCATATTCCTAAATATTGTTTATAAATGTTCTTTTACATTTAAAGGGGGATATGATATAGATGTGAATAATATGCATTGGTATGGATTTTAAGGTCAATGTTGTTATATGTATATGTATTTCTGATCTTGATTAAGGTATTGTAATTGTGTAATTCATTTAAAAATGTAATGTAGCCCTCCGTCTGACTCCCTCCCCTCTTTGACCACATAACATCTCCCAGCTCAGCCTGTTCGGGCACAGGGGACGAATCCGAATCAGGAGGGTGGTAGCTCCTTTGTCCCAATAGCCTGCCTGCAGCAAGCAAGGTAGGGCCCTTGTTTACGAGCCACCCAAGCAGCAAGGAGATCCGGTGCGGGCACCAGGAGAGACATCATTGGGGTGAGTGAGTTTCTGACCACGGCAGCAGCCTGGGACAGGGAATTCAGACGTTCCTCATCCATCCTACAATTCCTGGTCATCCTCAGGGGCTATACTACCCACCTCTCTCTTCCTATCCCACCCAACTTGCATCCACAACCCTTCCCCCCTCCGTCTGACTCCCTCCCCTCTTTGACCAAATAACATCTACCAGCTCAGCCTGTTCGGGCACAGGGGCCGAATTCGGGAGGGTGGTAGCTTCTTTGTCCCAATAGCCTGCCTGCAGCAAGCAAGGTAGGCCCCTTGTTTACGAGCCACCCAAGCAGCAAGGAGATCCCATCCGGGCACCAGGAGAGACATCGGGCTTGCATCCACAACCCACCAAGAGCGGTGCTGAGGAGTTCTATCTGGACGTTCGTCCATGTTTGGTGCTGAGGAGTTCCAGCTTGACAGGATGGTCCCTGCTTCTACACTGAAGAGATACACCCAAAGACTCAGTCACAGCAAAGACTGGACCAAGACACCAGGCCTCTCCTGGCTCCATTTGAAGGAAGAGATAGGAAGGTGCCAAAGCAAGACTTCCTTCCTCCAACAACCTGAAAGGCAACATGACTTCACCAGAATCAAGGGATCCCGAAATAAGAAGAATTATACACCCTACCCCGGAAGAATTAGAAGAAATCGACTCAAAAGTGAATTATATGAAAATAATAAAAGACCTTAAACAGGAGGTGAAAAACTGCCATAAACAATTAGAGATTACAAACAAAAAGGTAGAGGAAATGAATAAATCGCTCAAAGATACCCAAGAAAAC
>NW_026068055.1:4479456-4512711 GCF_014885135.2 Alexandromys fortis
AAAGTGGGAGGAGGGGGAGGGAAATGGGAGGCTGGGAGGAGGTGGAAACTTTTTTTCCTTTTCTCAATAAAAAAATTAAAATTAATAAATAAATAAAAATGTAATGTATAATCAGGAAATATAGGTTGTTAATGAATAATCATCGATTATAGTCAAGCTTGTAGTCATGTTAGTTAGATTTTATAGATATATAGAGATATATTTCAGTTACATAGACATTCTCCATATCTTTCAAAGACTGCAGAATATGGTATTTAAAATATTTTGATAACTTTGGGCTTTTCATGACAATGAGACATGTCTGCTTCTGGCAGTACCAATCTACTTCAAGAGGAAGATGGGCATTGAAGAGGCTCCTTATGCAGTTGGATAGCCATTTGGGCAAGAAACTGCTCTTGCCTGGACTGATGCATAAACTGGACACAGAAAACCCACAGAATGAGGACTGCTGAACTTGCCTAAAGGTGAAATGGTCTTTCGGGGTTCCTGACTCATGAAAGCGTCTGTGAGACATTCTTCAGGACACAGCAGATAGTGACTGAACTATCTTTGAAATTTCCTGCTTCATGGAAAAGTCTGCTGGAAACTATTGGCCTGAAGGCTGATGATGGATGCCCCAAAGGTACAGAGGAACTTTGGGTGACTGTCCAGACAGCGAGATGTCTCTGTCATTTCTAGAGCTTTGGATTTCTTGTTTGCTTAGATAATATTATATCCTTCTGGAGTCTTTGATGGAGTTGAAGAATAGATAGATAATTATAGTTTTCCTTAGTTATGATAAAAGATAAAATAGATATAAATATTGTAACTGTAATGCTTACTTGGTAACTATTTTGTTATATGTAATTTTACTATGTTAAAGTGAAAGCCTTTCTTTTTTGTTTAAACAGATAAAGGGGAAATGATGGAGGAGTTACTTTCATTTAATAAAGAAACTGCCTTGGCCCATTTGATAGGCCAACCCTTAGGTGGGTGGAGTAAACAGAACAGAATGCTAGGAGAAAGAATCCGAGTCAGTGTGTCACCATGATTCTCCCACTCCACACAGATGCAGGTTAAGATCTTCCCTGGTAAGCCACCTTGTGGGCTACACACAATATTAGAAATGGGTTAGATCAATATGTAAGAGCTAGCCAATAAGAGGCTGAAACTAATGGGCCAGGCAGTGTTTAAAAGAATACAGTTTCCATGTAATTATTCCGGGTAAAGTTAGCCATGTGGGCGGCCAGGTGCCGGGGAAGCAGCCCCGTCACTCCTATTACAACAGTAGGTCTTGAAAGTATGTCCTTATGATTTTCTGAATTTTCTCAATGTCTGTAGTTATGTCCCCCCTCTGTCACTAATTTTGTTAATTTGGATATACTCTTTCTACCTTTTAGTTAATTTAGCTAAGTGTTTGTCAATATTATTGATGTCCTCAAAAAACTCTTTGTTTCATTAATTCTTTGTATTGATTTTTTTGTTTCTGTTTTATCAATTTGAGCACTGAATTTAATTATTTCCTGCCATCTACTCTTTTTGGGAGTTGTTTCTTCTTTTTGTTCTAGAGCTTTAAGTGTGCTGTTAAGTTATTAGTATGAGCTCTCTCCAATTTTGTATGTGTGCATTTAGTGCTATGAAGTTGCCTCTTTAAGGCATCTTCATTGTGTCCCCTAATTTGGGTATGTTGAGTTTTCAATTTCATTCAATTTTAAAAAGGGTTTGACCTCTTTCTTAACTTTTGTCTTGACCTATTTTTCATTTTTCAGTCATTTGTTGGGTTTCCATGAGTTTGTAAGCTTTCTGATATTGCTGTTATTGTTATTATCAAGCTTTTAATGTGCAATGGTCAGATAGTTGCAGACTGCTATTTTAATTTTCTTTATCTGTTGAGACATGCTTTATGTCCAAGTATCTGGTTTTGCAGAAAGTTTCATGTGATGCTAAGAAGAAGATATATTTTTTTGTGATTAGGTGAAATATTCTGTCAATTTTGTTGTGTCCTTTCAGTTTATGAGATAATTTCTGTATAGTTTTTGTCTGTTTGACCTGTCTGTTGTTGAGTAGTGTAATGAAGACCGCACTGTTGGTGTGTGAAGTTCAGTATGTGATTTAAGCTGTGGCAGTGTTTCTTTTATGAATTTGAGTAGCTTTGTGTTTTGTGCATAGATGTTTATAACTACAGTATGTTTTTAGTGAATTTTCTTTTCATGACTATGTAGTGTCCATGGGTATATATCTCCTCTGACCAGTTAGTATGAAGTCTACTTTGTCAGATTTTAAAATGGCTACACAAGCTTACTTCTTTGGTACATTTGCTTGGAATAGGCACTTTATAGGCACTTCCTTCTTTGGGTTAAAGAAATTTTTATTTCTGATTGTGTTGAAATATTTTCTGGGCCTTTAACCTTAGTTTCTTCTTCCTATATTTCAATTATTCTTTGGTTTGGTCTTTTCATAACCTCTCTAATTTTCTGTATGCATTTGTGCCTAGATTTTTTTTAATTTAGCATTTTCTTTGACAGAGGTATCCATTTCTTTTATCTTGTCTTCAATGCCTGAGACTTTCTCTTCCACATCTTATATTCTATCAGTGAGGCTCCAAGTTTCTTTCACAAGTTTCTAAATATTTCATTTCCAGTTTTTCCTTAGATTGGGTTTCTTTTGTTGACTCTACTTCCTGCAAGTCTTGAACTGTTTTATTCAGTTCATTCCAGATTTGTTTCCTTGGTTTTTTTTTTTTTTCATAGATTTCTTTAATGGGTCTATTGATTTCCTCTTTACAGACCTCTAGCATATTCATAACTGCCATTTTGAAGTCCTTGACATATGTTTCATCTACATTATACTTTTCAGGGCCTACATTAGTAGAGTTGCTGAATTCTCATGGAGACATACTGTCTTGGCTGTTGATGATTTCATTTTTACACCAGTGTCTAGGTATTTGAATGTGGGATGCCTGTAGTTCTATGTGCTGATATCTGGCGTTGTTTTTGCTGGGAAGGGTATGTTCTGTTCCTGATTTCTGCTAGTTCTGAGAAGAGTGTATTGACTGTGGGTTGCCTGGTAGGGAATGATTCTGAAATCCTGCCAGCTGTGGGCAATAGAGTTCCACTTGAAATGTGTTTCTAGTTATTGGAAACTGACACTTAGGAATGAGAATGAACTACAAGGACAGGCCTAGAGTATCCCCTGGAGGGAGGAAAGCAAAGCATGTCTCCAAGATCTGCTTAGTCTTCTTAGAAGGGGGACAAAGAGGTAGTAGAAGCCATGGTAAGTGGTCTTATACAGAGCTACGGATAAGACTGGAGGATTGGGTTTGGTGGAGAGAAGGGATGTTGAGTATCTGAAAATAGTCCTACCCTTTTTCCTAGCTGGTGAGTTCCTATAAAATGCTGAGGGAGTTGAAGACTGAGACAAAGGTAGTGAGGAAGTCTGTAGTCAAAGATCAGCATGATGGGGCATAAAAGATGAGCAGGCTACAGCAGAGTTGTTCTATAGTGCAACAGATGCGACTGGGGTGGATTTGGGGAAGAGGAAAAAAGCTGAAGACCTGAATATCACCTGCCTTGATCCAGTTTGTTTTATTAGTAACTTATGTGAATGTTTTTATTGAATTACTGCCCAGTTATATTGGTCAATTTTAAAAAATCTGCCTTTATAGTAAATATAGGAAAACCATTTGATTTTAATATTTATTTAAAGGCTTAGGCTTGAAGATGTGTCTTTTGTAATATAGTACATTAAGATTAAAGTGGCAAATTTTGCTTTAAATTTAATCCTAGAAGTCTAAATATTTTATTCATAAACATTATTATTCACTTTTTGCTCTTACTGCTACTGTTTTGTTTCATTCTTTCTTTTTTATCACTTAAAAAAAGCCCAGGATGATATTTCATATTAAAAACTACTTCTTTCATGATTCTGCCTCATTAATGCTTCCTTTGTTCTACCTGGTATCAAGTGTCTCCTTCACTAATCTTGATTGTAACTGCCCTCTTGTTTTTATTGCAAATATGCTTAAATTATTTTAAGTAAATAAGAATGTGCAGAGGAAATATTAAAAATCCATTCTTGTTGAAATCCACTTACATTTCATTAGTATTTCTGTAACGGTGTGGTTTCTGAATCAACATGATTTCTCATTACCAAACCAGTTCAAGTAAGCTAAAAGGAAAAAGGGAGAGCTCCGTGAATGGATTTTCAACTTGCATTTAAAAGAAAGGAGAGTCTGAATCATGTAGTCATAGGCTCCTGTAACTTAATTTTGTCATGTTAGCACCAAAGAATGTATGGCCAAGCTTAAGGCTTGTCAATTGTTCTGTTGCCTCCAGAAACTTATATTCATTCCACCAATGTGAGAGATAGACAATCACCTTTTCTTTCTTTAAAAATGTTTGAGATCCTACTGTGTGCCAGCTACCACATCTGTCTCTGGGGTTATTAAAACAGATATAGATCTGTTTTATATCTGAGTGTATAATCTAGTAGAGAAATACATGGTAAGTAGAACAAAGAAATAAATTTCCCTACTTTGTGTACATTTTAAAAATTAGAAAATACTCTTGTATATAGTGATAGAAAGATAAGGACTATGGGAAAAACAGTAAAGAAGGATGGGACAAAAGAATAGAGCCACAAGACAAGAGATAGTATTTAAATGACATGGCTTGGGTAGGCCTCATTATGAACGTGATATTAATTTATAATTACATTGGAAATGATTTGATCATTATACAATTTCTACTACTTCTGTGTGTTATTTTGATTTTTATTTCATGCTTAACTACATTATTTGGGCTTCTTTGTAAACCTAAGAATTTTTAGTTGGCTATTGTATTTGCTTTTTCCTTTGCTCAGGGCTAAATTTAGTTGCATTCATTTTAAACCATGTTGGATTCTTCTCTGGAGCACAGGAGCATTGGTTGGAATCATTCTGACCCTTTCAATGCTTCCTTTTAAGCTTTAGGAGCCAATGCTCATAACAGCACTTAATGACCCTTTAAAGCAAGAAGTATCTTCTAAAGTCTCTTCTGAATATTCTCTTGTTTCCTGAGACCTTCCATCTTCTAATAGTTGGAACAGACTCTGTTTTTTGGGCCATGTGGGATACATTGGGTGCATTCATGCTACAATCTTCTGGTGGTCTTATGTTTGACAGGTGCCACTGTCTAAAGTCTGAGTCAACCTAGCCAACAATTAAAGATGCTTCCCTATGCTGATCTCTTCCATCTCTATTAGCCATATAGACTGCATCCATTAGGCTACTACTCCTCTCTGGAATTCTTCCCTCTTTCACTCAGCAAACCCTGCAATTGTAGCTGGACTTACTTCTGTACACCAGTATCCAGAAAGTCACCATCACACTATGACTTTAGCAGGTAGGACATAGCCTTCCCTATTTCAGGAGCCACATACTTATAGAACCTAAACTCTTCCTGTCTCCTAAACTCATAATGGTTGGAGCCCAGGAGGACAATTCTAGTTGATGTGTATTCATGAGAAAGAGGAAGTTGCCTCCCTTGCAGGAATGTAGAGAACATTTTCCAAGCTGTAAAAGGCAATAACAGCAACCACTCACAATCTATTGTCTTGTAATTTTTCATCATGATTAGAGAACATACCATGTGTGGTGCAGAACAATTCTGTATTCTGTCAATTATGTTTTAAATAAATGCTGATTGGCCAGTAGACAGACAGGAAGTAGAGGTGGGGCAATGAGAACAGGAGTATTCTGGGAAGAAAGAAGCTTTTCCTGCAGTCCTGCCCAGACACTGAAGAAGCAGGATGTGATTGCCTCACTGAAAAAGGTACTGAGTCATGTGGATAACATAGATAAGAATAATGGATTAATATAAGTTATAAGAGTTAATAAGAAGCCTGAGCTAATGGGCCAATTAGTTTATAACTAATGCAGACTCTGTGTGATTTCTTTGGGGCTAAACGGCTGTAGGACCTGGTGGGAGAACAGAAACCTGGCAGGACAGGAACTCAGTCAACACATATGAAATACTGGAGTAAGGATGGTCCTTATGCTTTTCACAATGAAAATTAAGTGTATACATGATGGATAATTCTAATGTTATTAAGTAATTTCCATGTGTTATATATCTTCTCTAATTTACATTCAAGTATCATAAGCATGAGCAGCACAATCCCAAGCAGTTTACTTTTGACTATAAAAAAATACCACATAAAACATTTTATTCTACACAGCACACTTGCTTCACTAAACCAAAAATACTCAGATACTGACCCTAAGCAAATCTGGCTTTTTTATATGCCTTAACTCAATAAATATTCCCAATGTGGAAAAACAGACTGATGCAAATCTTAGACATTATGGCATACTTCTGTTTTCTTCAAAGATTTCTTTGGGAAATTCTTATCAGGTTTTTCTCAGGATTTAATGCTTGGATTTAAGGTAAGGATCTCCATGAGGAAAAAGTACTACCTGCAACCCTTTTGACCTTTGGAACAGCGAGATGACACAAGACTCAATGAGGTGAAACACCAGTTTTATCACAATGCTACTATGAGAACTAAGAGAAATGAACTTCTCATTTACATTTTCTAGAAAACTCAATATCAATGACATCATTCTGTATAGACAGTGGTCATGGACCTCGTTTTCAATGTGTAGTGTGGCATAACAAATTTGAATTCATGGAGTACTCTAACCAATGAAGAATAAAATACTATTGGTGCAAATTGCTTTTTTAATGGTTATTAATCAAGATAATTTGATTCCTATTATACGTTAAGCATTTCCTTTCTGTAATAATTCTGAAAAGCACAATCATTCATGAGATGTTTCTAATTTATGAGTTGTTAACTCTTAATTCAAGTTAGAAAGTAAAAACTGAGGGCTATAAATTCATATAGAAATCATTTTAATGTGTGATTTGGATGCATATAAACACACACACATATGTGTGTATATGTACGTATGTATTTATTATATGTATATGTACAAGCAGAAACTATATTATGTTCTAAAAGTTTTAGAGTACATGTACAAAACTAGGAACTTTTTATAATATTTAAAAGGTGATTTTATTAGTTTCTAGTTGCCATAAAAAGGCACTAATTGGTCACAGAAATGTGTTCTTTGTTCTGGAATCTAGAAATTTAAAATCAAGGTATTACCAAAGCCATCTTCCCTCTGAATCTTGCCTTCTCTTTTGCCTTGTATAGCTCCCATGGCTTGCCAGCAATTATTGGCATTCTTTTGCTTGTACTCCAATCCTGTGTTGCACATATTTTTTTCATGTTTCCATATCCACTTCTCTCAATTTGATGTGTATCTATATTTGTGTCTATGTTTCTTCTCATGGCCTCTTTTAGTAAAGAGACCAGTCATATTGATAATCCAAGAGGCTATATCACCAAATAAGGTCACAATCCAGGATCTGTATGACTGGGAAAAATTTAAGCATATCTGTGTGTTGCATGTGTACACATGTATGTGTGTGGTACATGTACCCATGCAGATGTGTTTGGAGGTCAGAGCTCCATTTCTTTTTGAGACAGAGAATCTTACTTGTTCTAACACTTAAAGATTTGGCCTATCTAGATGGTCATCAAACCTCCCAGGATCTGCCTTTCTCTACCCTGACCTGTATCTTATCTGCAGTTTTATATGGGTGCTAAGGATATGAACTTGTGTCCTCACAGCAACTTCTTTGCCCTCGAAGTCGTTTTCCTGCTCCTTGGAGTGCTTATTTGTTGGACAAAATTCAACCAATAAAGCCTCTAAACTCATTTTAAATATTTAACACTTTTATTTAATTTTGGCATAAAATAAAACAATGACTCAAATTTAATTCATAGTGGCAGGAAGATAGCTATGTTCAAACTTGATGATTATGCCACGTAAGACCATCTTATGCCTATGAAGGAGACACTGTGTAGTCTCCACTCTGCTTTTCTGGAAGAAACAGGCATAGATAAGTTAAGCAGTTTGCAAAAGGTTTGTCAGAATCAAGGGCCCAATATTATAACTAAAGCTATTCTTAAACTTCGTTCATCTCAGAAACCTCTCTTATGCCCAAGACACTTATGAACACCTTAGAAAATAATTTTGAGGGACATATCATAAAGCAAAAATATATATTGTAATTTAATTATCAAGATATTTTACCATAAAATTATAATATATTAGGTTCTAACCAATTGTAATTTGTTTTTTAGTTGAAACATATAAAAACATGAGTGGTTTTTAATGATTTATCCTAGAATGGTAATGTTACCATTAGTGAAAAAGCACTAATGTCATATGGCACATTTGATGACTATAGAAATCTCAGACTGATAGTAAGAATAACAGTATATCAATAACAATTAAGTACTATGTAATATGGGTAATTTCTCTGATGACAAAATTACAGAAACTGGTTATATATCTATGGTTTCTTTCCTAATCCAATAGTTGAACATTTATTTAGTAGGCTATATAGTTTGGTTTGTAAGTGTCTGAATTCTTTACTGAATACTCTATACACACACACATACACACACACACACACACACACACACACACACACACACACACCTCTTTATCCAGTGTCAGCACACTTAAATTTGATGAGAATGCACAAATATGGTAGCAGAGAAGGTCATCAAAGGAGTGGGCAACCGAGTGAGGGCACATGACAAAAGGATTTCAAATGTATAATTGCCCAGAGACTAGAAACCAGTTTTCTTAAAGGTCCTTAATGCGTTTCTTAGCTTTACCCTTAATTTCTTCTGATCTCCATTAAAATCTTGGCACTATCCATATACGCACCACCACTGCCATGCAAAGTCACTACAGAGCTCACCACAGAAAGATTTTCCCTTTAAGACACAATTTTCTTTTCTCATATTCAATGCATTAAGATAAAGAAGAAAATTAACCTAATAACACTGATACATTTGCAAGAACAACCAACTGTAAAAGAAAGTGATAGAGCCAGCAGTTTGTAAATTTTCCTTTTACAACAGTCTTGTTAAACTAATTTAAGTGTCTTGCCTCCAGGAGCGGCTTAGAGAAGATACACTTTAAGTGATTATTCCTAAATAGGTTATTATTTTAAATGGAGTTCTTAAGAGTCACATGTGTGGCATTTGGTTAATCCATTACACTTGCAATTACAAACCAGTGCTTTTTATGACAGGAGAATTATTTTATGTGCTCCATGACTGCACTTAAGACAGAAGACTCGGCCCATGACATTCCTCTTGAAAAACATTAGAGGAAGCACTACCCTGTGCCCAAGGGTGATTAAACTTTTTAAATCACTTCTGAAGTATGACAGAAAGAGCCACTTCTAATCCCATTTCTCTGAAGAAAAAAAAAATAACATTGAACTCTACATGGGCTGGCAGGACTGAAATTCACTTTGCTCCTGGATTTAGTAGTGTGTCTGTTTTAAATGCACTTGCTTAACTTGGGCAGGATCTACTTTGAGGTACAATTGTAGTAGACCTCTGATGGTCTGCTCATTCATCTACAAATTGATAATGGGCACTGATTTGATTCTGACTCTTGCTGTACCTCTTACTGTAGCTTCATGTAAGTTATGTAATGCCCTAGAACTTTAGATTCCTTTCTCATTGAAATTGGGATAAATAATTTCATTATAGATTAATTCAATAAAATGATGGTACTGATATTTTATGAAGAATGCTTAGACCTCAAGTAACTATATATATCTTATTATTATAATTATTAGTTTATTATTATTAATTTAATGATACAATTAGCTCACACACCTTTTGAGCCCAACATTCCAGAGGCAGATGCACGAACATCTCTATGAGTTCAAGGACAGTCTGGTCCACAGGTCGAGAGTTTAAGGACAACCAAGGCTACACAGAGAAACACTATCTCTGGAAAACAACAAACAAATAAAAAGCTGGGCAACACTCAGGAGATAGAGGCATTTCTGTCAGTTCCAAGCCAACCTGGTCTACATACCTAGTTCCTAGACAGCCAGGGCAGGGTGGGCTATTACACGTATAGACCCACATGCTCTCTACCTCAAGGAGGATTAGTGTCTGTGTTTTCCTGGTACTGATCAGAGTCTTGTACAGCGGTGCTAAACTGGTAGTTTCCTTACAGGTTATGAAAAACTGATAAAGCTACCATTAGAACTCCATAACACTGCTAAAGGGACTAAGGTTTAGCCTGGAGAAATCCAAATATATTAGAAAATTCAAAGAACAGATATAATACTAGAAGCCAGTGTTTGATTACTGTTTCATTGTGCTAAAAATGCCATGACCAAAAGCAACTTATGGAGGAAGGTGTTTGCTTGGTCTTAAGGCTTCAAGGGAGTAAGAATCCATCATGGCTAAATTGACTTCAAATGATTCTATATACTCATAGATCAGTGTTTTATTCAGTCATCATCAGAGAAGCTTCCTTCTGCTGTGGATGGGAACAAATACAGAGACCCACAACCAGATAATATCCAGAGGTACTTTGGAACACTCAGCCCTAAATGGGATGTCTCTATCAAATTCATTGCCCAGAGCTCAGGGAACTCTACAGAAGAGGAGGCACAAGGAATGTAAAAGCCAGAGGGGATAGAGGACACCAAAAAAAGACAAGACCCTCTGAATAAATATGGGCAAAGCTCATATGAACTCACAGAGACTAAAACAGCAAGGGCAGGGCCTGCATGGGACTACATATATTATCTACATATGACTTCCGGTTTGTGTTTTATGGGATTTGTGAGTATATAAACAAGTGAGTCTCTGACTCTTATAGGGAACTGAAAGTGGATCAATGTCAAAGCCAACCAAGTGATGCAATTACTCCAGCAAAGCTCTAACTCTGAAAGGCTTCACAACATATCCGAACCGAGCTACCCACCTGAGACTATGTCTTCAAATACAGGAGGCTACGGGGGACATTTTAATCAAATCTGAAATCCAGAGAAAAATGTATACATTTGGAAGTTTGAGTTAAAAGACTGATGGAATTTTAACCTTCCTGAAGTGGGTTCAGACAAAAACAACAGTCACTGCTAGGAATGAGCTTCCTTCTTCCGTCATTTGCTTCCATTCACCATCAGAAACAGGCCTCTGAGTCAGTATGGCTGGCATAAAGGTCGCTGTGAACAATGGCACTGTCCCAATTACTCATTTATTCACTTTCTAGTGTCTATGAACTGCCAGGCCTTGAATCTCATTCTAGAGATAAATAGGTACAAAGATGGATTTTTGCCTTCAGGGGTCTTACAAGAGAGCAAACATCTGATGTATAAGGAAAGAGCAATTCTCAAACTCTTGCTTAGGTGACAGGATGAATGGTGACACATAAGTCACATGGAGAAGCAGTTTGTGCAGAGGTGCAAGTTAAAGGGAAAGCAGTCTCTGCTTAGAGCTGTCTGATGGTCAGCTGAACATGTAAACCTGTGACTAAGTCCTTAGCCGGTGCCAAGGCAGCAGTCTGAGTCTGTTCTCCAACAACACGGGTCTCAAAGTTAGAGTGAGTTTATTGTATTCACCTGTTCATACTGTGTCATGAAATGCTACAGGACTGTGGCTTTAAACAGCAGAAGCTGATATCCTCAGCATTCTAGATGCTGTTCAATTATGGCTCAAGGAGCCTGCATATCTTTCTGCTTTGATTGGAGTGACCTCCTTATTGCATGCACTTATGGCCTTCCTCATTATGGGGCTCATTGGATAATATCCTTCTGATGCAAGCAAAAAGAATTAGATTAGGATCGCAAGAACCCACATAAGTAGCCATGAATGTGGTACATGCATTTAAGCCCAGTCTAGCACTAAAGTAGTCTGTGACTTTTATCACACAACAGTATTTCTTGAGAGCTTGTCACAACTGAGATTACTGTATGTTTGTTCATGTTTTTCCTCAGCAGGAGGTGCTGCTCCTGGATGTGAAAACTGCTACAGTAGAATGCCATACCCTAAGGCCAAAACCTACTTCAATCCTTTGCTCCAGAACAAGAGGTAATTCATCCATGACTTTAAAATCATGACTACTGGCCACAATAGGATCAAAATGTTAATGACCCAATTTCAACAGCAGCTGAAATCAAATGGAGGGGCCAAGTTGTAACATGCAGGGCCAACTGTTTATGGTGTCTGTCCTGCCCTGTACTCCACAGCCAGCAAGGTCCCAAAGAAAAATCACACAGAGATCTCCATAAGTTATAAAACTGATTGATCCATCAGCTCAGTCTTCTCATTAGCTCTTATCACTTATATTAACCCATTATTCTTATCTATGCTAGCCACATGGCTTGGTACCTTTTTTGGTGGTGTATGTCATATCCTACTTCTTTGGTGGTCTGGGCATGAGTGAGAGGAAGGGGTCCTCCTTCCCAGAATTCTGTTCTCATCGCCCTGCCTCTACTTCCTGTCTGGTTGACCCACCTATACTTCCTGCCTGGCCAATTTGCATTTATTCAAAACATGATTGACAGAATACAGACAATTCTCTCGCACCACCAAGTTACAGACTAAGAAATTTCATGAGCAAGTCAAAGGAAGCAAACTAGTAAGCAACACCCCTTCATGACTTCTGCATCCACTCATGCCTTCAGGATCCTGCCCTATTTGAGTTCTTGTCCTGACTTCCTTCAGTGATAAACAGTAATGTGAATGTGTTAAGTTGAATAAACCCTTGCCTCCCAGATCTGCTTTTTGTTAACAATGTTTCGTTATAGTATTAGAAACCCTAACTCAACACTTGGAAAGCATAGAAGTGCTTTTCTCTGCCTCTTAAGTGCTAGCATTACAGGGCTTTGATGCATTCAAAATACAGATAACAAGAAGGGCCCCAAAGGGAAAGGGAAGCAGAAAAGATCTCTGGGGTGGGAGGTTATTCTGTGTATGTGTTGCTTTTATTGGTGATTGGTGAATAAAGAAGCTGCCTTGTGTGACAGGGCAGAGTAGAGCTAGGCAGGGAAAAATAAACTGAATGCTGGGAGAAAGCAAGTGGAGTCAAGTAGATGCCATGTAGCACCACCAGAGACAGACACTGGAACATTACCCATAATCCACAGCCTCATAGCAATTCACAGATTAGTAGAAATGAGTCAATAGTAAGCCCGAAATGTGCTTAAGTGATTAGTTAAGTAGTGATTTAAATAATATAGTTTTTGAGTGATTATTTCGAATCTGGGCAGCCTGGAATGAATGAAGAGCCTCCAACTACAGATCTCCTGGATAAACTGGGATGGGGGTTTGGGGCATGGAGGGACAGGAACTGGGAGAGAAGGTTAGGTGGGTTGGGTGCAGGAGGGGGATGGGAGGCAGAATGGAGGGGGAAAGTAACAAAAGATATCTTGATGGGGATGTATTTTTGGGTTAGGGAGGAAGTTGGTGCCAGGGAAACCCCCAGAAACCCACAAAAATGACCCACATAAGACTCCTAGCAATGGTAGAGAGAGTGACTGAACTGGTCATCTACTATAAGCAGATTGGTGACTTCCTATTGTGGGGCAATGGTCTTGTATTGTTTTGATAAAATGCTGATTGGCCAGTAGCCAGGAAGAAAGTAGAGGATGGGTGATGAGAACAGAATTCTGGCAAGAGGAAAGATGCAGTCTGCAGTTGTTACCCAGACACAGAAGAAGAAGCAAGATGAGAATGCCTCATTGATAAACGGGACCAAGCCACGTGGCTAACAGAGACAGGAATTATGGGTTACTGTAAGATTTAAGAAGTAGTTAATAAGAAAAGCCTGAGCTACTAGGCCGAACTAGTTTATAAATAATGAAAACCTTTCTGTGTTTTTTTAAGACTGAATGGCTGTGGGATTGGGTGGAACAGAAACCTCTGTCAACAACTTTTCTAATTGCCATAAGAAATATTCCATTTAGTAACTGATGGAATCAGAGGCAGAGATCCACAAAGAAGCACTGTGCTTAGCTCTAAGAGTCTTGAGGAAGAAAGAGAGGAAGGATTGTAGCAGTCCTGGGGTGATCATGGTGCAGAAACCTACAGACCTAGCTGACCTGAGCTAGTGGGAGTTCATGGACATGGGACCAATAGTCAGCAAGCCTGCATGAGACCAATATAGGCCCTCTGAATGTGGGTGACAATTGTGTGGCTTGGTATCTTGATAAGGTTTCTAACAGTGAGAGCAGGACCTGTTCGGATTACCTGGGCCCACCTGAACTTAAGGAGAAGAGCTCAGTCCTTCCTCAACTTGATGTGACATGCTTTGTTGAAGCTCATGAAAGGTCTGTCTCTTTTTGAATGGAGATGGAGAAGGAGTGGATGGAAAGCAGGATAGACAAAAAAGATAGGGAGTGGAGGAGAGAGGGGAAAGTGGTTGGTATGTAAAATAAATGAAAAAAAATGTTATCTAAATAAAAATATGCAGAGTCCTTGCCTAATATACATGAAGTCCTGGATTTGATCCCTAGCAATCCATAAAGCAATCATAGTAGCACATACCTCATCAGTATTGCAAGGTACTCCTCAGGTCCATTGGTGGAGGCCAGCCACAGGTACACATTTCAAACCAACAATTACATTTTGTTTACATTCTAGAGAACTTTGTACCATTTACATATGAATGGAACTAATATAATGTAAATCTTCCTACTGCATTCTATTGCTTTATATAACATCAGAGAGGAAATGATTGGTAGGAAGTCTTGATGAAATACTTTTGTTTTAGTTGCTTTGAGTAGTTCTTTTCCAAAGATTCAAAGAATATCTTTTCTCAGAAATACTAAATAATTAGTAGAAAGTTCCATCATAGTCTTAACACATGTATCCCAAGATCCTGCCTCAAAAAGAAAAAAAATGAAAAGCATAGAGAAGAAAAACAGGTAAAACTTTAAGCTACATTTCCAGCAGGTGTTATAAATGATGTCTTTGTAGCCCAATCTTGTTTGTCTTCACAAACTACTACTTGCCAAAGAAATATCGTCATCCCTTCTCATTACTCTTCTCCTCCATACAAGAAAACACACTTATTCACAGGTTGAGCTCTAATTTTGGAGTTTCCTTGTGCTCAGAAAGACAAATGTGATGTTTCTTTGATGAGGCTGACAAAGGCATTTATAACTTTTATTTCTTCGCGTCGTTACTTGACGGAATGAAGTTGTTTATTCCTTTCTGGTGACAGCTTGCATCACAGACTGCAATCTGTATTAAGTTGCACTTACAGAGCTAAATTCGGGGTGTTTTAAAATTCTCCAATGGAGTACCTTAGTTGCATATCAGGCTGCACAATGCATTCTGAGTCGATATTGGAGCAGGCATGTCTATCAACAAAAGGCTTCACTGTAACATTCAGAAATTCATAACAAGAGATTCAGTTAACCTCATGGGAACCATGAATTAGTTGGGTGTCACACGATCCCCAGTTTTCTCAAGAATTCCTTTAAAGAATTGGAATAAAAATTATTCTTGAATAGTTGAACCAAATTCATTATTTCAAGAGGAAGATTTGGAGGTTAGAGCTTCCAGGGAATGAATACATAAAATAATGACAAGAGAGAAAGAAGGAATAGAAATGTATATGGATCCATACAAGTTATAGAAGAAATAATATGATATATATCACCTTATTATCTCTCTTATCTTAAAGATGAGAAATCTTGGTGGAACTGGCTAAGTGTTTCCATTAGTTACCTGCCTATTACAAAGACTAGGATAGAGTGACTAGACATACACATCCCAGTCACTTTCACTGTCACATTGAGATGAAGTCACAGAAAGAGGCAGAATGATGGAGATTAACCAAGACATGAAGAAAGGTTGAGAGAATTAAATAAGAAAGTAAAGACACAGGTAGAAATTGAAGTGGTGCATGTAGCAGCATGAAATAAGTCAGAGTAAAGTGTAGGTGAAGTTTCTAGAGAGAGAAGAAAACAGTACACAGAATTGGGCATCATTTATGTGTGTGACTGAGTTTACTTGTAATTCTTATTCCTTCAGAAACCAAAATAATAGAGCCAGAGACTCAAAAAGTGTAGAGACTGTGACAGTTAGATGCAGGGCACAGGGACATTATCAGGAAAATGTGCAGCACATTATCACCTTAGGTTATAAGATACTGGATGAGTACCAAGAAAGCAGTCCATTCCTAATAGCCAACTTATATAAAGTAGGGAAGGGCTTGAAGAGAGGGGTAAAATACAATGTCTTTGAAGAAAGAAACCACATGCCCTTGTCTGTGTGTGTGTGTGTGTGTGTGTGTGTGTGTGAGAGAGAGAGAGAGAGAGAGAGAGAGAGAGAGAGAGAGAGAGAGAGAGAGAGATGTGGGGGGGTGTTACTGAAGATGAAGCACAGTCATGCACACACTAGTCAAATATGCTATCATGGGGCTAAATGTCTCTGTTAGGTAAAAATAGAATTTTGATATGTATTTTAAGATGACCTTGGACTCATTATGTTTCCCAACGTGGCCTTAAATTTATGATCCTTATCCTTTTGCCTCAAGTTTCAGTTATTACAATTCTGTTCCACCATGCTTAATTGACTGCTGTGGGGATTCCCACCTTCAGTAGCCTTTAAGTTACCTGCCCACTTGGGTGTGGCCTCTTATATTATATATGCTGATGTAATGCACACATCTGGCCTCTTTTCTGGCTGCAGGATTCGATTGCTGTTACCTGTTCCAGCAGAGGATTGTGATCTGTGAGTCTATCCCTAAATAAATAAACCTCAATTATACTCCAATTCTGAGCAAGTGTGAGATTTCTTTTAAGTGTCCTTCTTCAGTTGACACTTTATTTTAAAGTGCATCTATATTTGTCACTTTTCTATTGCTATGACAAAACACCATGATCAAGACAACTAATACAGTGGTCCCCAACTTTTTTAAGGCTGTGATTCTTTAATAGAGTTCCACATGTTGTGATGACCATAAAATTATTTTTATTGCTATTCCATAACTATAATTTTGCTACTGTAGTTCACATCTTGATCTTCAAGTAACAGCCCGAGAGAGAGTCCTACTGAAGATGGATGGCATAAGTCTTTTGAATCCTCAGAGTTTATGCCCATGAAACACCTCTCTTCTAGCAATGCCACACTTCCTAATCCTTCCCAAGCCATTCCAGCTATTGGAGGACAAAGTATTGGAACATATAAACATATAGAGAAGCAGTTTCATTTAAACCACTATATTACACTCCTTGGCCCCTATATACTCCTGATTATATCATAATGCAAAATGTGCTCTGTACAACTTTAAAAATACCCATAGTCTTTTGCATTCACAATAATTTTTTTAATCTAAAGTTCAAAGGCTCTCTGAGAATCAAGGCAGCTTCTTATTTGCAACTCCCTATAATCATGAAGTAAATTACATACTTTTTACATAAAATGGCACAGAATATACATTATTGGTGTGGGAAGTTCTTCTGTCTATGTTTTGCTTTTATTGGTTATTGAATAAGTTTTGGCCAGTGGCTTTGCAGAATAGGGCAAGGTAGGAGTTGTAAGCAGATATAGGAGGAGAGAGTAGGCAGAGTGAGCGAGAAGCTATGTAGCCACCACTGGAGACAGATGAGCCAGAACCTTGCCCGTAAACCACAGCCACTTGGTGATACACAGATTAGTAGAAATGGGTTAATTCAAGATATAAGAGCTAGCTAGAAATACACTTAAGCTATTGGCTAAACAGTGTTGCAATTAATACATATTTTTGTGTGATTATTTCAGAAGTCTGGGTGACCAGAAAACAAATGAGCAGCCTCCAAATACACATTATCATTCCAAAAGGGAGGAATTGGGCGTAGTGGTGAAATACTAGACTAAAGCAAGACTGAAACCCAGCAGGACAAACTCCAAATTCTTAGGCTTATTTCTGAATTCAAAGGGCTTATATGGCTCTTTTCTTCACAGCTTTTACTGCAATATACATCTCTTTTCCAAGCTGGTTCCAGTTCTTGAGTGGTACCAATTCTCCAAGGCAGATAGCACACAGCTTTGGCTCATCTAATGTCTTGAGCTCTCCGATCAGAATCCAAGCTTCATTTTCACAGATTCACTGATTGACCTCTCAGGGCCTCCATTCATGGCTTCACCTGCCACGTTCCGGCTTCAGTGGCTCTCTTTAACCACAGACAGTGATTCCACAACCCCTTATATGTGTGGTCTATGTGGCACCAAAGCAAGAACCATGTAGACCACAGTTCCAATGTGAGGTGAACCCTGACTGCCTTAAGTCACATTTGCAGCAGTTTTGGTTTATTGTTTGATAGGAATAGGAAAGTCTTTTTGTCTTTTCTTTTCACAATTTATCAACTGAGCTGGGGTGACGTTTTGCCCTGAAGTTACCTTTATCCCAGTGCATATCAGGCCTTACCCTGACCTCCTAAACTCTTTCAGCACAAGTCTTGACTTCAGTATTAAATTCCCTGGTTGTTTTTTTTTTCTTTCAGACTGTAAGTTTTTTTATTTATTTTTGCTCTACTTCTTCTTTTATTTATAGGTCTGCATAAGACTAATAGCCATGTAATTAGAGTCAGATTAAGTTGTCTTGAAATCTATTTCACCAAATAAATTATTATATTGCTTTTCAATTTAGCCTAGAGAAATTCATAGGATAAGGGCAGAAGGAAGCACATTATTTTCCAAACTGTCACAAAACTTGTCCCTAACCAAGCTGCAAAAATTTTTCTCAGAAACCTACTGAGCTGAGCCTCCATAGCCTGCATAGCTCTCGGTTCTGCTTACAGTGTTCAGCTACATTCCTAGTCCCCAAACCTCAAAGTCTTCTACATTCAATCACATGGTCAGGCCTATGACAGCAATGGCTCACTCATTTATACAAACTATTATCTTAGTTACTTTTCTATTGTTATGATAAAACACCATGACCAAGGCAACTTATAAAATAAAGCATTTAACTAGACTTACTCTTTCAGAGGTTAGAGCATTTTATTGGATTTTACTCTTTCAAAGGCAGAGTCAGAGGACCAGCTGACACTTTACATCTTGATCTGTAAGTAGGCGGCAGAGAGAAACTTACTTGGAATAATAGTAGTCTTGAAACTGCAAAGCCCACCTTTCTTACACATCTTCTAGCAAGGCCATACCTCCTAATTCTTCAAAAACAGTTCCACCCAACGAGACCAAGTAGTAATACATATGACCTTATGGGAGGCATTCTCATTCAACCACCAAAAGAGTTAGTCAGCCATGTTTGGAGGTTTGTGACTTTAATTCCAGCACTTGGGTGGAAGAAGTAGGGGGTGGGGGTGGGGAATCACTGTGAGTGTGATATGAGCCTAGGCAATACAAGGCTACATAGTGAGACCCTGTCTGAAAACAAAAATAACAATAAGTACGTCTTTCCATTGATCCTTGTTCAACCTAAGTTGTCTCACTTGAACATTCGCTGGTACTTGTCCTATGGTCAAGGTTACTTTCTGATTGCCCACTGCAACAGCATTTTTAAAAATGCCATAAAAATCTACAAGGTCCCCAAAGTCCTCTTAACTAAAGTTAGTATCATTCTTCCAAATCACCAATTAATAAGCTCTTCACCTTGTCAAGTGATCCACATAGTTTGATAGAAATCAAATCATCTAATGACACATCAGATCATTAATTGCACATGTTAATCACATGTACAAATTAAGCCAAGCAAGGACCTCTCTCTCTCTCTCTCTCTCTCTCTCTCTCTCTCTCTCTCTGCAAAGGAGCTCACGTTAAAGCTATCACTGAGTCAATCAACAAATAAAAACTACAATATCTAAAGGTGTATTAGCTTACAATTCTAACTACCAGCCCTAGATGAAGAACTACAGACAACTAATGACTGCTGGGAGAAGAGACAGCCACTCCCAGGCATGATCCTCTTTGTTGGTTGGTCAGTAGAGTAGTCAGGCCATGAAACACACACAAAGAGCAAAATCTACCAAAGCAGGTTATATTTATTTGTGCAACACACACACACACACACACACACACACACACACACATGCACACATACACATCTTGGTTGTCATTCCACTCTATCACTGCTAGTGACTCACTAGGAATATATTTCCTTCCTGTTTCCATGATCATAAGTTCTGCAGACTTAGAAGGTTTGGTTCCAGAATGGGAAACACTACTGCCAGGAGATTCAATGAACATTTTATTGAACTGAAATCTCAAATCTCCTCCTAGTCACTTTAGGCCTCTGATTCCCTGAAGCCCACAATCTAGGAAAGGAATAACAGTGTTTAGAGGGATGATTGATTCAGATTGCCTAGGTAAAACTGGATCACGTCTCCACAATGGGGGTAAGAACGATTATGTCTGAAGTGCAGGAGGTCTTTTAGGGCACCTCTTGGTGCTCCCATGTCCTATGACTAAAATAGTGGGAAGCTACAACAGCCCAATACAGGCACAATGACCAAGGGCACAGACTCTTTAGGAAAGAAGGTATGCATCACTGCTCCACAGAATGAGGTGCTTGCTGAGGGTGGAGGAAATACAGAATGAGTAGTAGAGGAAAGTAGCTATAAATACCTTCTAAGGCCATATGACCAATTGCAAAAATGAGGATACAATGGACATGAGTGTTCTGCCTTATTTTATGAAGAATGTGTTAGTTCAAATATTTGTGTGGTTTTTCCTGTTTATTTATTATACAACCTGACATCAAATAAGAAAATATCAGTAGTTACAATATTTAAATGAAGATAATAAAAGAGTGTCTCACAAGGAACAATGCCACCTGTTCTATAATTTAATGAAAAACGGGTGCCACAAATTTGGAAGACAGGAAGGAGGGTTATAAGAAAAGTTTGGAGGGAAGAGGTAAACTAGAGGGTATTGTAATTATATCACAATCTCAGAAAATAAAAGAAGTATTTAAAAATAAAAACACCAGGCCTGCGCAGAGCGGCGTGCTGCGGCAAGATGGCGGACAAAGAGAAAAAGAAGAAAGAAAGCATCTTGGACTTGTCTAAGTACATTGACAAGACCATCCAAGTAAAGTTCCAGGGTGGCCGGGAAGCCAGCGGGATCCTGGAAGGGTTTGACAGGATACAAGGCAGCTGAGGCTCATGGTGTGCCGCGGCACCTCGGAGGTGCTTATCTGCCCACAGGATGGCATGGAGGCCATCCCCAACCCATTCGTGCAGCAGCAGGATGCTTAGCAGGCGGCCTCACCCTGGGGAACTCTCTTCCTGTGTAAGCTTCTGTTTGGTGTTTTGGTTTCTGTTTTTCTATTTCGTTTTTTTTTTTAATAAAATTACCGACTTGAGCAAAAAATAAAAATTAAAAGCATCACTTATGCTCTTTATAAAAAAGCAGGAAACCTACCTTGATTGTCTAGGGTAATATTATCTAACTTAAAATTTTATCGAAACATTATCAAAGAGTGACCCTTAAGTATTCATAGGTGAGAAAGTCTTTTGGCTATTTTAAGGACAGCCTAATACTACATAACTTAACTGTACCAAAACAATTTGTCCTGGTTAGCTCTAACTATCACCTTACCATGGCATATGTTACCTGAGAAGGGATTCTCAGATCACATTTACTTGTCTGTGGGAGATTGTCTTGATTGTTATTTGATATAGAAGGGCCTAGCTCACTGTTGATGGCACCATTCCCTGGGCAAGTGGTCCTGGGCAGCACTAGAAAGCTTGCTGAGAGAACAAAATCAAGCCAGCTACTAAGCTGCAACATAATGGCCCCTGCTATATTTCTTAGATGTAACTCCATGTAAAATAGCCACCAGTCCTTCAGGTTTCTGCTTGAGTTCCTGCCCTGACTTACTTCAACTAAGGACTGT
Source organism: Alexandromys fortis (assembly GCF_014885135.2). Lineage (NCBI taxonomy): Eukaryota > Metazoa > Chordata > Mammalia > Rodentia > Cricetidae > Alexandromys > Alexandromys fortis. The sequence goes on from NW_026068055.1 coordinate 4,501,163, forward strand.
AACCTATATCGGAATAAACCATTTCCTCCCCTAAGTTGCTTGAGATGATGTCTTATCAGAACAACAGAAGAAAAATTAGAAGTTTTCTCTCAACAAATTAATGAATTCATCACACAGATACATTTTCATTTACTTTTCTTCAACATACTTAGTGAGAAGAGATTAAGGAAGAAGTGTAGAGGGTAAGAAAAATCACATTGAAAAACCAAATACATGCTGGAACATTTTGTCATGGATAAGCAGAAATCTTCATGATTTTTTTAATGCTGAAAATGATCTGCTAAACTTTAAGCCTTTAAAATAAAGCTACATATGAATTTTTGTTAACATAAGTATATGAAGGGATTTCCTAATTCTGGAATTTTTCAGTCATTTTACCAAGGAACTTACCACTTGGAGTAGTTTATAATTTTTATTTAAAACTTCAGAATTTTCTTGTTTCACTGTGACAGTTTTACAAAACTGATTATTATTTTTTAAAAAAAAATTCACAGCAAAAAATGAGATTCAGACTTTAACTTTCATGTAAGCCACATGTTTCTCTTTGTCTTCTCCAGCACGGTTTGCAAATGTTTAACAGTAGAACTACTCAGAACTTCAAGTGCTCTGTGTCTAGACAGTGGGTGGAAATCATTTACTTAGAACAGGAAACCAGGCCAGAAAAAATAAGAGTAAAAATCAAGGTCGACTCTCTGAGGATTAGATGGGGGTGGTATGGGAGGATGTGTGGAGGGAATGGAAGGAGAGGAGGGAGTGGGAACTTGGATTGGTATTTTTTTTAATCTAATAAATAAAAAAAAATCAAGGTCAGAAGTCATGCCAAGTGTTCTACCCAGACACTGCTCATGGCCATGTGGCTCTGTGAAGGAGGACACTAAGGTCAGATAACAAGTGAGAAGCTAGACAGTCACTCAGGGCATAGCTGTTCATATCATTCCATAGCCACCTCCTCACTGGGATTTTTCTATAACTGATAATAAGCAGATAATAACTGATGAAATGCTGTCAATTATTTAGACTCCTTATAAGATATAGTTTATATTATTAGAAGAAATATAAAATAATAATGTTAAGAATATGTTGGGACAACTATCAGTATGGCTTGCCAAAAATAGAAATAATTAGTATGTGATATAAGTTCACATTTCTTTATTCTAGAAGGTAAATATCATGATACCTGAATTTTAATAATGATGACATTTGATATCGTAGCATAACAAAGTTTAAAAAAGAAAGCCTGAGGAAATGGCTCAGGGGTTAAGAGCACTTTGCTCTACACATATTGAAACTGAGTTCAAATACCCAACACTTATGTAAAAATCCATGGCACGGGAGAATTGTCTGTATTCTGTCAATCATGTATTTTAATAAAACGCTGATTGGCCAGGCAGGAAGTATAGGCGGGTCAACCAGACAGGAAGTAGAGGCAGGTCTATGAGAACAGGAGAATGCTTGAAAGGAGGAAGCCCATTCCTCCCACTCCTGCCCAGACCACCAAGAAGCAAGATGTAATCTACCTGGCTGAGAAAGGTACCGAGTCATGTGGCTAACATAGATAAGAATAATGGGTTAATATAAGCTACAAGAGATAACAAGAAGCCTGAGCTAATGGACCAATCAATTTTATAACTTATGGAGATCTCTGTGTGATTTTCTTTGGGGTTTGCAAGCTGTGGGGTACCGGGTGGGACAGAAATCCCCACAGCCGGCCCTCATGTTACAAATCCATGCATGACTGAGTGTGCCTAGAACTCCATCATGCATGAATGGAGACAGACAGACATTAGAGCAGTGGTTAGCCTGTTTAGACAAAACATTAAGCTATGATTTTATGAGAGACCCTGTCTTAAGGGAATATTGTGGAGAGCAAGGGAGGAAGACACCCTAAATCCTGCTCTAGGCTTCACATGAATATGCACCGGTGCATACACCACACACTCATGTCCATACAAAGCACACATACACACGCACACACACACACACACACACACACACACAATATTATATGTTTCTAATGATCTTCATCCATGATTAAATCATGAAAGATTTTTCCATTGCTGCATAAATCACAGTGAAATAGCAATAGAAGTTTCCACTGAATTTTAAGCTTTTTAAAATAAGAACCTATGCAATAATTTGTGTGTGTGTGTGTTCGTATTCTACGCACAAGTGATGTGTGCCCACATTCAGATGCCAGAGGAGGTTTGCCATCCCCACCAGTACAGTTAGTACACTGGGGTCCCAGTAATGGCTTTTGTTGTCATTGTTTGTTTGTTTTATATGGGTGCTTGGGATTTGAACTTATGTCCTTATCTCATACTTGTGCAGTAGATGCTTGAGCCCACTAGGCAATCTTCCCAGAGTAACTATTTTAATAACAACATTTGATGGTGCTTCTACTAGTTCATCTTCACAAGTTTGCCTCATTTAAAGAATACCTGTCAATTTGGGCAGAGTTTCTACGATGTTAGGATATATGGTCAAAGCCTGAGTTCAAGTTTATGGCTAATACAAAAGACACAGGCAATATTTAAATGGATTGTTCTTTTTGTATTTTAACTCAGACTTGGTATCTTAATATTTTGAAACCAAATTTTACTAAAGCTATCTATTATTCCCACAGAAGAATGGTGCCAAAACCATAGTACAAAAGGAGGTAGGACTTAAGAGAGGGTTTCAGATTTCTTTATACTCATAATTTAAACACTGAAACCAAATCAGGGGAATACTTCCAGAAATATTCATATCAAACTACAAAGATTTTATCTGAAAGGAAAAGGAGAAAATGGAAAAATAATATAGATCATAGCAGAAGGGGAAATTAATTAGACAAATATGCTTTTTTATTAAAAAGCACCCAAAGGTGAGAAGCAATGAACAGTCCTGCCCAGTTATGATACTTATGAACCACAACAACCACCAGAATGCCATAATAACCCTAAGGCTGCATTGATGCCACACATACTTTGGCAATAACCAACAGATTTCTAATTGGGCTTAAGATCTACTCAACAAGAGGGAATTCATGCCTGGTACTGGAAATGTAGCTACCCATGGCTACATGACGTCAAGTATCTTGGAGGAGAATCGTCAACCACCCCTTTAATAAACCAGAATAATCCTGAATTAAATTCTAAATATTTGTCTTTATTCCCACAGATAAGTATAGTTATTGCTCTACATCAAGGAAATTTCTCTTTGCAATGAACAGAGACCACTAGAGAAAACTATAATCAATCAAAATGCAGAGTTATGGAGCCCAGTCCTGATAGATAAGAATACAAAACAATTCCACCGCATTCCTAAGGCTCAGGGAACACATCAAAGACGGATGAAAGACTGTAAGAGCCAGAAGATCAAGGAGTTTTATGTGAGACTGTCTTCTAATATCTGAAGCAACATGCATAAAGTCTCACCAACATGATTGCCTAAACATGAGCGAAACAAATATACAGCAATCAATATGTTAACATGAATGGGAAAACCCAAGGGGACTCAACTCTAGACAAAGAGCTATAGGCAACTAAGGAAATCTGAGAGTGAGAGAAATAGCCTTCCCCAGGGAAGAGTATACCATTTGGTTATCCAATACCAAATGGTCAGCATTAAAATGTACACACAAGCAACATTATAAAGCCTGTGTATGTTGTGTTAAGGAATATATGTATATTTGTATTCATAATTGTATAGGACAACAATTAATGGAAAAAGTCATAAATTTAAAAGAGAACAATGGGTATGTAGAAGGTTTTTGAGATAGAAAAGTAAAGAGGAAAATGATGTAAATATATTATCATTTCAAAAAAATAGAAGTAATTGCCAGATGGTGATGGTGCATGACTTTAACTCCAGCCCTCAAGAGGCCGAGGTAGGCAGATCTCTGTGAGTTCAAAGCCAGCCTGGTCTACAAGACAGGACAGGCTCCAAAGTTACAGAAAAACCCTATCTCTCAAAAAAGAAAAGAAGAAGAAGTAATAAAAACTGAGGTTGGATTCTGTTTCTTACTAAATACTGCCTTTAAAATAAATTCTGGGGTGTTCTCAAATGAATGAGAATTCTTAATGTAAGTGCAATAATTTTAATTGCGGGTAAAAGAATTATTGCTTTTATTTAAATTACATGAAAACTTTAAATTCATATAACATTGAAGAATAATTACATTGAGAAATTTTAATGAGTTCAGGCAAAGCCAAAGATTTATTAATAATTATATTAAGCTTAAAAATAGAACAGTTGTAAGATACAAAATAACACATATTTTAATAAAAGAGTATTCAACTATACAGTAGTAAAATGATATGACATAGGTATTTGTTTTTATAAACCCTAGAAAACTGAAGCATAAAGTAAAATAATGACAAAACAATTGAGCTCATCTGATGATTTTTTTAAAACGTGCCTTATTTTCTCTTTAACATGTATATAAATTTTTTGTGCTAAAGAGTTATGGTTTTTTCAACTGATATATAAACCAGAGGATTTTTGTGTCCTGACATTCAGTTTGCAGTCTGTCACTTACACTGAAGAAGGTTCTTCATCTCTGGTGTGGAGAAAAATAAATAAACTCATGAAAGGCGACTAGAGTCCAACTGTAGTAAGCACTTTACATTACCAATTCAAACAATTAAACTGTTGTTTAAAATATTTTACAGTGTTTTATAAGCAGTTGCACAAAATCTATCATTTTTTTCATTTTGGAAAAGTGTTTAAATTTTATCTTTTAATACCTAGGATATTACATTGCATAGGTATGAAAACATAGAATAGAGTTCTGATCAGAAGACATTAGGTTTTCATCACAGGATTCTGAAGTGTTTTCAATTCCTAAACTGCAAAATGTATCCAAACTCAAGTAAAATTGTGAAAGCATTTTAAAAACCTAATTATGATCATTTAAAACAGCACTCAATTGCGTCTTCCTAAACTAGCATATTTGGTTTTTAACTCACCATAAAAATATTTTTGCATAAAATGAACATTAGGTATTTTCTGTAAAAACCTGATGAACTATACAAATAAAAGTATAATTCTGTTCCGCCGATAAACAGTAATCCAGAGCTATTACCCAATCTCCAGAGTGGTTTTACTCCTACAATAGTATTCTCCAACACTTTAGCAACTCCTCCATCCTGTAGTTGGCAGCGATAGAAAATTTCCTCTCTGGAGGTGACCTATGTCCTGCCCAGTGGATTAGATGATTGCATGGTCACAGTCCATTGGCTTTGATCCTGGGATGCAAATGTTCCCCTCCGCACTGCACAATCCCTGTTTGTCTTGGAGTCTGGTCCTTTGTCAGCAGCAAACACCCTCACTGTGGGCTTGTCACAATGATTTAGTAAAGGCATATTTTACAGAAATAAGAAGCCCAGTGGTGTAGCTGATCAAAAGCCATCAAGCAAGGTGATGGATTGTTGTTTATGCAAGGTTGGCCTTGGTCTTTTGGAGAAAGAAACCTCCCCATATACATGATAAAAGCCAATGCTTTGTCATAAAATTATATTATCTATAGAAAGAAAATGCAATTTTGAATAAATTAATAAATGAATGACCCATGTCTTTGTAGAGGCTCTCATATAACATCCTATGTGTTATTTTCCTTGGCCGTTCATTGAATAATTTTTTTCTCTTCATTCCCTCTGATGAGCGTTTGGCTGGGTAGCAGGGATAAAATGGCGCCTTTGCCTTCACAGATTTTAATTACAGAGGTGAATACTGACAGGTAATCAAGCATCAAGTGATAGGAAGACAGTTATAGTTGCTATGGTAACTGTGGCTTTAATTTAGTTTAATAATTTAATATTCTCCTAACCATTTGTTGCCTAGGATCATGTATAGCAGAAGAATAGAAGGAAGTATGGTATTTTTTTCAGGTGATCAAGGACAACCCTTTTGCCCCTCTATAGAATGGAAAGTTAAGGAGCATTTGGGGACTCAGTCTTGTGATTAGACACAGGAGAAATGACCTAGTTATGCTCTTACTGGAGTTAGTGCACCAGCATGGGAACATGAAAAAGCAAGGAGACAGGAATGCTAGTCTGACTAACCCTTCTGTGGCACAGACTAGAGACTGGTAAGTAGCATACCTATGTGAATAAGAATCAAATAGTTAATTAATGTTAATTCTAAAGTCCTTATCATGGAAAGGTTACCACGCAATGTCACATTCTCATCCCAGGTGTCTTCCACTCTCCTTTGTAGTTTATCACTGCTCATCTTCCCAGCAGTGAGAAGGCCCAGGAAGTCAGAATAGCATAGCACACAGCGTCACTGAAATTTAGCAGCCATTTCTTCTGCCTGTGTTCTCACTGGCTACCTTATCTCATGCTGTAATGTACTGACTCTCTAAAGGAGAAGGAGGAATCTGCTGTGTTTAATGGTTTTTACAATTCAGTGATCCTCCCAGACTGTAGTAAAAGCCCCTCTCTTATCTGTCCCAAGCAGCAAGGTGATATTCTCTGCTAATCAGAAGGCCTGACAAGTGCAGTCATAATTTTCAAGCAAAGAACAGACTGGAAGGAGGAGACAGGTAATGAGAAAGCTGTGAAACAAATAATTGATCCTAGACATTTAAAAGTTGTTTTTGCCAAGTTAAAATGTCATCTCATGGAAATTGAAAATTCTGTCACACATATAAAGCAAGGTGTAGTGTCTGTAATATTTCATTGCTGAGAAATTGACTTATTATTAGAAAAGTCTGTGTGCTTATCTGATTATCTCTGGTTACTTAAGTTATCTTCAAGTGATTAACTAAACTCTTCGGTATCTAGAACTGGCCTTGTATATAAGACAAGGGTTGTAATGATTGAAAGCATACTGAAAAAAAGAAAAGAGAGAGAAAGAGAAATAGAAAGACTTTAGAAACACTTAAAACCAAATTTCTAACTAAAGGACATTGATGGGTAATAGGCAAAAGCTATGGTACAGAAGTTGGAGATGCAGTGTATGCTTGTCAACATTGGTTTGCTTTTCATTATATGAGTTTTCAGTCAGTTTGGTCTTATTTGCCCAAAGAAAGCATATTGATTTGGAGAAAAAGAATCCCAATTATGTCACTTTTGTTATGGGGAAAGTACAATTCCTAGACCTTTAGACAAACCCCCTCTGTATCCTGCAGCTGTGGGCATGTGGAGGATTGGCAAGCATTCACATGCAGGCAGCATAAAAGCTCCCTGCAGTCTTTTACTGGTAGTCTCCTGGCTCTCCCATATTGAGGTCAACACTTCAGAGATCCACACACTGCCTGCTCCACAAGCAAAGCAGAAGTCTCTGGAGGATAGAACACTGCTGCTCTGTTTGTCTCCTGGATGGAAGAAGACAAGCAGCAGTGTGTAGGGAACATGAAGGTCATTTTCACCTGATCTTAATGAAGAGAGAATCCCCACTCTTCATCCGTAGAGAACAAAACTTTGTCAGTTCTGTTTTGTTTGACAGCCTTGAGGCCAAGAGCAACACATTTCCAGACTCCTGTCTTGTTAGAGATGCAAGGGCTGGCTTAAAGGAGGACTGGAGCTCTCAGTTCTGTTTGAGTTGGCCAGGTACTGAAGTCCAGCCATTGCTGCAAGGCCATGTTTCCAGCAGATTTTAGAGCAGATTCCGCCAAACTGCAAAGCAGCATCTGCTGCCCCAGGCCCAGCTATGTGCCAAGTGCTGTTAAAAGAGATTTCTGCCTGGGCCAGATGCAGTTCTTAGGATAAACGCATCTGTGTGCGTTTTCTCATGTAGCCAGCCCTAAAAGGTGAATGGAGCTTCATGCCAACGCTAAGCTGGAACCATGCCATTTGTTAGTTTGATAAATTTTGGAACAGAATATAATTAAGTCAAGATCCCAAAATTTTACACAGTTGTTTTTTGTTTTTGCTTCACTCCCCCCCCACCTACAATGATTCCTAGAATCAGTCATCTCATAAATTACTATGTGCTTCAGTCATTTTCCCCCCAAATCTTCACCCTGGTTTAGAATTAAAACAAATTATTTCTTAGAAGAGGGATCCAGAGACTCAAACAAACAAAACCTAAAAACAAAACAAAACCAAAAACCTACAAGACTTGGTGTTCTATAAAATATGGGGTGGCTTCTTGTAAGTAATGAAGTCTCTTGAAAACAGGAAGAGAAATTATAGTGAAATTACACAAACGAGAATGCTGTGTAACAGGCCTCTGTGGTGAGGGTGGCAGAGAGCTACAGGTAGTTTTACTTTTAATGTTAAGCTACTAACGATGCCTTGTCATTTGGAGTTTCATATTTGTGGTTTCCATGTATTCACTTTTTTACTTTTATTTCCTGAAAACTTGATATGTACCTACTATGTGCCCAGAATTGTAAAAAAAAAAAAAAGCGATGAAAGATAAACTGTTCATAAGGAGTTCATGATTCTATTCATACCAGAAAATATTTCAATTAAAACTGTATTTTCAAAAACATAGAATATATAGAGAATAGATAGATAGATAGATAGATAGATAGATAGATAGATAGATAGATAATAGATCAGCGTTCTAGGATAACACAGAGAGTTATATTGCTAAAATTATTTGCTGTGCATCCTCTTCTACAATTAAAACAAGATATAGTTCCAAAGAACATGGGAAAACAGCTTTCAGTTGTGCAAACTTCACCCCCACCAATGAAAGCAGGATATATAGACTGTAGATGGGAAAAGAAACAATATTAGAAGTTCACATCAGGTCTGAGTTATCCATACAAAAATTAGATATTTCTTTTATTAAGATTCATTTATTTATTGTGTATACAGTGTTCTGCCTGCACGTATGCCTGCATGCCATAAGAGTGGTTGCTGCTGGCAGTTGAACTCAGGACCTCTGGAAGAGCAGCCAGTGCTCTTAACCTCTTAGCCATCTCTTCAGCCTCAGAAATTAGATAATTCAAAATGTTTTACTCATAGAAGAACCCATCTAAAACATTTCAGAATTGAGCATATAAGATTGGGGAAGATGTGAGGAACATTTTAATGATGACTAGGTTGACAATCACACAGAGATGGCATCTGTCAATGAACAAAAGGGATTGTTGAAGAGTGTGGAGAGTCATATGGGACTAGAACACTCTCCAGTACCCACCCCATATTTTTCCATGTTCTCCTCTTGTCTGTCAGCTGTGCAGTTGCCTGGGTATGAGCAGAACAAGGTTTGACCTTGTTGGCCTCCTTCTGTTTTCTAAAGATTGCTGCCATGAGAATATAATGTTGTGTACTCAGTTCCTAAACTATAGGGGGTAAATGGACAGAAGAAAGGAAGTGAGTGTCTTGACTGTGTATTTAGTCATACACTAAATCCTGTGTTGGATCCTGTAGTTCGTCTTTCTGTCTGAGTCGAATTCCAATAGTGGTGCCATGAAAGAATGTTCTCCTGCTATTTATCCACAGGAGTATGTACTTGGTCTGAGCCCTGCAGTAAGAATAGAGAAGAATAGACTATTTATAGATACTAGTTACTGGTTTTCTTTTCAACTAAGTTTTTATGGAAAGCAAACATAAACAACATTTATTTGCAAACAAGCTGCATAGAAAATTACATGTTCTACAGGATATTTTCTGTTTCGTTTTGATCATCTCTACCTTGATGTTTTAGTATCTCTGGCTAAAATTATACATATTCTATCTAATTAACTTAATCCTTTGGGGAAATGCATAAATGTGTGATATAGGACCAGATGTGGTATATATTCTCTGGCTAGCCAAAATGTTTCCTATTATCTTTACCTCTTCTGAAATAAAACTACAAATCAGCTAGTATACATCATGTAAGGGGGGAGTGGATAAAGCATCCATTGTAATAAACCTGAATCCAATCACAAGCCCAAATGTTTGGATGGGCTTCAGAGAACCTCCTGCAGCCCTTTGACCAAAGCCTGGCAGCTCCACACAGGAGTTCAGTAACAGAGACAAAGACTGACAAACATACAGTGTGCCAATGACAGCCAAAGTGAGCTGGCAGAAGGGGCAGCCAGAATCCCATAAAGTAACAGTGCCAGGATAATAGAGGCCAGGGTGGCAGGAGGCAAGAGACAGCTTCCAGAGAACTGGGGTTGTTTTTAATCACTTGCTATAGTGCTTCCCAGCCTTCCCCTTTGTGACTGCATGTGGGTTGTTACAAAACGATATCCATCATTTCTTCTGATAGGGCTTAGAGAGCCAAAGAATGTATGTAGCAACTTATTTCCAAGCAGGGTAGGGACATGTATTGATATGAGAGAAAGACAGTATCAGACTAGTTTGGAAAACTCACATCTCCAAATGAAACACTCCATTGCATCCCAGTGTTGTCTCCTAATGGTCTTAGTACACTGACTTCAAACAAAGAGTAACAAAATGTATCAATTAAACAATCTAATAAAGCTTACCTGAATGAGGATAGCACAAATAAGCTCACATATTTGAATGTTGGATCTTTGGTTGGTGGAGCTCTTTTGAGAAACTAAAAGGAGTGACCTTGTAGGATTAGATGTGTCACTGGGAATGGTCTTTAAAGTTTCAAAAGCCAGACAATCTCCCTCTCTCTCTCCCTCTTGCTAGTGAATCAGATACAAGGTCTCAGCTACTATTCCGGTGCTATGCCTACTGCCATTCTCCCCACCTTGAAGGTTTTGGATTCACCCATTGAAACTGTAAACAAAGCCTGAAATAAATGTTTTGTTTTATAAGTTGACTTGGTTATGGTGTCTCTTCACAACAACAGAAAAGGAAAACAGAAGTTGATACCAGGAATGGGGTTTTGCTTTGAAAGGTGTATGTTGCTTTGGGGGAATAAGAATATGGGACTTTGAATTGGGAAGGTAGTTAAATTTTGTAGGCAGGCCTTAATGGGCCATCCAAGTAGGAGTGTTGAAGACAATAGTGTGGAGAGCAACGTGGACTATGGGGACCCAAATCAAGTGGTTTCAGAAAGCAATAATATTAGTAAATGGGCTAAGGATAATTGTTCTAATATTTTGGCAAAGAATATGGTTGATTTTTGCTCTTGTCCTAAGAATTTTCCTGAAGCTAAATTGAAGAGTTTTGGTCTAATATTGTTAGAAGATATTTAAAGACAACCTAATATTTACCCTGCTGTGGACTTATTATGCAAATACAATAAAAAAAGAGTTAAGGAGGGCAAAAAGAAATTCAAAATGTACCGTTTGAGAAGAAAAAGAACACTAGGAAATTTAATGTTGGATTTGCTTGTACTGAAAGGGATCAGAAAAATATAGAATAAAGAGAATGTTGCCCTCGGGGAGAGAACTTTTCCAGCTAATACTGCAACCTGTGAAAGAAAAATGCCCAAGGAATTCCCTCCACCTAAAAACAACAGAAAGTTTATACAAATGTAATTTAAGTAAGGGACCAGTTTCCTTTCTAAAAAAAAAAAAAAAAGCACAACTTGGCATAATCAACTGGCCACATGATTTTGGATTTAGAGTCATGAAGGATACAAGAGTAAAGGGGTTGTATCCTCTTTCTCCACAATCAAGGAAAGCTGATTGGGTAAGCCATGTGCCAGAAGAGTCCTGCATGGAGACCCAGAGAGGCAATTGTGTGTGTGTGTGTGTG
>NW_026068055.1:4514528-4543432 GCF_014885135.2 Alexandromys fortis
ATATTATTAGTGGATAAGCCTGTGACTAAGGTGAGACGCAGTGGCTAGGGGCATAGACTGGAAGCTGTTTCATGAACTTTTTTTTTTAGTAGCAAAGGTCTTTATTATAAAGGAAATGAAAGAACTACCTCCTACTCTCCCCTTGAAATCTGTGGGTCACAGGGTGATCCCAGGCCATTTGAAACAAGGTTCCTTATGTGAGCACAGAGTTGGAGCTCATAACATCCAAAACTACAAATTGGAAACATTTCTTTTATTGCTTTTATTTCCAAGCTTCCAGCCAGAGGAAAGTGTACTGGGTCCTTCAGATCTTGAAGCAAGTTCATGTCCCTTGACTCCTTTCCATTTTCTCATCACAACTTCTCATAGACCTAATCAGAGGCCCAAGTTCTTCTAGGTTTATATTTATTGGGTCTAAAGGACACCAACCTAGCCTGCAAGGCACCCTATTCCTAGGCTGGAGAAGTGACACTAACCGGTCACGTGAGCTTCTCGAGGGAGAATATGAGATGTGAACAAACCAGTCAATGGGGGAAGAAAAACGAAGGCTCCATTATTTTTAGTTATGATTACCACATCTGCTCAGTTCTTAGCTGACCAGGCTCCTGTTCCTAGGTTGTTTGGATCCTTTATACTTCCAGGTACCTGTGAGCTCCTCCACCTGACAGACAGGATCAGTTTACTCTTTGTGCAAATGAAAAATTCTGCCTCTCCCAAAACTCACATTCCTCAGGAGCAGGCAAAAAGATTTTTATATAGATCTGACTGCCTCGAGCAGCTTGGAACAAGTTCAGTATTGGTGGCCTCTGTATCACGATTATCAGTATAGTATTTTGACAAAATTCCATAGCTTCTCTAACACCTTGCTTGATCCATTACTTTGTCTTTCCACTCTTATTGCCCTGAATTTGGATCTTGCTCATCTTGCTCATCTCTGCAGTAGTCTCCGAGCTGATTTCTATGTTTCCACTCCATTTACTTTTATTTTTTACCAATTCTGCATAATTTTCTGAAATGCCTCTCTATGTTACCTCCCTTTTCGGACAGAAAGTATATGCCATAGAAATTGGCTTCCTGAGGAATTGGTTTAAATTGTTCAGCTGGCGTTTTAAGGCGCTCCCATATCTGAAGATGTATTAATTTTCCATTGAACAGCCACCATCTCCTCCCAGTGATTTCTCTGCAGCCTGCGTACAGTTTTCCTTTTTACCTTACACCTGCTGTTCTCCCTCAATACCAGTGCAAATATTGTCTTTTCTTAAAAACCCAAATTGCATCCTTCTACCACCTTAAAATAAACAAGCATTCATAATTACCTACTACCTATGTTTATACTTCCCTATAACCATTGAATTACAAATGCAAAAGCTAGACGAGAAAGTAAAGTCATTTGGTACACTATCTTCTTTAATAAATGTATAATTTGAGCCCTCTCAAATCAAACTGACTTCACAGCCCTCTCTGTGTAGTCTTACACTTTATGTATGTTTTGCTACGCTTTTCAATTTGCACTGCAGTGGAAGTGAACAGTCCTCTAGCCTGCCAACTACCTCTTTCATAATCTTTTCATCAGAATCCAAACTGAGACCAACGGCCCTTTTAAAACTAACATAGTTTTATTGCTTCAAGAAACCTGTTGCTAAGTGTGATGGTTTGAGTAGGCATGGTCCCCACAGACTCATGTGTTTGAATGTTTGGCTTATAGGGAGTGGCACTATTAGGAGATGTGGTCTTTTTGAAGTAGGTGTGGCTTTGTTAGAGGAAGTGTGTAACTGTGCAGGTGGGCTTTGAGGATTTATATATTCAAGCTACACCAAGGTGGGACCAGTTCACTTCCTGTTGTCTGCTAATTAAGATGTAGAACTCTTAGCTACCTCTCCAGCAGCATGTCTACCTTCACACTGCCTTGCTTTCTGCCATGATGATAATGGGCTTAACTTCTGAAACTGTAAGCCAGTCCCAATTAAATGTTTTCCTTTATAAGAGTTGTCATGGTCATGGTGTCTCTTAATAGCAATAGAAACTGTAACCAAGACAATATGTGCTCTGAAGATTTTTTGTTGTTGTTTTTGTTTTTTTTGGTTTGTATTTATTTATTTATTTATTTATTTATTTATTTATTTATTAAAGATTTCTGTCTCTTCCCCCAAGCTGCCTCCCCTTTCCCTCCCCCTCCCCCAATCAAGTCCCCCTCTTCATCAGCCCAAAGAGCAATCAGGGTTCCCTGCCCTGTGGGAAGTCCAAGGACCACCCACCTCCATCCAGGTCTAGTAAGGTGAGCATCCAAACTGCCTAGGCTCCCACAAAACCAATAGGTGCAGTAGGATCAAAAACCTATTGCCATTGTTCATGGGGTCTCAGTAGTCCTCATTGTCCGCTATGTTCAGTGAGACCGGTTTTAACCCAGGCTTTTTCAGACCCAGGCCAGCTGGCCTTGGTGAGTTCCCGATAGAACATCCCCATTGTCTCAGTGTGTGGGTGCACCCCTCGTGGTCCTGAGTTCCTTGCTTGCGCTCTCTCTCCTTCGGCTCCTGATTTGGACCTTGAGATTTCAGTCCGGTGCTCCAACGTGGGTCTCTGTCTCTGTCTTTTTTCATCGCCTGATGAAGGTTAGTATTCAGGATGCTGAACATAGAGGACAAGGAGGACTACTCAAGAACAATGGCAATGGGTTTTTGTTCCTACTGCACGTACTGGCTTTTTACAAGTTCATTTTCTATTGTATTTATATTTTCTAAATTTGAATTTTTAATGTCTTATTGTATTCGAAGTGAGCATAACCAGTCAAAATAAATAGAAGATCCACTTAACTAGTAGAAATTGAATCTGAGTGTAGGGGAAATGCACAGGATGGCACCAAGTCACTGCTTCTGGGAATGAATTCTAAGTCTGTAGACTCTCTGAACGTGACACACAGCCACTGGGAAGTTTTCCAGCATGGCAGCACCTCCTTCTCCTGGGAAGGCTCATACATAGCAGAAACTGCTTTGGGAGGTCCTTGTTACCCAGTGGGTTTCAAAAAGAATGACATGTTCTAGGCATCACTGGGGAAATGAATATCAAAAAGTAAATAAGTGAAGCAAAAGAAGTTACCAGAGCTCTCTTCCAGTGCCCACTGATTTTTCAAGTCTAAATCTCTCATTAAATCAGAATCCTATTTTTAAAAAAGTATCAGGACAAAGCCATGCATACTCCATTTTATTTATATTTCCTATAATTGCTGCTGTGATAAAAAAGAAAATGCACTCCCCAAGTGTAAGATGCCATATTATAAAATCATTTGTTTGGAACTGGTTTGACTGGTTTGTTTATATTGGCTCTTAAAATGTTTTTAATCAAGATTTATTTATGTAGAAGATATATCAAACCCAGACATTTATCTGTTTAGATCACAGTCGTGGCCAATCACAATAGTAAATGTCAACTCCTAAAGCGACCGCTCACACTTGCTCAATACAAATGCTATAAATTGGTGCTCACAGCTTTAGTGTGTTTAATAAAAGCTTAATCGCTTTCTATGTTTTTATCCCATTTCCTGGCATAATTGACTTCCAGAGCATCTGAGCACATGTGGAAGCAATGCCCTTTAAAGGTGGCCAACTTTATATCTACTACTTATAATTTGCCTGAGCCATTGAGAATAGAACAATTTCCTTAAATCAAGATTATATAAGGGAATGGGGAGGGAAATCAGTTTAATAGCAAGAAAGTGTTGTCTTCCCATCCAAAATAAACTAAATAATGAGCTGAGAAAACAGTTTTAAAAAATAAAATAATTGTTCAAGTGTGTGTGTCTTAAAATAATTTAAAAGCTATCTCTACATAAAGTAAAACATAAAGGATAAGATAAAAATTATGGTTTAAATATTTCCATTTTAAAATAATTTAGCACAAAATGGTTTCCACATAAAAATGAGAAAAAAATGGACAAAGATGTAATGCCGTATAGTGGGATTAAGCTTTATAGATTGGGTGTTTGTAAGAGACTCCGTTTATGGCAGATTAAATGGCAAAGGACAAATAAGTAAACCTCCACCTACATTGCCTTAGGTATACAACACAGGATGAGATTTGAGCAGCCTCACCACTCAAATAGGGTTAAAACTACCTGAGCAGATCAAACCGAGGAAATGGTCCTCTCTCAGTACATGCAGTAGTATTCAGAATTGGAGCCATTAAGGTTCAGCAGCTCAGAGGTACTGATCAAGGAGAACAGAATCACACTTCTACAGCAACCTGCTTCCACAGTGAAGCCTGCAGTCCAATCTAAGGTGAAAGTAGGGTGGGTGCCACGTCTCAGAGGATGGGAAAATGGAAAACACCGGGAAAACCTACCTTAGTTAATCTTGTTGTAACATTTTGCCCAGGATTTACAAAGAAATCAAAACTCAAAAGAAAATTCTAGTGCAGAGATTGAAAACAAGTCATTTATAAACGCTGTAATAATTATCATCAGAATGTGGGTGATGGCAATGGTGGTCATTTAGAGGGAAAGAGCAATCACTGGGCTTTTATATCTGTAATTTAGAATGATTTCATTAAAAACAATGCCATTCTGATTAAATGAATAAAAATGAAAATGTGGCATGGGAAATATTATATACCCACAAGTGAATTTTGTCTGTTAGTACTCCTATAATAAAATATCAGAGACCAGGTGGTTTAAACAATGTAAATGTATTTTTCCACAGTCCTGGAGGAGAGAAGTCAGTTTTGAGAGTATCGGCATGCTTGGTTCTGTTGATGTTCCACTTCTGGATTAGCAGGTAGTTTCCCTGCCTCAAACAAGAAGGTATACACATAGTTAGTACAACAAAGTTATATGTTATTATGCTGCAGGTCCTCACACTAGGTTCACACCCTAAATATTCCTACCTGCAGCCCTAAGCTATCTCCCCAAGTATGCTCACCTGTGTGACACATCTTAGCTAAAGGTCAGGTCCAGCCTCTAACAAAAGTCCTTTATTTGAGGGTCAAGATACTGGGGAGACTCTCCAACCACAGGGCAGATTAAGATCAGGGTAGCATCTCTCCAGATGAGCAGAGCAGACTTTTATTCTTGGTCTCTGCTTATATACTGTCTAGTGGGCATCAACACGTCTAGGACTGTGTTTGGTTATTGTGAGGAAGTGATGTCAATAAGCTCTGGTTCTCAGGTGTCTTGGGTGTAGTGGGAATCCAGACTAAGCTATTTTTACATGTCTAAAAGGCATTTTTACCACGTTCCTTACAATTCCCATGCTCCACGTGGTCTCTTTGTTCTATCTGGGTCCTTGCCCTTTCTTCTTACAAAACCAGTAATTATATTTAAAGAAGGCCCACTCACATAGTCAAGATCATGTATCTAAGTACATTAAAGTTATAATTTCAACATGAATTCGGGGTGTAATAGATTTCAGCCCATAATAATTATATACTTACACATACGTCCAGATTCTCTTGAAGTCAGCTGCAGTGGTTTATAACATTGGTATTGATCAAGTGTGAGACATTGGTTTAGGAATTGACATTTGCTGCTGTGGTCGGCTATGACTATGAACTAAACAGATAAATGTACAATAAATGGTTATATTTGAGAAGAAACTTGAGATGAGAGGCTTATGTAAATGATTTAAATATAACTTATTTTGCTTACTACTTTATATTAATCCTGTTAATCATACTAGGTGGAAGCATGAGTTGTTTTGTAGTTTATATTGTGTTCCTACCCTTTCTTTCTTTCTTTGCATGATTATTTTAATTATGTTAATTATTTTTGGTCTAAAGATATGATATTCCATCCACATTTGTGCTTTAAAATAGATTAGAGTTTTTTTTTAGTACTGAACTTGTGCAATTATTCTTCCATAAAACTAAGAGACTTGGTTTTTAAATATGTTGAGTACAAGCTAAAAGCAACCTAAGTTTTATGAAATTAATTTTATAGTGTTAGTGTTTTAGTAGAAACAAGTCATAATTCTGCAACATGTAGAATAAGAAAACAATGGCAGAGAACATGGCAAATTAAGGGTCTGTAAATTTTTCCCTCTACAGAAACATTGAGAACAATGTTGAAATTGTCAGAGGCGCTTTTTCAGAATCCTGAAAATTAAAGGATTACAGTAAATGAGAACATAGCTGAATCTTGCTAAAAGAAAAAATAACAGTGAACTTTTGGGACAGTTTAATCTGCCTTGTTCTCAGTACTTCATTTCTCCTTCAGGTTACTTTGAATTCAGAAGTCACAGTCAAAGGAAATGCAACAGACTCCCAGCAACCCAGGCAGCCCTCTGAGGCCAAGGGTTGAAATGCTTCAAACTGCATGCCCAGAGACATGTCATTATTCCTCACATCTGATAGTCGGTGAAAAGAATTCACTCACAAGGCTAGTTTTATTTCACCAGGTAGAAACCTGCCTAGTGCAAACAGCCTTTTCTTTGGAGACAATTGCTAAGGCAATCAAGAGTAAGGAATGTGCATCACAGATGCTTCAGGCCATAGTCATTGAGTCAAATATTGGACTAACGTAAAAAATGTAAAATAAAACAATGGAAAATATGGTGTACTGGAAGGCTTCATATTGGTGAGATACTTCTCTGAGAAGATATTCATATTGATGTGATTTATCTCCAGAAGCGCACATGCATAATAGTGAGAAGTAAAAGTTCCTGGAGCTTTGCACATAGCCTTGAAGGACATGAAAAACCTTAAATCCTCACTTCTGCCTTATCTACACCCAAACAAGCAGGAACTTGAATGGCCCATCAAACACACAGGTTCTGGCATCACTTTGATTGAAAGAGGCCACACTCATGTGTGGCTGCCTATGTTGCTACAACTATACAAAGTAGTTAATGCTTCTTTGGATACTTTTCACAAAATGGGATGGGGAAACCACCATGACACCTAAAAATGCTCAATATCTTGGTCAAGCAAGTATATATGTACTACTTCATGTGATAAAGCTTTTTTGTTCCTACAAACATGATCAGAGCGTTTCAGAGCCATAATGAAAGAATTTTATGGGAAATATGACATACTTGAAGATAAAGACAAATTGTATTTATTAGAAGTGTTTCTAGAAATAAAATTAAAAGAGTACACAAGTTGTGGGAAGCATTGCTAGAGCAAATAAATTAACTATGCAATAATGATTTGAAACATTCTGAACTCATTAAGAACACTTACACTCTATCTTCAAACATAATTATTTATGAATCTTTCATCACTGTCAAAGCCAGAAGTAATACCTTATTCTTCTAAATTTTACAGCAATTTATTAATATTCCTCTGTGTATGTGTGTGTAAGTATGTAATATATATTATACTAAAAAGGTATATTTCTCATGAATTATTTTACTTTCCCAATTATAGTAATAACAGATTATTACTTTTTTATTTCAATAAACCCTAGTAATATTTTTCTTGACAGGTCCTATATAACAGAAAGAAGTCAAAGTACTTACCTTTACCAAATATGCTGCAAAAGTTCAACACAAAACACACGAATGTAAAAGATCCCAATATCCTGGTATAAAGCTTATCAAATAACCCGGTAGTGAATGTATCTGTATGCATGTGTATTAAACGTACATATACATTTATGAATATGTGTTTATGTATATGTGTGTTTATGTATATAATTTGTGTGGATATGTGTGTATGTAACTGGAAATTTGAGGTTGTCTTTCTTTAGGAATCAAAGTGATTATTAGATTCAGTGCTGACAAGACCACTTTTTTATTATGTATTTTGTATGTGGATTTGCTAATCCAGGTTCACAGTTCACTAATGTTAAGGAGAAAATTTAAAAAATAATTTAAAAATACCTTTTACTCCATAATTAGAAATGAGTAAAATATGCTCACCCATCTGTGACAGGGCCACCACTTTATCATCACTTATTTGGAGATGCTCGGGAAATTGTCAAGGCACAACTCAATCATGTTCCAGAATTTAAAAATATTTACTTATATTTTCAAAACAATATTATGAAAATAGAACCCACTTCTAATTAAATCTTGCCCTTCATGCAGTGTTTTGTGGTGAAGACAATAAAGTCGGCCTCAAATGGAGACTTCAGCCTGTGTTATTTTCCAGGCTGTGCATTTCATAAGCAGCTCATGTTTAGCAGTTTAAACCCTTCGCCATTTTGCCTGGCAGGTACTGCTGCGAGTTTCTGCTGATTGCCCATAATTGATTGCCCAGTGGGCGGTGAACAGCAGGCGAGCAAGACCACACAGGAGCTGCAGTGAGAATGCGCTTCAGACAGGACATTTTCCTCCTTGAAATTGTCTCGTGTCTACTTTCTTTCAAACATAACTGCCCAGTTTTCTGTATGAAGAGGAAAGTCTTTAGGAAAGAAGAATTTGTACAGAAATAAATCTACTTAAAACTTCAGGTATTTGCATCCCATAAAATATAATCTTTCCATGAAATAATTTAAGAATTTTTAGTCGCGAACCCATTATTTTATTAAATGCTTTTTCAAAACAACTGACCATTTTATAATATAATAACTAACCTAAATTTCAATATATCATTTACAGAATCATAAAATTTGTTACTTAAAAATGGTAAGAATTGACCTGCCTAGCAGGTCAGTATGCAGGTAGCCTATTTTGGTGGGTCCTTTAGAAAGGACTGGAAAAAAAGAGTAGTTTTCAAAGACAATAACACTTAGATTAGGATTCAGACAGAAACTCCAATCATTTTATTATGTCTGCGATTTGATTTTATTCTCCTTAGAAGCTATTGAATTAACCAGTTATTGTGCCAAAGGTTCTGGTAGCAGAAAAAAAAAAAAGACTTCCGATTTAGAAATAAAAAAACTTTAGAACTCATAGTACCACACATCATGGGATTATTAGCCCTGTGTAATTAACCCTGTGTACTAACTTTGCCACAAGCAGTCATTAACTCCCAGTAGCCCTTAGATAGGGATAAACCCTTCCTCTGTCCATGATGGAATTTTTTTGCAGTTTTTTTTATTGCTTTTATTGAGCTATATATTTTTCTTCACTCCCTTCCCATCCTCTCCCCTTCACTTCTACCTTCTCCCAAGATGCCCTCGCCCCCAGTTTTCTCAGGAGATATTGTCTTTTTCTACTTCCTATGTAGATTAGATCCATGTATGTCTCTCTTAGGGTCCTCTTTGTTGTTTAGGTTCTCTGGGGTTATGAATTGCAGGCTGTTTTTTTTTTCTGTCTAAAAGCCACTTATGAGTGAGTACATATTATATTTTTCTTTCTGGATCTGGGTTACCTCACTCAATATTGTGTTTTCTAGATCCATCCATTTGCCTGCAAATTTCAAGACATCATTATTTTTTTTTCCACTGTGGAGTACTGCATTGTGTAAATGTACCACGTTTTCTTTATCCATTATTCAATTGAGGGACATCAAGGTTGTTTTCAGGTTCTGGCTATTACAAATAATGCTGCTATGAACATAGCTGAGCATGTGTCCTTGTAGAATGATTGAGCATCCTTTGGGTATATACCCAAAAGTGGTATTGCTGGGTCTGGGAGATGCAGGGATGGCTCAACATATGAAAATCTGTCAATATAATCCACCATATAAACAAACGGTTAAAAAAACCATTATCATCTTATTAGATGCTGAAAAAGCCTTCAATAAAAATCCAATATCCCTTCATGACAAAGGTCTTAGAGAGACCTTGGGTACAAGAAACGTACATAAACATAATAAAGGCAATATACAGCAAGCCAACAGCCAACATCAAAATAAATAGAGAGAAACTCAAAGCAATCCCACTAAAATCGGGAACAAGACAAGGCTGTCCACTCTCTCCATATCTATTCAATATAGTATTTGAGGTCCTAGCTAGAGCAATGAAACAACAAAAGGAGATCAAGGGGATACAAATCAGAAAAGAAGAAGCCAAATCTCACTATTTGCTGATGTTATGATACTTTACATAAGGTACCCAAAAAAAAGTTTAACAATGAACTCCTACAACTCATAAACACCCACAGTAATGTAGCAGGATACAAAATTAAGCCCAAAAAAATCAGTAGCCCTCCTTTACACAGAATGGCTGAGAAAGAAATCAGAGAAACATCACCCTTCACAATAGCCACAAATAAAATAAAATATCTCGGAGTAACTCTAACCAAACAAGTGGGAGACCTGTTTGACAAGAACTTTAAATCTTTGAGCTGATGCTAGAATTTGGACTGCCTTGATCTTATACTAGAACTTGTATATGCATCCATAGTTACTGTGAATTCTATGTAACACAGGCTAGTCATGTTTGGAAAATTATGTTTTGCAGGGATCCTCTGAAACCTCTGGCTCTTTCAATCTTCATGATTCCTCTTTCTCCATGACTCTTAGATTTCCCATTTAGAGCAGAGTAATTCACAAACTCTTATTCTCCAAAGTTTTGCCAGTTTTTGGATCTCCATATTGCAAAAAGACCCTTGTTTGATGAGACTCAATGGCTATATTAATCTTTAGATATTAAGATAATTATTTAGAGGGCAGTTGGGTACTACATTTATTTAGCAACATAATAGTAGGTTGTAGGTGATCCCCCAGGGTCAAGTCTTGCCCATCCATGGGTTCTTGGTCTAGGTAACAGTATGGATTCTATCTTGTGAAGTGGGTCTTACAGCCAATCAAAAAGCACTTAACCTTATAATACTCATACCACTATTGCACCAATTAACCATCGTTTTATAGATGAGGAAACTAATATTCAGATATTTTAATAGTTAAAAAGTCTCAGGAATGAAAAGTCAAACCTACCTCTCACATCATGATCCATTTCATCATCTACCCTCTTTTAGTGTCTCTGAAGTAGTTTGGAATTTGGGAATTTAGGAATTGAGAATGTGTACTGTTCCTCAGGACATGTTAAAAAACATAGATTTATCATGATTGTGTTCTCAAAAAAGACTTTATTAAATTTATTTCATTTCTTAAATCAGTTTGGTCTTTGATGATTTCACACATGGATATAATGCATTCTGATTACTAATTCCTCTTCCTCTTTTCTCTACCTCCCATGTCAATCAATACCTGCTTGATGTGGGATTCTTCTATGTATGCTGTGAATACCATTGGGTAATAAATAAATCTGCTTTGGCCTGTGATATGGTTGAGTAGAGCAAGGTGGGGAAAACTATAATGAATGCTGGGAGAAAGAAGATGGTGTTGAGGAAATGCCAAGTAGCCCCACCAGAGGCAGACACTGAAACTTTACCCAGTAAGCCACAGCCTCATGGCAATACAAAGATTAATGCAGAGAGGTCAATTTATGAGTTAGCCACAAATACGCTTAAGCTATTGGCCAAACTGGCTCTCCTACTACAAACTGGCACTTCAACATGTGCGAAATAAATCCACATAAAACTCGGCAAAGCTTAAAAAGGAATTCTAGACACAAAAGAGTTAAGCATGGCTTAACGCCATGACTACTTTAAAAGAAGTTTTTCTGATGCAGCAGTATCAGAAAGAAAAAAAAAACAATACAAAACAAAACAACAACAAAATGGGAGCTTTCTGGACCATGCTGCCAGCATGAACTCTGGCTCTTTTAGGAGGCTGAGGATTTAAATGGGGTTTATGGGCAACCAGCTACAAGTAACTTAGTGGCAGCATGGGCCAACTGGTTACCAGAGTTAAGATCATGGTGAGGACAGCTCCCATCCAGCAGTCTCGGGACAGTGAATAGACCTCTGCCATGATGGACTGGGAAGAGCCAAAAGGCAAAGCAGTCTTAGTCCTAGTCATGCCATGGCTTATCATTTTAAGGAGCACTTCTGGTCAGAAAATAATTACAGATACACAATAATGACAGATTCAGACATAAAAGACCTCTAAATGAGACATAGTGTGTATAAAAATATAATAGGCTTGGGAGAGAGAAGAAAATAGTAGAGACATTAAATGTAATACATAAGAGTACAGACAGTCACAGATTAAAGGAGTAAAGGTAGAAAAAGTAATAGAGTAAGAAAAATAAGCCACATAAAGATGGAATATACACAGAGAATCTCAATAATGTATATTATTGTGTTTTCATTGAATTTTTTGACTGTGAAGAAGCTAAGTACAGAGAGACATTTCATTGTATGGGCTGCTAAGTGAAACAAACCTATATATTTTAAAGATATCTTGATTCCAAAATCCAGGTCTAAAGATTTTTTGCTTTAGAAAACAGGTTTTCTTTTGTTTCCACAAAAAATTTGAACCTGGGGAATCCTTCCAGACTAATGTGGTTTGATGGACCAAGACCACCTGAAAGGTCTCCATGAACACCCCCCATAATTACTTTACCCAACAAAAAGCAGGAAACAGTTGGGGAAGAACTATACCCAAATTCCATAAATGATTATATGTAAATGTTTACATTTAAAGGGGAAATGCTATAGAGATCAATACTTTGCATTGGCGTGGATCTTGGTTTATTGCTACAAATTTTAGGTCTATTTTGTTATATGTATATTTCTGCTCTTGATTAAGGTATTATGTTTGTACAGCTCATTTAAAAATGTAATGTATAATTAAGAAATATAGATTAATAGATAATTTGTCTATAATAGTCAAGCTTGTAGTCATGTTAGTTAGGTTTTCTAGATACATAGAGATATATTTTAGTTAGATAGGTATTCTTCAAATTTTTCAAAGACCTTCAGAATATGACATTTAAAATGTTTTAAGAAATTAGGACTTTTCATGACAATGAGACACATCTGGCCCTGGAAACACCAATTACTTCAAGAGGAAGATGGATATCGAAAAGGCTTCTCATGGAGTTTGTTAGTCTTTTGGGCAACAAACTGTTCTTACATGGACTGTTTGATGTTATGCTGTAGGAAATGAAGTGGACAATCAGGACCCAAAAAATGATGACTGCTAAAGTTGCCTAAAGAAGGTGAGACAGTTCTTCAGGGTTCCTGTTTCATGAAAGAGACTGCCAGGCATTCTGCTGAAATCAGAAGAAAGTGACTGACAACCTGCCAATATAAGTGTAACTGTCTTTGAAATTTCCTGCTTTATGGAAAAGTCTGACAGATATTATGGAGTTGTGGGATGAAGATGGGTGCCTCAATGATATAGAAAACTTTGGGTGACTTTCCAGGCAGCAAGATGTGTCTGTCAATTCTCGAGGGTTGGAAATTGCTAACAATGTATTTCCTCTTTACTTAGGTAATATTATATCTTTTTGGAGTCTTTGATGGAGTTGAAAAATAGATAGTTATAGTTTTTGTTAGTTATGATAAAAGATAAAGTAGATATAAATATTGTAACTGTAATTCTTGCTTGATACCTGTTTTGTTATAAGTAATTTTACTATGTTAAAGTAAAAACCTTCCTTTTTATTTAAACACAAAAGGGGAGGTGATGTGGTATTCCCCTCTGTATGTTGTGAATACCATTGGTTAATAAAGAAATGTGGTTTGGCCTGTCATAGGGTAGAGTAGAGTTAGGCAGGGAAAACTATGCTGAATACTGGGAGAAAGAAGGCAGAGTCAACAAGATGCCATGAAGCCCTGCTAGAAACAGACGCTGGAACTTTTCCCTATAAGTCACAGCCTCATGGCAATACACAGATTAATAGGGATGGTTTAATTTAAGATATGAGTTAGTCAGAAATATGCTTAAGCTATTGACCAAACAATATTGCAGATAATGTGGTTTCAGTTTGATTATTTTAGGGATGAGCAGGCAGGAACTAACAAGTGGCTCTCCTACTACATCTGCTCATCTCAAGATGTTTCTTTACCAGATTCCTAACTTTGGGATTTGTTTTTAAAAATTATTTAATTTACCATGACTGTGTGAAAAACGGATTGGAACTAACTATTGAAGCAGGATGGGGTCATCAGTAGGTACAGGACTGAAGATAAAGATTCCCCTCTCCTTAAATCTATCAGTAGCAAATTGTACAGAGGATGGGTACATGACTACTACTACTATGTAACAAATGAAGGAACCTACAGCTCCCAGGAGTTCATGATTGCAATTGTTGTGTTTTGCTAATAAGATACCATCTGCAAAAAAAAATCTTTTAATATACAAGCAGTTTAAATAAAAATGTTACAAGAATAGAACATTTAATAGACAGGGATGGGAGCACATACTTTCCCTCTAAATAAAGTTAAAATGTGCACAGATCTTGACAAATTACTTTTGTCTTACTTTGGCAAGCTTGTGTACTTCACACCTTTGTCCTTAGGAATTTATTTGGATTGCATTCACAACATGTCGTAGTTTTTATTGCATGAGTAGAGTTGTTTTTCAAAAGATTTTTTAAAAATAGTAGAATGGAAATAGCTGGTAAATCTTACATATCCAAGTAGCATTTTTAAATTTTTATATATGTGTACTATATTTACTTGATTTTCCTCTCCTCATTCTTTTCCTTCCAATTCTTTCGGAATTGCAACCACATCCTTTCTAACTTCATAAACTTTTTTTCTTTAATCATTGTTGTTACACACACACATATAACCTGCTGAGTCCATTTAGTGTAACACATATGTTTAGGATTCACTACTTAATATTCAACAATTACGAGATCATCCCTGGGGAAGAATAATTCTCTCTTTCTCAATAGCCAAATAGCTTTTTTGTTTATTATTGGAATTGTAATTTAATTATAACATTTTTTCCTTAGCTTTCCTCTCTCCAAGCCATCCGATATACCTCCCTGCTCTCCTTCAAATTCATGCCCTCTTTCTTCATGAATTGTCATTGCATACATATATAAATTTGTATATACATATATCCTTAAATACTACCCATTTTATTGAGCTCATATAATATTGTTTGCATGCATGATTTTAATAGCTGACCATTTGGCATTGGAAACCAATCAGTGTGTTTATTCCTGGAGTGGCACACCTCTCCTATTCCCACCCTGACTCAGTTCCCTATAGTTCTTTGTGTAGGGTTGAGGCCTTGGGGACATTTCCCAATCCAGTTTGGCATGTTCACTGGTGTCTTCATGTTTTAGGTGTTCATGCTGGTGTGACTTTATGGGTGTAGAATCTGCTGTTACTAAAAAATAAATTCCCACAGCAAACTTCAGTCTTTCTATCCCCTCTTCCAAAATGTCTCCTGAGCTTTAGATTCAGGAGTTGTTTTGTAGATGTATCCATTGTGACTGATCCCCACAACTCTGCATTTTGGTGGGTTGTGGTTTTCTGAAGTGGGTCTCTGTCTGTTATAAAGAGAATTTGCCTTGTTGAGGGGTGAAGCAAGTCTACAAACAATAATTTACTAATCCAACATAATCCTTAACTACAGTCCATAAGCATTTGCCCTTAAACACAAGGAGCCGTTTTAAAATTTATTCCTTTATCAAGGTATTCTTATCAAAAGCATTTATTTGAAAATGTAGTCTTTTTCATCAAATGCAGTACAAACTGATTGACACTTTCTAATGTAATGTACATTTTGGTAATTTTAATCATTTCTACTTTGATTTCTTTCCCCTGTAATGCTGTAATGTTCTCATCTAAAACTGACAGATTAACTTGGACTAGTCACAGATGTAACAATGTTAGGACAGAATAAAACACCAGTTGTTAATCCTAGAGTTTATTTCTGCATCTTGAAATAACATTTATTAAAAAAAAATATTTAACTGGCTATACATCATTAAAATCCCACTTAAACAAAATAAAATTTTCAACAATTTCTACCTTTTCCTGAATTAAATAACACATGTGTATTTGAAATTATTTTAAACTAAAGCATTAAGAAAAATAAAAATATTAATTTGAAGTTCAAATATGCACATGTACATATATTTGAATATATAAATTAAATTACTGTAAAAATAGCATTCAATTTAATTTTCATAACCTTATTATTACAAAAAATGCCTCAGTTGCTAAAAGTAATAAATTCAGTAACAATATCAATTAAAAGAGTAGGTATACTTCCAGAAATGTATCATCCCATTGAGAAGAGGATAAATTCTCCAGAAACTAACATAAATAAGTAACAGTTTCACCTGCCTACAGAATGGGAAAAGATCTTCACCAACCCCACTTCAGGCAGAGGTCTGATCTCCAATATATTCAAAGAACTCCAGAAATTGGTCATCAAAAGAATAAACTATCCAATAAAAATATGGGGTACAGACCTAAACAGAGAACTCTCAGCAGACAAATTTAAAATGACTGAAAGACACTTAGTCATCATCCTTAGTCATCAGAGAAATGCAAATCAAAACAACTGTGAGATTCCATTTTGTACATGTCAGAACGTCCAAGATCAAAAACACTGATGACAGCTTATGCAGGAGACAATGTGGGGGAAAAGGAACACTCATCCATTGCTGGTGGGACTGCAAGCTGGTACAGCCCCTTTGCATATCAGTGTAATGATTTCTTAGAAAATTAGGAAGCAACCTTCCTCAAAACCCAGCAATACCACTTTTTGTTATATACCCAAAGAATGCTCAATCATATCACAAGGAAATGTGCTCAACTATATTCATAGAAGCACTCTTTTTAATAGCCAGAACCTGGAAACAACCTAAATGCCCCTTGGTCAAAAAATGGATAAAGAAGATGTGGTACATTTACACAATGAAGTACTACACAGTGTGAAAAACACAATGACATCTTGTAATTTGCAGGCAAATGTATGGATCTAGAAAACATCATAGTGAGTGAGGTAACCCAGACCAAGAAAGACAAATATAATATGTACTCACTCATAAATGACTTTTTAGACAGTAAAAAAAAAACAGCCTATAATTCACAATCCCAGAGAACCTTGACAACAAAGAGGACCCTAAGAGGGGCATACATGGATCTTAACTACGTGCGAAGTAGAAAAAGTCAAGATCTCCTGAGTAAACTAGGAGCAGGAATCTTGGAGGGCAGGAGCAGAGGGGGGTGAAGAAGGGAGGGGAGTGAGGGGAAAATATATAGCTCAATAACAACAATAAAAAATTATTTCAAAAAAAGAAAGTAATAGTTTCAAACAGTTCCACCTTTGTACAGATATCCACTGATGTAGGAGGGTCATCTGTCTTTGTGTTACTTTCATTGGTTAATAAAGATATTGCCTTGGCCTTTTAATAGGGCAGAAAATTAGATGGGAGGAGTAGACAGAACAGAATGCTGGGAAGAAGGCAGTGAGGCAGACACCATGATTCCCCTTCCCGAGAAGGACGCTGGCTAGACTCATGCAGGTAAGCATACAAATTACTATATATGGGTTAGTCAAGATGTAAGATTTAGCCAATAAGAGGCTAGAACTAATGGGCCAGGCAGTGTTTAAATGAATAAGGTTTCTGTGTTATTATTTCAGGGGTAAACTAGCTAGGATCCAGGCAGGAATGCAGCCCGCTGCTCTTTCTATAATCCACCTCTTCCTTTCTTAAGCAATCTATCCTGAATACAGTGGTGTTGAAGATGGCTTGATTTCAATTAACAGAAGGGTAAAGATCATACTGTAAAAGTCCTCTGGCAGGATTTCAGAAATCAGTTAGAAAACATAGTCCTAGCTGTTTGTAACTACTGTGATTAAGGTATTACAATATGCAAATAGGCAAACAAGTGGACATGTCAACAACTGGACTCTAGAGGCTTCAAGGATTTAGGGTTTAATATTGTTTAGCTCTTGATACCTGACCATTTATCCCCATTTTTATCACATAAAAAAGGACAAGCATTTTCTTCCCTGTTGGGAGAATGAAATTGGAAACACTTTAGAGAACTGTTTAAGAGTTCAATACTATAACACTGAACATATGGACTCTAGATGTAATTCAAAATATTCTAATCCTTTGTTTTTAAAAAATGTGACAAATTTCTTCTTTATCCTTCCTCTATATATTCTCTCTCACATTATTATTCCCTACTTTTTTTTTTTACATTTAACAGACACCGTTGCTGCTGAAACACAGGGGACAAATGGGGATATAAAATCCAAAAAGAACAGAGAGTGCAAATGAAATTCTCTTTTCTTCCTGCATGAGAAAATGCAGTCCTAAGGATGGGCAAGCACCCAGCACGTTGTTCAGTATGTCTGAGAACTGCACGGGCCCACTGCAGCTGACAAGCTAAGGAATAGAGCTCCTAGGGATGAGCTTTATTTCCTTCCACATCCAACACTGAGTTTCTTTCTTGACAAAGAGCTTCAAGATCTTTAATTTCCAGGCTGCCCACTGCATTATAAGCAGAACATGCATTCCACCAATTTGCTGTTCTTCCTCACTCTCATTCTTTCTAAACAACCCTGTGTGCCAGCATTTCAAACATCCATAGAGTTGCAAGGGACGTCTGCAGTGCCATCATGGAAGAATTTCTCTCCTCATTGTTAAAGTCCTTCTGTTAGGAATGTCAGAGGAAGGGAAGCTTCTCAAAGAAAATGACAGATAATTAATCTCCCAGGACTAAGAGAAAGGGGACCAATTTAGATAGAGTTGCAGCTCATTTTTAGTTATATGGGCTTTCATTTTGAAGTCCAGTATCACTGATTAGTCAGAGCCTGGCTAGATGGTTGGGTTATTATTTAGACCAAGTGTTGCTTTTGCAGAGGACCAAGTTCAGTTCTTAGCACCCAAATGGTTGACTCAATTGCCTGTAACTCCAGTTCCAATGGATCTAATACCCACTTCTGACCTATGCGGGTACTTAAACTAATGTGCACATACCCACATATAAATAAAAGTAGAATAAGTTCTTTTTTGAGAAAAGAATCCATTGGCTAGGAGAACCCTAGTAAGGAATTGTGTGTCTAGATTCTAAACCCGCTATATCCTTGGCCTTATGTGTGGTACTTAAGCTAAAACTGCTTCCATTTGCTCATCTGTTAGAGAATATGTTTCACTAGATTTGAAATCTTGGGGGAGAATGAAAGTCAAATCTGCATGTAAAATATCTAGGACAGTGTCAAGCAGTGGAAGATGTGATAATGTTGGACTTTGGTTATTGTTATACTATTATCATCTCCTTTTAGTACCTGCCTAATACTTTCATTAACCAGCAACCTTACTGAAACAAACAAAAACAACCAGAACATTTGATACAACAAATAATATTCACCTGTCAGAAAAATCACCAAATTTGTTCTAATTTCAAAACAGAACTTGAACACAATTTTCTGAATTTTGGTTCACTTAATCAAAATGTATTCTATTTCATATTTTTCTATCTACCAGGCTTACCTATATGTCTCTGCATAAGACAGAATGCTGTAAAAGTAACTGCATCCATCTATTCAATACTTTAACCAGTTGACCCAAAACTTAAAGTATCAATAAATAAAACATTTTTATAAGTATCATAATAAAAAACAATGAGCCATGACACCTAGATTTTACATCATGATAGCAGAACACTGAAGGGAGTTAGGGAAATGCAGAGAAGGGAAAATTAAGGAGTCCTACTATAGTGTGTGGCCTGACTATGGGACACCAGTAACGTTAAAAATACAAGAAAGTGTACCAACCTATATTCACATGATATATCTCCTAGTTTCAACAATGGCAGTTACTTTCCCATCTGTCACAAGATAAAGGTTCTCTCAAGCCTATGGCAATAATCTGAGTATCGTTTACAGTAAATACTGGGGAGCTAGCATATAAAGCTTTAATTCCTTTGCAGTCAGACATTATAAAGGATAATAATTAGAAATTGCTTCTAGTGTCATTGTTCCCATGGATGCATCATCCAAAATCAGTTTCCTTATTTTTCTACTTGAATTAGCTTATTAGTATGATTATGTGAAGAAAGTGACCTGAAAGAATAAAGACAGTTTGTGTGCACATGTGTGCTTACACTTGTCACAAAAAAAGAGGAAGAGAGAAAGAAAGAGATCAGAAAGAGACAAATAGGGATATAAATGAGAATTTAAGAAAATGAGTCACGTAACTGTGAAGACTAGCTAGACTAAAGACAAAAATCTCACAATTAGTGAGCAGACTGCAGATGCAGAGTAGGTGAAATCAGAGTAGAAGGCTGTCTGTAGGCAGAAGTCCCTCTGTGTGGGGGAGGATCGGCTTTCTGTTGCAGTCTTCCAAGGAACTGGTGACATGACAAATGGTGTTAGGGTAATCAGATTATTCAGGCTACTGATTTTTCTGTTAATATCAGCTACCAATATCTTCACAGAAGCGTTCAGAATAATGCTTGTCTAGATGTCTGAACTCCTCAGCCTAGGTAATTTGACACATGAAAATAAGCCATCACAACTAGTTAGAACAGATTTGTTGTCCACATAAAAAACTCTATTATATGATATTCATAATGCTGCTAATAAAATTTAGGCTAAGGACTACATGACTTATTCCACTGGTAGAGGAAAATAGTTTAAGAAAATGTCTTGTTTTGATCCATCAAGTTTAAATATAACAGAATATAATTTAAGCCAGGACTCAGGATTGCAAATGCAATGTTCTCAGTGACTCTGCCACTGTTAGTAAACCTGTTGTAGAAGATCACACCAAGCCATGAGAAAATTGAGAGAGAACACAATGGTAAGCCCTAACCCCACCTGAAGAAGTTTCTCTACATTATACTCCTAACTTCTCTAAAGGAGTCATATCACTTCCTGTCTCTGCATCCCTATTGTTGGGATTGAAGGTAGAAGACATCACTGTCTTGATGGGGGAGAGTCTTTTGTTTTGTGTTAATTTTATTGGTTAAATAAAGAGACTGCCTTGGCCCTTTAATAGGACAGAAAATTAGGTAGGCGGAGTAGATGGAACAAAATGCTGGGAGAAAGAAGCCGAGTCAGGCAGTCGCCATGATTCTCCCATCCTACACAGATGCAGGTTAAGATCTTCCCTGGTAAGCCACCTCATGGTGCTACACATATTATTAGAAATGGGTTAAAGCAAGATGTGAGAGTTAGCCAGTAAGAGCCTAAAACTAATGGGCCAAGCAGTGTTTAAAAGAATACAGTTTCTGTGTAATTATTTCAGGTGAAAACTAGCTGGGTGGCTGGGCGCTGGGAACACAGCCCACAGCTCCATGTTCCCAAATATTGTTTATAAATGTTCTTTTATATTTAAAGGGGGAAATGATATAGGTATGAATAATTTGCATTGGTATGGATTTTAAGGTCAGTTTTGTTATATGTATATGCATATTTCTAATCTTGATTAAGGTATTGTGATTATGTAGTTCATTTAAAAATGTAATGTATAGTTAGAAAATATAGGTTGTTAGTGGATAATCATCAATAATAGTCAAGCTTGTAGTTATGTTAGTTAGATTTTCTAGATGTGCATAGATATATTTCAGATAGGCATTCTTCATATCTTTCAAAGGCTACAGAATAAGGCATTTAAATGTTTTAACAATTTAGGACTTTTCATGACAATGAGACCTATCTACTCCTGGCAGCACAAACTACTTAAAGAGGAAGATGGACATTGAAGAGGCTCCATTTGGAGTTTGATAACCATTTGGGCAAGGAAATGCTCTTGCCTGGACTGTTGCATAAACTGGACACAGAGAACCTGCAGAGAGAGGACTGCTGAACTTGCCTAAAGGTGAGATGGTCTTTTGGGGTTCCTGATTCATAAGAGTCTGCAAGACATTCTGCAAGACACAGCAGAAAGTGACTAAACTGTCTTTAAATTTTGCTGCTTCATGGAAATGTCTGCTGGATACTATGGGCCTATAGGCCGAAGATAGATGCCCCAATGGTACAGAAGAACTTTGGGTGACTGTCCAGGCAGTGAGATGTCTCTGTCACTTCTAGAGTTTTGGAAGTTACTTACTTCTCGTTTACTTAGGTAATATTATAATATCCTTCTGGAGTCTTTGATAGAGTTGAAGAAGGTTAGTTATAGTTATAGTTTTCCTTAGTTATGATAAAAGATAAAGTAGATATAAATATTGTAATTGTAATTCTTGCTTGATAACTGTTTTGTTATATGTAATCTTACTATATTAAAGTGAAAGCCTTTCTTTTTTGTTTAAACAGAAAAAGGGGAATGATGAGGGAGAGTCTTCTGTTTTGTGTTAATTTATTGGTTAAATAAAGAGACTGCCTTGGCCCTTTAATAGGACAGAAAATTAGGTAGGCGGAGTAGACGGAACAAAATGCTGGGAGAAAGAAGCCGAGTCAGGCAGTCGCCATGATTCTCCCATCCTACACAGATGCAGGTTAAGATCTTCCCTAGTAAGCCACCTCGTGGTGCTACACACATTGTTAGAAATGGGTTAAAGCAAGATGTGAGAGTTAGCCAGTAAGAGCTTGAAACTAATGGGCCAAGCAGTGTTTTAAAAAAAATACAGTTTCCATGTAATTATTTCAGGTGAAAACTAGCCAGGGGGGCTGGGCACTGGGAATGCAGCCTGTAGCTCCCACAACACTGTCTGGCCTCTATGGCTAATTAGTATGGCTAGCTCTACACTCCGATCTTCAGGCAAGCTTTATTTGAAAAAAAAAAATCACCATAATTAGGTGCCTTAGTCAGGCAAGATAAAACAATACATTTTTATATAAATAAACAAATGTAACATATCTTTAAATAGCTAAACAAATATTCTGCAACAACCATTGGATGCTTTAAGGAAGAAATTGTTGCTAGAGTATTTTTATTCATGAGCATCAAGTTTTTAAAAGTAATCCTCTTACTTTTTTAAGTATGAGGATGACTTTCTCAAATATATAAATTTCCTCAGGATTTAGGACAATTGAAAACTTCCATAGATTTTTAAGTAAAACATCCTCTGCTTTGCAGAATGACTTCTACTGAGACAAGAAAAGCAAGATCCAGCGTGAGATATGAATTTACTTTAACAACTAGAAATGAGAAAACCTGTCTGTGGCAGGTGTAGAACTGGTCCTGAGGTCATGAGAGTGAAAGAGCTATCCCTACCCCTCACCAGCTGCAGCATGTGGGAGAGTGGTCTCTACACCTCACCTGGGCAACAGAGTAGAGCTGGACTTAATAGTCCATGTGTGAGAGAGCAGACCCAGAAAGCATGAAAGCAGAACCAACCCTACACCTTCCTCATTGCTACAAGGGTCCACTAACCACCGCAACGCTGAAGGGCTCACCCTGGTGTTGCAGACAGGGAAGGGCTGATGGACTGAACAACTGTGCAACTACCTAGGCCCAGAAACAGGGTTATGAGTTGGCCCACCCCAGCATCCACCCCATCAATGATCTGCTAGAGTACAAGAAGTAACTAGTCCTATAAACCCAATGCTGAAGGATCTCCATGACAGAGTAACAACAGAATATCCAAGAGGAAGACAGCATTGATAGTGTACCAGAAACCAGAGGCCTCAAACCAGACCAATGACTCTTTGCAATGAATACTTGCAAGTAAAGATATATGGATAAAAGTGCTTACTGCATGACTCACTAAGTAACATTATAGCTTCCATGACAATATTTTTCCTTTCTTTTTCTTTTTTCTCTTTTATTTTATTTTATTTTGAGATGGAATTGCAAGGATAGAGGGCAGAAATGAAGGGAAAGGGAAATGAATGAGATTGAGATGCATGATATGAAAGATACAACAAATTAAAAAAAGTTTTTTAATAAAGTTAAAATAAGAATAATTTTTCTTTTTCAATTTTCTAAGATTCTAACGAACTTAATGAAAATGTTAATCCTGTATTTGTAGATTAGATAGTTAAGATAATGAAGATAATATTAGCGTGATTATTTCTAAATTGTTTTAACTGAAAATAGATTTTTTTTCCATGCAATATAACCTGATTATAGCTTCCCCTCCCTCTAATTCACCCAGCTCTGTAGTAGGAGACTGTTCATTTCTGGCTGCCCAGACTTGAAATAACCACATAGAAACTGTATTAATTAAATTACTGCTTAGACAATCACTTAAGTGCATTGCTACTAGCCCTTACATCTAGAATTAACCAATTTCTATTATTTTATATTTTACCACAAGGCTTGTGGCCTACCAATAAGGTTCTTACTGGCAGCTTGCATCTTTCTCCTCTGGCGGCTTCATGGAGTATCGCTGACTCTGCCTACTCTCTCTATCTATCTTTTCTGGACTGGCTATATTCTGATAAGCCATTGGCCGAAAACAGCTTCTTTATTCATTAACCAATAAAAGCAATGGATATACAGAAGGACTTTTTATACCATTTTCCCTTTTCTGATTAAGTAAAAATTGGTGCTCTAATGTGTGCTAGCTAAATCTACATAAAACCTGAGAGGGCTTGGAAAGGAATTTAAAAAAAAAAAAACAGATTTAATGCAGCCTCTTGCTCTGTTGGCTGGTGGCTCCTTTAAGAGAGGTCTTCCTAATTCAGCTACAGTAGCAACAACAACAACAAACCTGCCCAGTTTTAAAGCTGCAACTTCCCGTTTACCAGCCCAAAAGGCTCTGACTCTTTTGGGAGGTTTGGCTATGGAGTACTTGAATGGGGTTTGTAGGCTGGATGCTTATATGCCTGCTTGGGGTTAAGAGGAAACTAGCTAAAACCATGGCTCAGCACTTCCCCACCTGAGCAGTCAGCAGAATCAGGTCTACTAGGTATGCACAAGCAGGATAGCATGGTAGATTCCTGCCTCCATATACACAGATATTTCCAGGCCATGCAGTGTGCTGCATGGCAGATTTAGTTACTACTCAGATAAAAATGGTTTATGTGCTGCACGCTCCTTCTCAGAGTTAAAGTGGTGAGCACGACTTTTACCTGGCGGTCTCAGAGCTGGTGGTAATGGTACCTCCACCATTTTGAAAAGCAAAGAGAGGCAGAGCCAGCACCCAGGGCAACCAAGCTGCTTACCATTTTAAAAGCTCCCCAGGACAAAAAAGGATTACAGATACACAATAGGATAGATTCAAACATAAAAGAACTCTAAACAAGTCACTGTGTGATTAAAAAATGTACACAGGTTTGGGAAAGAGAAGAAAAGGAATAAAGAGACAGTAAATATAATATAAAAGAGTACAGACAGTCATAGATTAAAGGAGTAAAGTTAATATTAAACTTGTAAAAAAAAGTAAGAGTAATAAAAATAAGCCATGTAAAGATGAAATATACACAGAGAGTCTAGTTATGAATAATATTGTGTTTCCTTTAAATTTTTTGACTGTGAAGAAGCTAAGCAAAGAAAGACATTTCATTGTATGGGTTGTTAGGCTAAACCAACATATATACTTTAAAGGTATCTTGTCTTTGAAATTTGGGTCTAAGAATATGATGATTTGAAAAAGAGGTTTTTTGTTTGTTTGTTTCCACAGAGGATGAGAACCTGGGGAATCCTTCCAGGCTACTGTGGTTTGATGGACCAAGATCCCCTGAAAGGCCATGAACACCCACGAAAATTACTTTGCCGAACAAAAAAACAGAAAGCAGTTTGGGGAGAACAACGCCCAAATTTCCAAATATTGTTTATAAATGTTTGTTTACATTTAAACAGAGGATACGCTATAGAGATCAATACTTTGTATTAGTATGGATCTTGGTTTATTGATACAAAATCTAGGACAATTTTGTTATATGTGTATTTCTGCTCTTGATTAAGCTATTGTATTTGTGCAGCTCATTAAAAATGTAATGAATAATTAATACATACAGGTTAATTCATAGCCATCTCAAATAGTCAAGCTTGTAGTCATGTTAGTTAGGTTTTGAGGATGTACAGAGATGTATTTCAGATAGATAGGCATTCTTCAAAACTTTCAAAGACTACACAATATGGCATTTAAAGTGTTTTAAGTACATAGGACTTTTCATGACAATGAGACACATCTGCTCCTGGCAGCACCAATCTACTTAAAGAGGATGATGGGCATCAAAGAGGCTTTCTTATGGCATTGGTTAGCCATTTGGGCAAGAAACTGCTCTTGCCTGGACTGCTAGATGAACTGGACATGCAGAACCTTCAGAGAAATGACTGCTGAACTTGACTAAAGGTAAGACAATCCTTCGGGATTCCTGCTTCATGAAAGAGATACCTTGTACAGAAATCAAATTTGATATTGACACGCCATTACAAAGGAGAAATATGAGCTGTTAATTGGAACTTTTTGTTCATCTCCAGGACCCATGCCTTTCAAACGATGGAAGGGTGGGGGAAGCATGGTCTTACGCCAGGAACTACTTCACAAGACTCCTTGGGGGAGAACCGGAGACCCCTATCTGACAACTGAGAAAGAACAGACTCCTTGTTATGTTCCTGCAGATCAGACTGGTTCCCATAACACACTATAGTTAAAAGACTGCTATGAAGCCTTTGAACTGAAGTTCTACAAGAGGCTTTACCCACAGCCTCAAGTCCTTGTTCCCTGCTGAGTGAAATACCTACACATCGCACACATTTCCATCAAATGAGTCTTCTGCACAAAGAATATGTAAAGTTTAAAACAAATCTTTCATATCCCATGGGGAAAACTCCTTGTATGAAGCAATAAACAACTGACAGTTAAATCTACATCTAAATATCAGTTATGCTTGAAAATATCACAAGAATTGCCATTACAGAATATTTAGAGATTGATGTAGCCACCAGTGGTAGCAGACAGTGAAATCCCTGCCATATCTTATGAAGGGCAATTTTTCTCCCGAGAGGGAGTAAAATGCTCTGTAAATACTGCATCCTCCCAGTGCAAACAGAAAAGATTAAGGTTATATAAGCTATGATGTCTTCATCAATTTGTGAATGGGAGTAGCAGGTACTATTAATGCACTTCTTTGTGATTCAACACACAAGGAAACAGCCTAGTCCTACCATGAAATGTAAGCTTCGGTGTGAAATGTAAGCATACCTATTCTGGGGAAGTAGATATGTATCCACTTAGGCAACTGGAAATAATTCTTCTTGTTCAGTCTCTAGGACTGCCTCAATTCAAACAAAGGATAAACAATTATAATTAAGATGTTAAAATACCTGTACATTAGAATATATAAAACATAACATTGTGGTTCCTTTCCAAGAGACAGTGTTCCAAATAGAAATGTAGTTAAATCATCTTTAAAAATTTGGCATTTTACCTGTGGTTTATAAGATGATAAACCTAGACAAAAAAAATAGTAAATCTAAATTACTACTACAATGACTCAAAGTTAAAGAAAGAGACTGAACACATTTACCTGAATTATCCGGAGGTAATTTGACAAATTTGACAAAAAGCATTATTTTCTTTTTGACACACATTTCTTTCCATGTAGTTCTCTTAAAATAAATTTCTACTTGAAATTTTTATTAACTAAACACACCACAGAATTTTCTCTATTCCAGTTTATTACTTTGTAGACATGATAAGGAGTAACTTGTATTTAATATAAATGAGAGAAAATTAATACTAATTTGCAAGGAGGTGAGTTTCCTCTGGCCAGGCTGCTCTACCACCATCTCAAGCTGAATCAGAGGACACTAGAGGCACAGCCCCCACCTGTACAGAATGGAGGACTGGAGGAAGAGGGGAGTGGTGACTCTCTAGGACGGACAGCTCCACTCTCTAGGCACTAGGTCAGGGACATTTTCTGTGTCCCTTTTCCACCCATCCCAGCACCAGCAGCTGGTCAGCAGACAAGTTTCCTGCAGCCAGGCTGCCCCACCAAATTCCGCAGCCACATCAGAGACCCCTGGAGACACAGCCCCCAACTACACTGATTGGAAGGATAGCACCAAAGCCAGCCAAGAGACAAGACTACTATGGCCAGGCCTCTCCAGCAGCAGCCCAGTGGCATCAGGGGGCACCAGGAGTCACAGGCTCTACCTGCAATGATTACAAGAAAAGCAGCCCCCAGGGCACAGACACCAGTTCCAACAATTTAAGGAAGAATCAATACTTATACCTATAAGAACCCCAAACCCAAATGGCTAGAAGACAGTGTAAGAATACATTCAACAACGTGAATATGGCATCACCTGAACCTAGTGATTCTATAACAGAAACACCCGAAGTTTCCAACACAGATGAAGTAGAAGAAAACAGTCTTAAAAATAACTTTATGAAGGTGATAAAGGCCCTTACAGCAGAAATAAAACAGTCCCTTAAAGAAATAGAGGAAAAGGGAAACAAATAAATGGAAGAAATCAATAAACCCCTCAAAGAAAGCCAGGAAAGCCAAGAAAAAAAAAAAAACAATCAAACAGGTGAATGAAGCAGCTCATGAATTGAAAACTGAAATAGAGGCAATAAAGAAAACACAGACTAAGGGAATTCTGGAAATGGAAAATCTGGGACCACAGATGCACACATAATCAACAGAATACAGGAGATGGAAGAGACGATTTCAGGTGTCAAGTTATGATAGAGGAAATAGATTGGTCAAAGAAAATGCCAAATCCAACAAATTCTTCACACGAAACATCCAGGATATCTGGGATGCCACAAAAAGACCAATCCCAAGAATAATAAGGATAGAAGAAGAACTCAACTCAAAGACACAGAAAATATATTCAACAAAATCATAAAGGAAAACTTTCCCAACCTAAATGACATGCCTATGAAGGTATAAGAAGCTTACAGAACACCAAATACACTGGACCAAAAAAGAAAAGTTTCTTCACAACATAATAATCAAAACACTAAACATACAGTATAAAGAAAGAATATAAACAGCTGCAAAAGAAAAAGACCAGGTAACATATAAAGGCAGACGTTTCAGATCTTATGCCAACTTCTCAATGGAGATTCTGAAAGCCAGAAGGATCTGGAAAGACATTTGATCACACTGTGAGACCACAGATCCCAGCATAGACGACTATGCTCAGTGAAGCTTTCAATCGCCATAGATAGAGAAAACAAGGTAGTTCATGACAAAACCGGATTTAAACAATACCTAGTCGCAAATTTAGCCCTATAGAAAATATTAGAAGGAAAACTCCAACCTACGAAATCACAGGCAATAGATAATCTCACACCAGAAAGTCCCAAAGAAGCGAAACACAAACACATTATCAACAAGCCAAAAAATAACAGAAATTAACAATCACTGGTCATTAATATCCCCTAATAACAATGGACTCA
>NW_026068055.1:4546527-4558971 GCF_014885135.2 Alexandromys fortis
CAACATTGAATAAATGGGACCTACTAAAGCTGAGAAGCTTCTGTAAAGCAAAGGACACTGTCACTAAGACAAAAAGGCAACCTACTGACTGGGAGAAAATCTTCACCAACCCCATAACAGACAAAGGTCTGATCTCCAAAATATATAGAGAACTCAAGAAACTAGACTTTAAAATGCTAATTAACCCATGATGTCTATTTTTATTTCTTTCAAGAGATTTTAATTTTGTTATTTTGTGTGTTACCTACAAATGTTAGAAATCTTATAGTTCCAGGGTTATGTGTGTGTGTGTCTTTCTAGAGAACAGCTTATTCAAATTGTTTTTTATTCCCCAAAATAGTTATGTTAGATCTGTATTTCTTAAGAAATTCCATTCACTTAGTGGCATTAACATGTACTAGAGGTATAGGCATTCTGGAAAGTATAATGAATTATCAATTAAGTCAGAGTTGAGCATTTGTGTGTGTGTGTGTATATGTGTGTGTGTGTTGAATTCTGACATTTAGAAGATAGTTTTAATTTAGAGCTGGAAACTATACGTTTTATAATAGATTCTATTATTTTATTGACTCAGTTTTGAGCAAGTCATTTATCCTAAATCTCAGCATTCTCAGTGGATCACACATTTCTCACAGATGTTGTACAAAATAAACACAACTGAGTTATACTTATATAAAAAAAGAGATTTTTGATACTTACCTTTCTAACACAAAAACTTAATTGCTTCATGTTTTAGGTGAAAATCATATAAAATATGAAAAATACAGAAACAGTCAAATTCCTAGGCATTATAAATTATGAACAAGTAAAATATTGGCCAGTGAGACAGATCAGCAAATTAAGGGGCTTAATACAAATATGAAGACATGAGTTTGACTCCCAGGACCCACAAGGAAAAGGTGAGAACCAGCTTCTGAATGTTAGTCTCTCACCTCCACGCACTTGCTGTAGGATATTTGCCAATGCACATACACACAAAATAAATAATAAGTCTATTTTTAACATTTTAAAAAGTTTTTGTTAATACATATGGATAATAAAGCAATTAGAAATTATTTTAATAGGTTTTAGAACATTTTTCTTTCTTGATGTTCACTGATCTATAATTAAGAAACAATGTAATTTGATAATATGAATTTTAACTCTATATAGTAGTATTAAAAGGTTAATTAAATAATTATAGTCTGACAATTTTCACTGATTTTAATTAAGAACCCCTTTCCTTTATCACCATCTCCAAGTTTCAAATGAATCGCATACATCTACCTATGAGCACCTACTCTACCAACCCACTCTCTTACAACCTTTTTTTTTTGCCCATAATGGACATAAACTACCATTATTTCCCACTCCAATAGCACAATTATCCCTAAAGGATTTGCCTTTGTTTGGCTTCCCTTTAATCCATTATCCAAAAATTAGAGGAAATAGAGTAAGTTGCATTACTCCTCTGTTGGCATTCTCCCCTGACTCCTCTCTAAGAGAGATAGGAAACATCCTAATTTGTCTGACGGGAGAGATTTATGAAAAATCTTGAGATTTTTCATATTTGCATCAACCAACACAAATAGATGAGTATATAATCTGATAAAAGGTGGTATTTATTACAGTATATCAGAAGGAAAGGAGTCCAGTTTTCTGCTTAGTATTTGAAATTCATTTGGTAATTTCATTTGTAGATGAATTAATTGAAGGATGATGGTAATTTTGTGTTTGTGAATGAGAAGAAATAGTAATATAAATATATGAAGATTACACATTCTATATATTAAGTGATGAACTAGCCATGA
Source organism: Alexandromys fortis (assembly GCF_014885135.2). Classification (NCBI taxonomy): domain Eukaryota; kingdom Metazoa; phylum Chordata; class Mammalia; order Rodentia; family Cricetidae; genus Alexandromys; species Alexandromys fortis. The sequence continues at coordinate 4,548,318 of NW_026068055.1, forward strand.
AAGCCTACAGGGGAGCCAGATCTGATTCCCAGCACCTACACAGATGCTGACATATGTCTGTAACTCCAGTTCTAGGGATTCAACCAGTTCTTCTTGCATTCACAGGCAATACATAGGTGTGTAGTACATGTAAGAAAAAGAACCCTCAACTCATGCCTATAAAAATAAGAAATTATTAAGGATAATATATACTATTTTCTATATAAATTTTTCGTGGAAGGCATTCTGCATCTAGCCACACTTAATATATGTGTACAATACTAGCAGTTTTTGTCATTGATGCAGGAGACAACATTTTGCGTGAGCTATGTCAATCCAGACAAGTGTCTAGAAATGAGAGAAATGAAAACATCTCTCAATTTCAACTTAAACTTCATGTTTAGCACAGCTCTTTTTCTCTACTGTTAGCATCACCCTTGACCACGGCCATCACCTCCAGATTTCAAAACCCTTAGGGAACAAAAGTTGTTTTACCCTAAAATAAATATTAAAATTAATTAAACATGACAAGAATCCTCAATTAAGTCCCATGAGATCTTCTGATGGTTATATAATGTTGCATCATATAAATACTTCGTAAATGTGTAACTGAATCTGGCATCAAGTCCATTCACAACCTTTTAGTCCTTGGAGCATTGGTCAGTAAAGCAATTAACACTTGAAGATCTATAGCCAAAAGTTTTTAATGGGGGAAAAGAAATCAATGAGGTTTTGAGTCTCCTGAGCACTTTAAAGTTTCCAATTAAACACTGCAAAGAGGGTCAACATAATCTTAAATAACTATATTGGCAAGATCAGGTTGTAAAAGCTGCAAATCTCAGTGTATTATCTTCCAATTATAAGTGTGTGTGTGTGTTACAGTTTAAACATCAAAAAGTTCAAGTATTTTTATGTAAATCCCATCATCGTCTCATCTCACAGTGTCATACATCCAATTGTGGGTGTAGGGGTGTGAGAGTGTAGGGGTATGAGTGTGTAGGGCTGTGAGTGTGTAGGGGTGTGAGTGTGTAGGGTATGTGTCTGTCAGTCTGTGTGTGTGTTAACTAAGCATAAGAATTTCCCTTTTCTGATTTAGAGCTTCTCCACATACAAGAAGGAAAACAAATGGATTGTGGGTGAATCAACGGAAATATATTTGACATAGGCATGTAAACTGACTGTTAAGGATTCCTCTGTACTCAAGAATTATTTTTACCTCTGTCACCACTTTCGCTTAGTTCTCACATTATCAAGAGGGTTTTTTTTTTTTTAAAAAAAAAATCTGTACAACAATTTTGGCTATTGAGGCACAATTTTTTGTGAAGCTGTATCAAGGATGGTGGTGAGAAGGCGACATATCAGCAAAGACTCAAAGGAGCTGCTGCTCCCCCCATGCAGGTGAAAGTGGCTCTGGAGAGAAACGCTGAAAGTACAGCAAAAATTAGTTGTTCAGATTTATCCCTATTCTTCCTGTTTCTATAATGTGAGGAAGAGTAAGCATGAAAGTCAGCACAAAATTGTTAATTAAAAAAATTTGTTAAAAGTCTCAGAGAAACAGATGTGTGCAGCCCCAGGAGAAGAATTCTATAATAAAACATCGTTATTATTTTCTTAACTAAAATTTTTTCTGATTGATTATCTTTTCCAAAATCTGAGAAATCCAGCCTGGATGGCGTCTCAGAAGTCTTGCTTTTATTTCCCATGGGTGTGTGGAACAAAGAGAACTGGAACTTATCTGGAATCATGAAATTAAGATAGAGTATAGCTGCATATTTTAATCTCCTTGAAATGTTACAAGATTAGACATTAGTCCCAGGAGAGTGGAATGAAAAGTTCCTTGGACTTTAGTGTCCTAGGCATAAGTGGGGTCTGGGCAGCTCACCTCCATGCTGCTCCATCTATCTGGTTGCCTGAGTCCAAGTTTCTTCCTGTGTAAAATGTGGGTGTTACTTTTAAAAAAATGCAGTACTTTTAGAACACAGCATTTAATCATTCAATCATTTTTAGCCAACAATAGAAGATTGTGTTAAATATTTTCCTTTAAATATTCAAGTCAAACACAGTTATAGTTGTTAAAAAAAAAACCTTGTTACCTCGTTAAGAAAATCACATTTTAAACCAAAAAAAATGTTATAATGTATAGTGTATTTTGGTAATGTTTTCATGGGTGTTTTCTACTAACTGTTGTTGTTAAAGAAAAAACAAAAGCCAATTTATGAAGCCTATGTAGTTTAGATGGCAGAAGCTGATACCAGTGCCAATAATCTATTCTCTATTCTCCATCATTTTATAGTCATTAAAGTTAATTTTCAGCTGAGCCTACAGAAAATCTAAAAAACACTCAGTATTTCTTACCTTCCTTGCAAACAGGTATTACCATATTGGTCTACAATATGACAAATAGGGAAAAAGAAGAATGGGCCTGAACAAATGTATATATTTAGATTTAAAAGAAAGGCACTGTATTCAATACACTGACTGTCATTAAAGGTCTTTTTTAAATACAGCTGTTGGATTGAAGCACAGAATTTATCCAGAGGCCAGTGGGAGTCAATGATAAGTGTTTCAGAAATAATTTCATCAGTTTTCCATTTTGAAATATTTCTCGGTCTGGTATGCAAAATTGAGAGATCACAAAATAAGGGTATAAGAGGTTTATATGCAGCATTAATTATGTGGCAATATTATGGTATAAGAATCCAATATAGAAGAAAGAAAGCTTGATCCATAATGTTTCTCTAGAAACACAACTGTAATTAGGTATAGTGAAAGGTGAGGATGTCATGTCAGAAAAAGCTCTGGCACTTTTCTCTCACACCCTGGAAACGTGGTGGTGCTATAGGAGAACAGAGTACAATATGCTAATTCATTCAAGGGACTTCCCAGATTTTCTTTTTGTTGATATTACTTTATAGATTTTATAAACAAAATAGTACATCTATCAAAGGTGATTAAAATTCTGTCAAGGAGGTCATCCAAGACTAAAACAGGAAGTTTATCAGATTCAGCTTGATATGGAATAAGCCATCATAAAATCAAACATCCTAGAAGCAAATATAAGTTTGTCAGCCGTATTTGTGACACAGACTAAGAACTTTAAGAGTTCTAAGATTCAGTCAGGACAGATAAGTTGCTGAATGAACCTGGATTTGCCACTAAGTATGGAAACTTGAGCAGTCAGGGTCTCTTCATTCTTGTTTAGAGACAGATCTATTTATAAACGCTTCTGTCTCAAAACAAGTATAAAATACACAAATCTACAACCTTGACATGAATCACTGGGAACCAGAGTGCCCCTGAACCTAGCCTTAGAAATGTTAGTATGCAGCTCTAACCCCCCCCCCCCAGTGGTATTACAGAGAAAAACAGAGGCGGGAAAAAAAAACATCTTGGGAGTGAAAGGGCAATACAGTGGTAAGAATTAAGAGGTAGAGAGAGGTTGAAGAGGTATCGTGGTGGTAGTGTACAGTCAGACAGGAACTAGTCTCTGGATTCAATCCCCAGAACCAGAGGAAAAAATATAAAATAAAAGGGGAGGTTGTATAGGAAATGTGACAGAGCTTAAGACTGAACAACTAAGGCTGCAATGCCAAACAATGAAGTTTTCGGTCCTGAGAATTAATTGTCCTCTTGTTTGAATTGTGTTTTGCTTTCTTTTTATTTTTTTTTCACTTTTTCCCCATTCCTTTTTTTTAATCAGTTTATTTATTTATTAAAGATTTCTGCCTCCTCCCCGCCACTGCCTCCCATTTCCCTCCCCCTCCCCCAATCACCCCCCTATGGGAAGTCCAAGGACCTCCCACCTCCTTCCAGGTCTAGTAAGGTGAGCATCCAAACTGCCTAGGCTCCCACAAAGCCAGTACGTGTTTGCTTTCTTTCTAATTTACCACTGAGAACATTCCAACTGAATCATGAAATCTCACATCACAGGCACACAACTTCAGTCTATCCACAGGAGTTGTTATTGAATGTGTTGATTCACATAGTACAAGATTAGACTACAGTGATCTCTAATAACCTTCTATTTAATCCGAAGTATGATTGACTAGCTAAATTTGAAAACATGTATAGGAAATCAGCAATCTGTTAATATTGATATTGCATATATGGAATGTGGCTTTTTAAGTATCTTTGTGTTTTCCATACTATGTTTAAATACAGCAGCATCGATTCCATAGGATGTGCATAGATGCCTGTCTACAGTATTGACTTTTGTACAGGATGAAATAAAGAATTCTTAGGCAAAAGTCAACAAAAGATGACATGCCAGCATCATTTGACAAGGACAGTGGCCCCTCCTACATACACATCAATCACGGCAGAATCAGAAATGAATATACAGCCTTGTTCAGAAGTGTCTCACAAAATTGCTTTAGAACACTGAGCCATAAAGCTCTTAGCTTAATGAGTTGGTAACATTTTGCAGATTTGCTTAAAAAGCGTTGCTTTCCAGACTGTGTTAACAGACTCCAACAGTGCTTGCCAACACACTCATCCTAAACAATTACATTAAGATCCATAAGGCCGTGTTTACAGTTCTGAGAAGCGAATGTATTGTTAATGGGCCATAAACTATCCTCTGATTCAATGCTTTGGCTTTTTGAAATTTGTGTAATAGTCAATGGAAATTTTCCAACATCTACTTGGCATGCAAGTGGAATTGGCTTCAGGGAAATAAAACTGAATGCTGAGAAGTATCCTTTCCACAGAGTTCTGATTTGATGTGACTTTTTAATATAAAAGAAGAACAATTTAAGCAAAATTTTAAAAGATCATGCCTATATTTTCCAATAGTTTTACAGGCTATGGCAATGAGAAAATATCATGATACACCATTTAAAAATATCCTATGTGTACAATATCCACCATTTCTCCTCAAATGTTCTTTCAAATCTCTTGTGAAATAGCTGCATCAGTGAGCCCCAAATAGTCTGTGAACAGATATTCATTGCAACTTCATGCTTGTCAGGCCCGCTATTATCTGAGGCTATATTCTGGTTGCCAACCAAAGAGCTGAGCTGTTTAAACTACTGTTTCAAATCTCCCTGTGTAACTCTGACCGCTCTCATGCCAGTTTTCCGTCTTTTTATCCTTCTCTCGTTTTCCTCTTTAGATTCTGCTGTCTGCATTTGTGCTTCATTCTCCGCTTATTCTATAGACAGCTTTCCTGTCTGGCTAATATTTCTCAGTTCTTTTTTCCAGATGGTTCCACTTTCTCTTACTGATAATTTCCATTTATCTCAATGTGTTTTTAAAATTAATTTGCATCATGCTTTGCAAGCCTGTTCCTTGTTTAGCTGAACTCCCTTGATTTCAGCTGTTCTCTCAGCTTTGCAGTTATTCAATTATTCAATCATTTGACATCAATATATCATGACATATAGCCATGCATAAGAAATTATCGTAATATTTAATTGTTGCCGTAACAGATAAAACTACTGTAAACTATAGGCATGCTATTTCAATTTGCATAAGAAGTTATGTCAGGCCTTATTCTATTTAAGCATTATATTATCTTGCTGATTGTCGGGATAATCCTGTGAGATTAAATTCTGTCATTGCTCCTAGCTTAAAGACAGAAAAATCAAGCTGCCCAGGCTGAAGCAGGAGTGACAAATCCATCTACCCCACCTTGCACAGCTGATACATTGCGTCACTTTTGCTTACTCAGTGCTCAACAGACTCTTGGCAGAGCAGGGTCCTAGGCAGATACAAAAATATCTAGAATCAGGCATCAAGGAATATTTCTCTTGTAACAGTAGCTATATCAAAAACAAAACAGCAACCTAAAAAATACTACAAAAATAAAATCAAAAAACAAAATTAAATAAAAAATACCTTACCATTTATAGCCCTCCTAGTTATATGGGTAGTTGATGGGTAGTTACCTGTATAAATAAAAATTTTGCCTTTCAACAGTAACCCATCAAGAACAGGGAAACATTTGGTCTTATTTTTGCTATAAAAATGTTGAAGGAAATAATGTGACGATAAAGGCCATGATATTGTAAAAGCAGTTTATATTATTTGAAGAATAGTAATAATAGAATCACCTTCATAAAAGTCAGTCAAATAAATTAAAAAGATAATTCTTCTAAATATCAAAAATATTTTCGCTGGACAAGCTGTTTTCTAATGTAAGACTTGACTTTTCTGTAAACGTCAAAGACTTTCTTATACATTTCAGTAATATAATCAAATAGTTTAGAAATCAGAATTCCTCCAATGTATTTATTCTCTGAAATTATAATAGATGTTAAAAGCCAGCTCTCTTAATAACTTTATAGATCTCTGAGAAAATTAAAAATAAAACATCTGCATATTTTCACTTGATTGGGCTTGTTAAATATTTTTTTAATTTCTCCTTTACTTTATAATTGTCTTGATTTATAATAAAGCATAGGTTACCACAAATAAATTTTTGTCTTCAGAGTATACTATTACTCCACATATTAAAAAAATCTGTGTACACAGAAAAATCCAGAAATGTTTTTATTTTTTTTTTTTTGGAAGCTTCGTTCATAATGACCAAGATGTGGAACACAAAAAATGCTATGTCATTCTACGCCTTTTTTCTCCTTTATCTGAACAACTCTGGATTCTGCAACAATATTCAATTATTTGATCACTTAAACACATCTCAGCAAATATTCATCTTCATTCTTTATTCCAACACCTTCTGTCTCTTCACTTTTCTCTCCATTTTAAATTTTGTAGATGATATTCACTTTTCTTTGCACAAATCCTTACCATTCTATTTATCTGTAACCATTGGTTACCTTCATTTGATTGACTATATATATTGACTATGTGTCAGGCCTTATTCTAGTCAACAATTATGTTAACTTGGTGTTTGCCAAAATAACCCCATGAGATAAACTCTATCATCTTAGACATTTAAAGACAGAAAAATTTCATTGCCCAAGCTTAAGTAGAAGTAAGTGACAAATTCATCTATACAGTGGCGTATAGCTCATGCATTGTGCCAATTTTGCTTATCTGGTGTCCAACAGCCAGTCGGGAGAGCAGATAAAGGGTATTCAAAAGGGAAAGGTTATTTATATGTTGTGCACCCTGAAAAGCTGAAGGATGATTTGGGAGAAACTAGATAAACATAACGTTTTAGACATAGTGTAAAATCAATACCAAAGCTGCACTACAAGTTTTTTTTTTCTGAACAACAATTTTTATATACATGGCATCCCTTGAGAGTTAGGAAATATAATAGAAAACAAAGCTATAATTTTGTTATTTAAATAAAAGGCAATTTAATCAATTATGTAGAATTCTTATTAGCACAAATTAGTGCAGCATATATTAAAACCATTAACAAATGTTAACTTTTATTACTATTATTATTAAATAATACTTTTCTTTAGTATTGACCCAGTATATTTTCTATTCTATAATATAGGCATTTGCTGTTTTACTTTACCTTTACTTTTAAATAGTATTTATTAACATATGAATATGCATTTATATGCATACACAACACATAAACTAAGGTTTGCATGTAGAGATCAGGGGCCCACTTTAAGGATTCAGTTCTTTGCTTCCTCCTTTAAAGTGTTCTGTGAATCGAAATCAGGTGGTCAAGTTTGGGCAGCAAGCACCTTCACTTGCTGAGCTACCTTGCTGCACTTACCTTTGTTTTTGTTACTGACTCACTGTCTTTGGACAAAAATCTCTTGAATTTTCTATATATCTTCCTGTCTAACTTTCCCCCACAGCTTTAAAGTAGAAGCATGGCCTATGTGCAAGACTATTGGAAAATCTTGTTATCCGGGCACTCAGATTGTTTCAGTATAAGCAACATGACTAAAAGCAATGCTATTTGAACAATAAGCATTGATCTTGTACTTTTCGTAAATTGGCTGAGGCAAAAGAGTCATTCAGTTTGAACTGGAAAAAGGTAGGATTTGTAGCATCTAACATCACCATCATGTCACCCAGAAACTATATGTTGGAGATTGAAGTCATCTCCATAAGACAAAGCAAAAAAATACATGGAGATACTAGGTGGGAATAAGTGAGGATCTAAAGTAAAATACATCATTGGTCTCCTTATACATTGGAGGCAATAAGTTCATTTGATTTTATAAAAATTGACTGTTTTCTCATACTTGTAACCAAGAAACTTCCTCACTCTGCTCTCCCTCACCATCTCTCCTACACCACATTTAGACTTTCTTTTCCTCTCTTCTATAGTAAGAAAAGACTCCTGATGCTTCATGAATTGGAGAGATCTAGATAGCCTAATATTTTCAACCAAATTCTCGGTGTATTGTGTGCCACAGAATATCTAACCTGAGTAAATAGAATAGAGCACATTGGCCTTTTGGGGATATTTGATGTGAGCCTTCAAAAGAAAAAATTCAAAAGTTGAGATTGTTGCTTCTGACGAAATACGCAAACAAATGTGACTTACATTAATACATAACTTATTTAGCTGTGTTACAACTCTGTTCTTTATATTAGGAAGAAGACTAAAAAATGGCCATAGAAATTTCTATGATATTCTGTTATATTGACTATTGGTGTAACTTTAACTGCCCAATATATAAAATTTACTCTTATAAAACAGAAATATATTTCATATGTTATTAGTATATTTACAAAGATGTACATAATCTAGGACCATTTTCAGGAGAAAGTATATTGCTGCTATATTTCTTAAGGATAATTCTAGTATCCTTTCAGAATACTAACACCAAGTAGTAAGAATAGGTCACAGATTGAAATGGCTAAGCCAACAACAAAGAAAATCAGCTTTAGTTGAAGTAGATAGGAAAAGTAGGTGAATTAAGGACAAAAAAAATTACTTGGCCCATAGTAGCCCATTTTGATAATATTTTTTAAGGAATTAAGGATAAAAGTCATTGCAGAAGACACCTAAAATTTGGAATTTGTGTCATCTGTTTCGCTGGTACAGGCTGCTTTCTGCAGCAGCTCCTCAGAACTCTGGATAGCTCCCAAAGTATCATTACCCTTGAATTACATTCAAGTTTTTTTTTTTAATTCCAACCTGCAACCCAAGCATTCAGCTAGATGTCTGATTAAGCAACTTTTTCTGATCATTTAAATTATGTTATTAGTCTTTCTGAGGTCTGTGGATTAGCCATTAAAGACTTTTCAATTTGGCATCAAATCAGAACCATGAATTTGCCTCTTGGTCATCATTCTGTTTAGCACAAAGACTCTATTCACACTGGAATTATCTTACAGCTCTTATTTTACATTCCTGAAAGCATAAAGATGCAAAAGAATATTGATTAAAAAGTTCAATTTGATTAAAATATCAAAAGCTCAGAAAAAGTAGATATTAATCTATAAATTCATTACAAGTTGTAGTATATCTCCATAAAACATATTTTATATATATATATATATATATATCATCATATATCAGAACAGACACAAACACTAATGTGCCATTATTCCTACTTTCACTTCTGTTTTTGTGACAAATTACCCCGATTAGATGCTGGAAGAAAGGGATTTATTTCACCCTATAATTTTACACTATCGTCCATGGTTGTGCAGAAGTCAAGGCAAGAATTTCAAACAGCTAATTACATCAGATCCACAGTCAAGGACATGAAGTAATGAATGCATCCATGTTTATTTGTTCAATTGCTTGGACTCTGCTCACTTGCCACACTCCTGTACTCTTCAAGATGCCATGCTCAGTCAATGGTGACTCACAGTGGCTAATTCTTGATGTATAAATTAACTTAATTAAGGCAATTGCCATAGACATGCCCATGAGTTAAGTCAATGTAGACAAAATCTCCTTGAGACTCTCTTCATGGGTGGTTCTGGGTTGTGCTAAGTTGGCCATAAGATAACCATTACCTGTAATTCTAAAAATAGTCTATCAAAGTTAAATTTTAAAAATGGGGTGGGGGGTGCTGGAGAGATGGCTCAGTGGTTAAGAGCACTGACTGCTCTTCCAAAGATCCTGAGTTCAATTCCCAGCAACCACATGGTGGCTCACAGCCATCTATAATGAGATCTGGAGCCCCCTTCTGGCTTGCGGGCACACATGGAAAGAATGCTGTACACATAATAAATAAATAAATAAATAAATAAATAAATAAATAAATAAATAAATAAATATTAAAAAATGGAAAACAAAAGAAAACTAAAACATAATGATGAGAATAAAGTGATTCAATTTATGGAAAACTTTATCTATGCTTATTTATACACATAATATACTAAAATGTAATACTCCAGGACAAGCTAAAAACTGTTACTAGGTTATAGAAGGACATTCTTTGGAATTAGTTGAATTTTTATTATGTATATGTATGCTAGCATGTGTGTGTGTGTGTGTGTGTGTGTGCTACATGCCTGAAACTTACCACGTAGACTGGACTGACTTCTCAGCAAACCCTAGGGATCTTCCTATCTCCCTTTCTCAGAACAAGATTAAAAGCATATACTATGATACACAGCCTTTTTCTGAGGGGTCAAATCTATGTCCTTGTGTTTGCAATGCAAACATTTTACTAACTGAACTATGTCCCCACTCCCCTAAATATACACTTTCAAAAGTATTATTTAAAATAATATGCAGCTGACCGGACGCGCACGGCAGCAAGCGGGCGGCCGGAACCGGACGCGCACGGCAGCGAGCGGGCGGCCGGAACCGGACGCGCACGGCAGCGAG
>NW_026068055.1:4565410-4567660 GCF_014885135.2 Alexandromys fortis
AAAAAAAAAAATAATATGCAGCTATAACCCAGCCATCTTTGATTAATAACTGTAGAAAGCTGCCATGAATCTGAGCCAGGAAAAGTTTTATGTAACACATCATTAGTTTTTAGTTCCTATCTCTAATGCTTAATAAACAAATCAGATTAACTCACAAACAGAGAAAATAACAAGTGCTGGTAATCACAGTCTTTATTGCGACTCCTTGACACAAGTCAAAAAACTCCCCCCAGCATTACTCACGCTTCCAGAGGAGTAAGCATGTGTGAAAAGAAAGGCACAGACATTTCTTGTAGAACAGATCATTCTGTGCTTAACATGGTTAAGAACTTCCTGTCAGAGAAATCAGTTGGCAGTGATTTCTCAGAACTGCCTCACACTGAGTACATAATTATTGCAGGATGACTCGCTCTCTCAAGAATTTAAACATTCTGAAAAGAAGCTGGTCCTATCTAGTATTGGTTGGTGGGATTATGAGGCCATGCCCCATAACCAAGAAAGCTCGCTTTATCTCTAAGCATCGCTTAAAATTGAAATCTTATACTAAAGAAGGATTTTAACAAAATCGGTCATATATGATGTGTTCCTCAGACTTAGCTTTTGAGACAAGTTGTAAGTCCTAAATCCCCTTATTCCAAGAAAATCTAAATTGATACTAAAGGCATTTAATATCTGACAATGAAGATGTGTACACATGAATATGAAACAATGACATCCTCAATAAGTAAATAAAAAAATGAATTTCAGATACTCCATGGGAAGACAAACACCCAAAGTGTGAGATGAACCAAAATTCTCCACTAAAGTCTACAGTCCTGTCAGAAAGACACCTGATAATTGTAGCAATATTATCTCTGATGAGACTGAGCCTTATCTATACTTTGCTATAACACATACTTTTTGAATTTCTGTGATTCATTCATAATCAAGACTTTATTGTTTTGAGATATAAAGCCAATTATCAACTGTTAAAAGATGTAACAGTCGACCAGGAGAGACATCATTGGGGTGAGTGAGTTTCTGACCGCGGCAGCAGCCCGGGACAGGGAACTCAGACGTTCCTCATCCGTCCTACACTTCCTGGTCATCCTCAGGGGCTATACTGCCCGATACCTCCTCTCTCTTCCTATCCCACCCAACTTGCATCCACAACCCTCCCCCCTCCGTCTGACTCCCTCCCCTCTATGACCACATAACATCTCCCAGCTCAGCCTGTTCGGGGACTGGGACCGAATCCGAATCGGGAGGGCAAACGGGAGGGTGGTAGCTCCTTTGTCCCAATAGCCTGCCTGCAGCAAGCAAGGTAGGCCCTTTGTTTACGAGCCACCCAAGCAGCAAGGAGATCCGATCCAGGCACCAGGAGAGACATTGGGATTGCATCCACAACCCACCCAGAGTGGTGCTGAGGAGTTCCATCTGGACGGTCGTCCATGTTTGGGTGCTGAGGAGTTCCAGCTCAACAGGACGGTCCCTGCTTCTACACTGAAGAGATACACCCAGAGACTCAGTCACAGCAAAGACTGGACCAAGACACCAGGCCTCTCCTGGCTCCATTTGAAGGAGGAGATGGGAAGGCGCCAATGCAAGACTTCCTCCAACAACCTGAAAGGCAACATGACTTCACCAGAATCAAGGGATCCCGAAATAAGAAGAATTGTACACCCTACTCCAGAAGAATTAGAAGAAATCGACTCAAAAGTGAATTATATGAAAATAATAGAAGACCTTAAGCAGGAGGTGAAAAACTGCCATAAACAATTAGAGATTACAAACAAAAAGGTAGAGGAAATGAATAAATCGCTTAAAGATACCCAAGAAAATCAAGAGAAACATGAAAAAGCAATCAGACAGGTACGGGAAGCAGTTCAAGACTTGAAGAATGAAATGGAAGTAATGAAGAAAACACAAACCGAGGGAAGATTGGAGATGGAAAATCTGGGTAAACGAACAGGAACTACAGAGACAAGTACTACCAACAGAATACAAGAGATAGAAGAAAGAATATCAGATACTGAAGATACCATAGAGAAAATAAACACACTGATCAAAGAAAACAGCAAAACCAACAAATTCTCATCACAAAACATTCAGGAAATATGGGACACAATAAAAAGACCAAACCTAAGAATAATTGGAGTAGAAGAAGGAGAAGAGGTGCAACTCAACGGCCCAGAAAATATATTTAATAAAATTATAGAAGAAAACTTTCCCAACCTAAAGAAAGATGTACCTATGAAGGTTCAAGAAGCA
>NW_026068055.1:4575657-4610533 GCF_014885135.2 Alexandromys fortis
ATATATGATGTAACAGTCATTTCCTTGATCTTTCCTTGTGATATTTTGCTATACTCATAAGCTACCGTCTACCCCTGTCGTTATCAGAGAGGTTTCATCCAGCCTTGACAAGAGGGTTTGTGCCTAGTCTTACTGTAACTTACTATGCAATGTTCAGTTAATATCCCTTGGAGGCCTGCTCTTATCTGAAGAGAAACCAAGGAGAAGTGGATCTGGGGAAGAGAAGTGGGAGCATGGGATGAGACTGGGAGGAGTGGATGGAAATGAAACTGTGATCAGGTTATAATGCATGACAATAAAACAAGTAAAAAATAACTGGTTCAAAATATCAATTTAAAATTGTAATTTACTTACTTTAACTACAGAACAGTTCAGTAACAAAACTCACGAGTATAACATACGCCACAATAATCCTAGGAACTATTCAACAACATCTTTACTTGTTAACATATCACTATATTTAAATTGAGTTGTATACTAAATGCCACTGCTTAAATTTCAGAATATAAAACAAGCCATGTTTTTTTTTTTTTCCTGTGAGGCTTTGCTATTCTTTATTGATCACTCTGACCTGTGACTTTCCAAAGCAACTGTTGGGTGTTATAACAACTTATAATGTTTATTCATTATGCTCATCTCTATGTGTAGAAGGGAGAGAGAGGAATCTTTCTGTTTGATGTGCTTTCTTTAGACAGTTACAGAACTCATATGTCTGTGCAGCTTTTGAATTCCAGCATATTAAGTTATAGTAAAACATTACAAAATATATTCAAACTTTTATAATACTCTTATTTTGCATTTATGCATTTTAATTAAAATAAAAATGAAATTATATCACTTTACACCTTCCCTTACTTCCCTTAAGCCTCTTCCACATAGCCTCTCTTCATCCCCTTCCACGTCCCTGCCTCTTTTTATGTCATTTTTTGTTGTTGCATATATGTATGAGTATAACTTTAATTGATAAGATTATATTTTAAAGTTGAATATCCTGTAGTACAGTTGACCCAAAAGCATTAAGTAAATGTGAAATCAACAACAACTTTATTGAGTATTTTATTGAGTAAAAAAACGTGTCGGGGACAGGCTTCCTCTAGTGACGTGAGTCGCAGGCTGGACCAATCACTGGTTGGCCACTCCCACAATTTCTGCACCACTTTTACCCCAACACATCTTATAAGCAGGACAAATTGTAGGTCTAAGGTTATGTGGGTGGGTTAGTGTCTCAAGCCCTCCACCGGAATTCGTGCCTGGTCACAGGAGATGGTCAGTTCAGACTAAGTTTCTTCTAGTGTGAGGACTCTTAGCGAGGGTCGCCCTTACAGATACTTAAGAGCCCACCCCGATGCTGCATGGAGCACCAGGATCCAGAGGTTGGCTGTCTCAGAGATCTAGGTTCTATCCAAATACAACTACCAATAAAAGTCGATGCAATGATGCCTAATCATATTCTGCCATGCTCATAGATTGGCGCCTAGCCCAATTGTAATCAGAGAAGCTTCATCTAGCAACTGATGGAAACAGAAACCAACAGCCAAACATTAGACAGAGCTCAGGGAATCCTAAGGAAGAAGAGAGGGAGGAAGGATTGTAGGAACCAGTGGGATCAAGGACATCACAAGACAACCCACAGAATCAAGTAACCTGAGCATACAGGGCTCACAGAGACTGGACAGAAAATCAGAGCCTGTATGGAACTGACGTAGGCCCTCTGCATATATGTTGCAGTTGTGTAGCTTGATATTCTTGAGACTTCAAACAGTGGGAACAGCACTCATGTCTGACTCTTTTCCTAACTTTTGGGATTCTATTCCTCATACTGTCTCATTCAGTCTTAATGCTAAGGGAGGAGCCTAGTCATATAGCAACTTGATTTGCCTAGCTTAGTTGATATCCATGGGAGGCCTGTACTTTTCTGGATAGAAATGAAGGAAAGGTGGGATGTGGGAGGGAGGGGGAAACTAGTCAGGATGTAAAATAATAATCATAATCATAAAAAAATCATTAAAAAATAGATGTGTCACTTTCATTGTCATTCCAAGGTTTTTGTAAATAGTCGTACATGATGGAGGCTACATTTGAATATTCGTTTTTTAGCATAAATTACATATTTGAACTCAATACTTTAACAGGAAGAAAAGTTCAGCTTTATAATCACCTGAAAATCGTTTTCTCTGTTTCAGATAGAAGAATTACAGCATTTGAAGGGTCAGAATTCCTGACATTTAGTATTTGCCCCATACAATTACTCACCGCCCCATCTGTGGTGATTTTCTTTTTTTTTTTTGGGGGGGGGGATAATAGAGGAACTGTCTAAAGCCACCATGGCTGCTACTTTCTTCCAAACTCAATGGGAAAGATGGCCAGATGTTTGGAAGGACAGACTTTTGCTAAGCTCTTCATAAACCCACTCTTCCAAGTACCACTTCTTGGGCTCAAGGAGAAACTCAGTGGCCGCATGCTTGTGCAGAACGGATATGGATTTCATGCCAGCACTACAAAAGTTTTTAACCTTTTTCCATTGTCTGCTCTTTGAACAGTGGAGTGGCAGGCATGTGACTTCACCTGCAGAGTAAGCTAAAAACTCTGAATCATTTCATTCTAATCCTGTTCTACCTAAATTACTTCCTTCTCTTTTTTATTTTAGCACTATTTACTTATTTTCCACCTGAACTATTGAACACTTATATTATGACTTTTCATTTTATGTGTTTGTGAATATTTATATTCTGTCTATATATGCCAGGGTTATAATCTTAGCTTCTAAATTATACACTATAATATTTTATGTTTAGTAAAACAGGCTAAGTTGAAAAACTGGTTTTCAGTAATTAATATACTTTGATTAAGATTGCTACAATAACTAATTTTATTTTGTATATTTTATCTCAAAAACAAATATATATTTTAAAATAGAGCACTTCGTTTGGCAGTGGTGTGGACTAGTGGAATGTGGGTGACTGTGTGCTATTGCTTCTACAAGCAAAACAAAAGAGTGGACACCAGAAACTCAGAGAATGAAGTGAGTTACATTGGACACAGGTTCTTCAGGTACATATATTTCAGAATGAACCTTTGTGCTCTGCCAATTTTAGTGTGGCTTTCCTCAGCGCTTCTTGCTAATGTGCATGATAGAGCAGAATATACAGTTGAGGCTTATAGACATTTCTTTCCAACAAGATTTAAGTCATCTTATACCAAATTGCCATGTATTTGGAGTAGTATAAAGAATTCGGTGATGTGTTCTCAGATTTATTTGGGAAGCTCTGCAACCAATAATTAGATATGTGAATTTAAATAAGACACATAGTCTTCCTGAGTCACAGTTCTCTCATCTAAAAAAACTGAAAATAACACCCAGTATACAGTGAAGAGAAAATAGATTCTAGTTTTTCTGTGTTGTATTCTTTTCCTTTTTTCCTCTTCCTTCTCTTTCTAGGCCACAATGATATATTTGGACACTCATATGTTGTATGAGTTACCAAAGGCAAAAAACAAATATTTTTATAATCTGAATGTAAATCATAGGCATTGGTGTTATTTTAATATTTATTACTTATTATAAAGTAATATTAAAGTTCAACTTATGATCACCATATTGAAAATGGTAATATTTATTCAATCAGCTCTCTTATCAAGAAATACTAAATATCCATACAACAGAAAAGACTGACACAAAGATGGACCAATGTAACATGATTTACTGGTGCAATGAATTAATTTTCTAAGTGTGCACAGTGCACAAGCCTTTACACCAAATGCTAAAGATAAAAGATTGATGTGAACAGGTCATTTGCCTCAGGAATCTAATGGGTTAATGAAAAATTGACATGGAGTCGGGTACATTTTAAAGTTCGTGTACAATACTATGATGGCATGCAAGCAGAACAATGCAAGTGTATTTAGTTTAAGGCTTGAACAACAAATGCTTCTAGTAACTACCCTTTTCTGCTGAATGAAAGGTGATGTATCTCTCACAGCTTGGAAATGAAGAAGCTTCCAGTGTTCAGTGTTTTACACAAGGTCACCGTGCTTAAACAAAGTCCCAAAATCAAATGGAGCTACTAAACTAGTGCTATTTCTCAAATGATCAAGGCCTCAACTGATACTATATGGACCATGTTTCCTACATGACATTTTTCTTATTAGGGGCTCATATCTTCTGTTTAAAGACACATATACACTGTCTAGTGTTCACATATATCTCTTCAAATATTTGTCATTCCATCATAGCAGTATCTTTCTTAAAGGTATTATAATTTTGCAGCCCTTGCTGACCTGAAACTTTCTATGTAGACCAGGTTGGTCTTGAACTCACAAAGCTCCTCCTGCCTCTGCCTCACAATTGCTGAGATTAAAGAAATGTGCCAGCACATCTAGTCATAGCAATAGCTTTCAAAATGTTCTGATAGCCTGTTTAAGTGTATAGTACATCACTCTTACATAGTCACTTTTTTTTGTTTTTAATGTTTAGACGATTTATTTTTCTTTTATGTGTGCAAGTGTTTTGTCTACATTCACATATGTATACCATATGCAGACCTACTGCCTGCAGAAGTCAGAAGAAATTATCAGATCCCCTAAAACTAGAGTTAGGGATAATTTCAAGCTGCCATGTTGGTGTTGGGAACCAAACCCAGATCCTCTGTAAGAGCAACAGATGTGCTTAGCCACTGAGCCATTGTTGGAGACCCATTTACTTGCACTTTTAAGTTGATCTTTGGCAATGTCAAGATGCTGCAGTACTATTTTTTTGTATTTAGTATAAAAGGAGTGTAGCAAGGAGACTGCTTGCTCGCCCTGGCTGCCCAGAACCAAAATAATCACACAGAAATTGTATTAATTAAAACACTGATTGGCCCATTAGCTCTAGCTTTTTATTGGGTAACTCTTATATTAATTTAATCCATTTCTATTAATTTGTATATCACCATGTGGCAGTGGCTAACCTGCAAAAATTCTAACCGGCATCCATCTAAGGCAGAAGATCCATGGCTTCTCTCTTCAACTCTTCTTCCCAGCATTCCGTTTAGTTTTCCCTGCCTAGCTCTGTTCCCTTATAGCGCTGCTATAGGCCCAAAGCAGTTCCTTTATTAACCACTGAAAGCAATATATAGACAGAAGGACCTCCTACACCAAAAGAGCAATAGAATTATCATGTATAATGCTGAAATATCAATCTTAATACATCATCATAGAATGCATATTTACCTTCTCTCAGTTACATGAACAAAATTCTTCTGAAGAAAAGGACTACAGAATACTTTATATTTGAGCTGTATGCTTAAGAACACAATCGGTAAAGACATGATTGCTGGATAGACAAATTGTCTAGTGAGCCACCTTCCCAAAGGAATACTTTTAGCTCCAACTGCAGTTTCTAATACACTGAATTGTGTATGGTGCAGACCTGCATATAGTTCACTAATAAATACTTCTGTTACACTCCTTTAACAAACAGCTTTATGTGAACATTGGTCATTCATGTAGAGCAATATTCCAATAGACCCTCCCAAGTATTTGCTTTAAAGCAAAAATTCAATATGAGCTTTTGAAAACTGGAGACATTCTTTCCACTTCAGAAATACTGTTTCATGAAATAATAAATTTAAAACCAGTGACATTATACAGTTTTTCCAATATTTAGTAGAGCTACTTCATTCCCCATGGATTTTCTGTAACAACGAATATCATTTCCATTCACTTCATATTTGAACAATTCTTATGAGGAAGAACAAGGAATGAAAATAAGGATTCGGTGTACTTAAGGCATTTCTTATGATAGAGGGATCCTATAATTGAAATTAAAATTTCATTATAACTCTAAATGCAAGCTATGATTATGGACTGTGAAAGCTTTCTTTGAAGCCATAAACATTGGTGGGATATCCTTACATTTTGCACTTGCCCACATATAGATGGCATTTATTTCCTGTGAATTATAAGATAAAACCACAGTAAAGGAAGAATGAATAGGAAGTAGAGTTATTTGCATTTTTGCAACTCTATAGAAATGCAAATCCTAATCTGGCAATTATGTACTCCAGAGACCCATGGGGATACCATATTGAGAAACAGCATCCAAAGTTTCCAGTTATCAACTAGAATGACATTTTTCTCTTCTACCATTGAGTTCTTTTTATACAATAAAAATTCTCTCATTGCTGTTTGTAGTACTTCTTTCCTATTCAGTGAAAAAGTTTAATAGCATAAATATATTTCCCTATTTAGATAAATTAATACTTGGTATACCTATTGGACAGTGTACAATGTCAGCTTGAGAAACAGAAGCACAGATATTTGATGACACTACTGAAGTATACACTGACAAAGTCAACTTCACGAAATGGTTGTTGTCAATGTTTGTATCCTATTCTTAGGGAACAGGCACATGGAGGTGTTGACAGGATTGGGTGGAGTACTGCTAGCCTTGTCCTCCAGCCTTTCACACTGTCTCGTTTGTACTGCTTAGGATGTTAGGTCTGGGCAGCAGCAGCAATGCCTCCCAAAGATGTCAAAGAGGAAGAAATATTAAGAAATGAGTCCTGAAGGCTCCCCTTCATTCATCTACATTATTTGAATTAGAAAGTTCTTTCTGCATGAGCTGTTTTTCAACATCTCTTAGAGGAAAGGGGAAATTTAAGAAATCAGAGAGCCTAAACAGAAGTGGGTTACAAGTAAGCTGGTAAGCTACCAAAGGGAAAGAAAGGCAAAGCCACTATGGCTGCCAGAGAAGAAACTGTGATAAAGAAGGAGAGGAGAAGACATTTAATTAATATAATTAAGATAATTAATTCTCATCTTTATGGAAATTTTGTTGAAAGTAATAATAGATAGAGGAAATTTAAATATTATTCTCCTGTCATTTTCTGTCCAGAGTCTTCTCCAGAGTAATTATTATCAAGAGGATGTTGTCATTGACAGAAAAGTTATTCACTGTAGAGGACCATCCACAGAGATGATGCTGAGGAACTTGAGTGTTACGTACCAAATGTCAGAAATAAATCCGAGTTTGTCAGTGTGTCCAAGAAAGCAATAATGTCCTATTGTTTAGAAACAAGTGAAAATAATGCAGAAATAAGGGTGTGATAATAGGGGACACACACACTCACACACATACACATTCACACACACACACACATACATGTTTCTGTTTGTGTGCTGGTTCTTAAATGTAATACAAATTAAGCCACAATGAATCAAAAGTACATACATTTGTATAACTGCCCCATGTACTGTATTTTCAACATTATAAAGTATGCTTTATAATGAAGAGGAGACACATATCTACAACAACTTAGTGATACTATTTAAGACAACACAGGAAACTGGAGAAAAGCTGCCTCCACTTTCTGATTGCCCACTATGCAGTGTAATTCACCTTAAATTACAGGTTTAATGACAGGACCTGTATATAACCCAGTATAACCTCAGCCTTCATTTTGTATGAATTTGAAAGGTGTTCCAGAAGGTTCTAAAAAACTAAATTTATAGAATGACTTAAAATATGAGCAACAGCATATATATATGCTTGTTTCTCTGTCTATATATATGCATTTATGTATATATTTCTCTAGATTTAAACTCAGAATCCAAATGTTACATGAGTTACCCTCCTGAAGTTAATATCATGTTACCAATTGTACCCACTGACAAGAGATTAGGAATACATTGAAGAAAAAGAAAGCATCAACAGAAACATGATATTCTAAATTCAAGCCAAATTTTCCTTATTTTTTATTTCAGTTTTGCTTTGGGAAGTGATGTTTATTTTGTTAATATTAATTCCATAGCACTAATTGGCCACCTTTGCTTTACTTTCCAAACGAAAGAGTTCTATACACAGCTTAACTCTTTTCTCCTTTTTTTATTTTTTTGACTTTCCCATCTGTGAGGAGGAAATCCATACTTTAGCAAGAACCCCCATGTGTAACTCCTGCTGAGTGGAGAGCATGGCACACCTTGTTTCTCTGTCTGCTGGCTTAGAAGTAGTTCAAATCACAGAGGCAGCTGGCCATAGGCTCCCAAAAGCTATTACTATAGTCGACTCAAAACCTCAGTATCACTGGGAGGCTTCACTCTTCAGGGAGACAGTGAGTCTTGCTGAAGGTCAAGGCCATCACCAGGGCCCTATCCCTTCCTGTGGAATCTCCCTGCAGTCACAAGCTTTAAGGACAAACTTCACGAGGGACATCTTCATATGCAAATCTTTAGGTCAAAAACAGTGCTCTGACTTTCATTGCTGCCAGTGGTGCTATCTAGTTTCCCTTGGCTCACCAGGAAGTCTGCTGAACCAGATAAGATGCAGGGATTTGATTTGATAAAATGACTCACCTCTCCAGTGTCAGCATCACAAATTCCGTGCACCAGTAAAGATCAGATCTTTTTATTTAAGTATTATCTTGAAAATACATTTAAATTGTCATGACTGAAAACTTCTCTGAAAGGAAAAAAATCCAGGTGTGCCCAGAAATTGCCTTTCATTTTATTGTATAAAGATTTTAAAGAGGCAGGTGGCAGAGCTAAGAAAAATAGTTATTCATGAGACATACAAAAGACCCAAGTTGTTCTGTTGTTTTTGTTTTTGGAATAGAGGGTGTTTATTTTTATTTCTATTTTCTTTTTTTTGTTTGTTTGTTTTTTGTTTTTGAGATTTTGTTCCAATGGAGAGTCAATACAGGAAGGCTACTACAATGAGTTTTGTAGTAAAGGACAAAGATTAGGATCATTCTGAAGTATAAAGAAAATGCAACATTATATAGACAATAAATAGTAAGTGGACAAAAGATTTCTAGGAATAAACTCTATAGGTAAAAAAAAATCTAGTTAAATAGTTCAAAGCCATGGTAATCAAACACCATTTGGGTAATGGGGGAGGCGAGAAACCTGAACTAAGAGAGAGGAGAGGATTCTGGCTAAACTGACTTCCTGGAGATTTTGCTAAAGCTTGGAAACGCAGAGATAAACACAAAGTTCAAAAGTTGGAATCTAACCAGGAAAAATTTCAAGAGAGACAGTCTAGAATCTATCCATGGAGAACTTTCATTGATGTTGATAAAAAGAATACCACTAGATCAGCCCTACCGTCACAGTGGGTGGGTGCACCCCTCGCGGTCCTGACTTTCTTGCTGATGTTCTCCCTCCTTCTGCTCCTCATTTGGACCTTGGGAGCTCAGTCCAGTGTTCAAATGTGAGTCTCTGTCTCTATCTCCATCCATTGCCAAATGAAGGTTCTATGGTGATATGCAAGATATTCATCAGTGTGGCTATAGGATAGTTCAGGATCCCTCTCCTCAGCTGCTCAAGGAACAAGCTGGGAACATCTCCTTGGACACCTGGCTCTAATGGGAACTCACCAAGGCCAGCTGGACTGGGACTGATGGAGCATGTGATCAAACCAGACTCTCTGAACATGGGGGACAATGAGTGCTGACTGAGAAGCCAAGGACAATGGCACTGGGTTTTGATTCTACTGCAGGTACTGGCTTTATGGGAACCCAGTCTGTTTGGATGCTCACCTTCCTAGACCTGGATTGAGGGGGGGAGGAACTTGGACTTCCCACAGGGCAGGGAACCCTGACTGCTCTTTGGACTGAAGAGGGAGTGGGAGGAGGGATGGGGGAGGGGAGGAAATGAGAGGAAGGGAGGAGGTGAAAATTTGTAGTAATAATAATAATAATAAAAAGAATAATAATTTTGTCTCCTGATCGCTGTCTGGCAGTGAAGGCTTAACATTTTCAGTTGATTTCAACCTAGCCATCACACACACATACACACACACACAGACACACAGGCACACGCACGTATGCACACACACACACACTCACGCACACACACACAAACACAGCATGTATTCACACACATATATGTATATATAATTTGATATATATGCCTTATTTTTACTAAGAGTTTTAGACTTTTAAAATGTTCCATGGTTAGATGAGAGAGACAGACAGAGACTTTTTAATTCCTTCTTTGAATTAAACCAATACTTTATTTGTCCTTTTAAAAATGTCTTTAGTTTTACAGACTGAGCTTGTTCAATTCACATAATTAACATAAATAAATAAAAAAGCACATGTGATGGGGGAAAATTATTGGCTTCCTTTAGCAGATGGTACTAAACAAAAGATAGGCATCATTCTTTACACCATGTAATCACAGCTTCTTTAATGACCCCCTAAGAAAGAAGGGAATCAACGGTGAATATTCCCATGGTTTTATTTCTACTTAAGACCCTTAATAACTGACTCCTCTTGACTGGTTAAACTCATCACTTAGTTCTACAAACAGTAAGTCCAGGTCACAGGGTAAGATGTGAACAATCCACTCCCTCCTGAGGCTAGAGGAGGTCAGTAAGGTTTCAACAAGACTTAGAGGATTTTTCCACCTTTTCTAGTTATCTTTTTTGTTGTTTTGTTTTTTTCCTTGCTTGTTTTGTTTTTGTTTTTTGAGACAGTATTTCTTTGTGTAGCTTTGGCTGTCCTGGACCTAGCTCTGTAGACCATACTGGCCCAATTTTACAAAGACCTGCCTGCCTCTGCCTCCCTAGTGCTGGGATTAAAGGTGGGCCCCTGCCACCCAGCATTGTTGGTCTTTATCATTCATATAATTTTCCCCATATGTTTGCAGAAAGCCAAGGAGAGGGAGTAATTTTTAACAAAGAAGTTTCATTTTTTGCTTTCCTTTCACTCTCTCTCTCCATCTTTCCCCTTCTTGAGCATCCTCTTCCCTCATGTTCTCCTCCTCTCTTCCCTTCTTCCCCCCTCCCTTCAGCCTTCCCTTCACCATCACCTCCACTCCTAATCCCAATTTTCTTACGAGATCTTGTCTGTTTCCCCTTCCCAGAGGGATCCATGTTTGTCTCTCTTAGGGTTCTTCTTGTTACGTAGCTTCTCTAGGGTCATGGAGTATAGACTGGTTATCCTTTGCTTTACATCTAATATCCACTTATGAGTGAGTACATACCATGTTTGTGATCTTGGTCTGGATTACCTAACTCAGGATGGTTTCTTTCTAGTTCCATTCATTTGCATGCAAATATCAAGATGTCATTGCTTTTTACCACTGAGTAGTATTCCATTGTGTAAATTTACCACATTTTCTTTATCCATTTTTCCGTATAGGGGCACCTGGGTTGTTTCCAAGTTCTGGTTATTATGAAAAATGATATTATGAACACAGTTGAGCAAATGTCCTTGTAGTATGAGTGTACATCCTTTGGGTATATAGGCAAGAGTGGTATTTCTGGGTCTTGAGGTAGATTGATCCCAATTTTTTGAGAATCCACCATACTGATTTCCAAAGTGGCTGTACAACTTTGCATTCCCACCAGTAATGGAGGAGTATTCCCTTTACTCGGCCATTAAAGGGCTAGCAAGAAACATGGCACTCGGGAAATTCCCTGGAATCCATAAGGATGACCCCAGCTAACACTCTAAGCCACAATTGAGAGAATATCTAAATTGGGTCAAGACGATGATGGTGATAACCACAGGTGCAGATGACCTGAGCTAGTGAGAGCTTATTAACACTGCTTATCACCATCATGGTCTTGACCCCTTTGCTTCTCCTAATCTTGTACTGGTCTCCAGTAGCTCGAACCAGTGCTTTGCTGTAGATATCTCTGTATCTGCTTCCATTGGTTGTTGGATGAAAGTTCTGTGATGATGATTAAGGTAATCATCAATCTGATTACAGGGGAAGGTCAATTTAGGCATCCTCTCCATTGTGGCTTAGAGGATTAGCTGGGGTCATCCTTGTGAATTCCAGGGAATTTTCCTAGTACCATGTTTCTCGCCAGCTCTCTAATGGCTGATGAAGGAGAATGTACATAGAACCAAACTTGGACTACTAAATGTAGGGGACAGTTGTGAGGCTTGAGCAGTCTGTGGGGTCACTGAAAGCGGAACCAGGATCTATCCCTAGTGTTTGAACTGATATCTTGGAGCCCATTCTCTTTGGAGGGTTACCTTGCTCAGCCTAGATATAGGGGAGAGAGCCCTGGTCTTGCCTGGAAGTGAAGCATCAGACTTTATTGATTTCTCCCATATGAAGTCTTACCCTTTCTGAGGAGTGGTGTGGGGTGGGGGAAAAGGTGGGGCAGGAGGAGGGGAAAGACTGGTAACAGGGATATGGAAAATGAGAAAAGATTGCATTTAAAAATTCTTTTAAAAAAAAGAAGCTTCAATTTTTAAAAATGTTTGTATGTAGGCATCTAGTGAATGCTCCATGTATACAGATGTGCCCTGAGGCCAGAAGAAGGTTCCCCTCTTCTGTAATTCCAGGTAATTGACAACTGCCTGACAGAAATACCAGGAGTCAAGCTCAGTTCCTCTGAAAGAGTCACACATGCCCTTAACCACTAACCTATGTCTACAGACCCAGAGATTCTGCTCTACTGACATTGGGGAGTTTCTGGTAACATTTTTAAAAGATAATAAATGATTGGTTTTAAGTTCTAGAAAATGCATCTTAGTTTAATTTTCCCCAAAGAGTCCACTGGGGCTTCTTCAGTTGTGGAATTCAGTTTTAAGGTTTCTAATTTAATGAAGTCTGAAAAAATCATCTCTTCAGTATTCCTTATTCTTCATTAAAGTGGCTTTTTAAATTAAAAAAAATCATTTCAAACTTACCACAAATAAACCAGTGATAGCCTATTTTGTGACAGAGGCCTGCAAGATCTGTCTACTACAGGACAGTTCACTCTGTATAAATTGTTCTTGAATTCCATGAGTCAGACATCAATTTCTAGTCACTTTAGAAGATCTGAAAGAGGTCGCTGCTGTAAGCTCTCTTGCCTACCATGTTACAAAAGCATTCATTGTTTTTGATGAGACAGGTTCTCATGATGTAGCTCTGGTTAGCCTCAAACTCACAGAGGTCTACCTGCTTCTGTCTTCTAAGGGCTGAGATTAAAGCTGTATATCACCACACCAAGCCTTGTTATTTCCTTTAAATATTCATTCCTCATTTAGCTTTATTTGGTGAGTATGTTATGATAAACACAAGTAATTCTTAAACAAAAGATGGTATAATAGGTACAACTGGATTTTTAAAAAGTTAATAATGTGAAATAAATTAACACACAATAGTGAAATGAAACAAAAGATTTTGTTTTTATTTCATACACATTTAGTTCAATAAGACAATGTCTTTTTGTTTGTTTTACTGAAATAATTTTTATAAAATATATTCTAAGCATGATTTAACCTCCATCTCCTACCATAGCTGTAAATATTCATGTTCATCATTTATATTCGCTAAGCATTAATGACTACTTGACTGTAAAATAAGTAACAGAGATTTTTAGGGAAAGTGGAGTTCTACTATTGTTCTCTGTGAATCTTCTATCTAAAGCAACTCAATTCAAGGGTAGGTATGTCCAGTAAGATAATATAACCAGCCACTGGTTCAGTCAGGAGAGTAATAAATAACAGGATATTTTAGGTGATTCAGTAACTATGAGAATGGGAGAGGGCCTTAGAAATGATCTGGTTTCGTTGTCCTTGATTTTTTTTATTAAAAATTTCCACCTCCTCCCTGCCTCCCTTTTCCCACCCCACTCCCCCCACTTCCCATCCCCACTCCTCTCTCCCTCCCTCTCCAGTCCAAAGAGCAGTCAGGGTTCCCTGCCCTGTGGGAAGTTCAAGGTCCTCCCCCCTCCATCCAGGTCTAGGAAGGTGAACATCCAAACAGGCTAGGCACCCACAAAGCCAGTACATGCAGTAGGATCAAAACCCAGTGCCATTGTCCTTGGCTTTTCAGCAGCCCTCATTGTCTGCCATGTTCAGAGAGTCCGGTTTTATCCCATGCTTTTTCAGTCCCAGTCCAGCAGACCTTGGTGAGCTCCCAATAGATCAGCCCCACTGTCTCAGTGGGTGGGTGCACCCCTCGCAGTCCTTACTCCCTTGCTCATGTTCTCCCTTCTTCTGCTCCTCATTTGAACGTTGTCCTTGATTTTTAACAAATAAACTGAGGCTTATAGGATGGAGAACTTGCTTTATCATGGTCAGTTGGCATTTCAGCTTGATGTCCATATTTGTTTCACCTAAATGAGATCCCTATACAGATGAAATTCTTCTGGTCAGTCTCCATGATGCTTTGAAACAAAGTCTTTTGAGTTTTTCACACACACACACTCACAAACACACACACACATGCATGCACACACACACATATATAATGTGTACTCACACCATAATACAGTAATAGAGAAAAATCACAGTATATAGTAGATAGACACATACAGAAAAGGAAAAATGGAGGCAGTTCTGAACTTCAGCTAAACAGGTATCAGCACATAATGGAATGGAATGCAATGTGAATCCCAAGAAAGGATGCTTCTGAGGCTTTTGATTTTTTTCCTTCTGGCTCTCAGTTGCCTCCTCTGCAGCATCATTTTCCATAGGACATGAGATTGTTTGTAGTTGATTAGTTCTTTAAACAAGTAATTGCTTTCTGACAACAACAACAACAACAAAAAAATCATGTACAGACTTCTAGGTCCAAAGACTTTATCACTAATAACATTCCTGAACTTAAAAAAATAAATAAATAAAAAAGCAAGTTACCATGAAATGGACATACATCACACAAAAGACTCATTGAACATAGTAAAGAGTTTTTAAGTGTTTATATTTTAAGTCAAACAAGCCACTGGGCTCCCAGGAGGCTGAGTCAAGAGAGAGCCCAAGTTGAAGCTCAGCCTGGGCTGAATATGGACATACTATTTAAAAATCAAATAGAAAGAAACTTAAGGACAAATGATACAGCTCAGTTTTAAACTACTTAGGCAGCCTACCATGTATGAGTTCCTCAGTTCAGGACCAAAAAAATAAAGAAAATTAAGTATTTCTAGTTGTACAATGAACAAGGACACACGATTTTTGTTAGAATGACATCCTTAAATCAGTTAGCCTGAAAGAAAAAAGTAATAAATTTTAAGAACCTCGTTTTCTCTCAGTTAAATTGAAAATATTTTTTGTTATAATATGTGATTTACTTTTTGAATTATGAATGTGAAAATCTATAGTTTACAAAATAATACTCAATATACAATAGCATTTCAAAAATAATATTCAATATATAATAACATTTTATAATAGATATAAAAATGAGTAAGATTTTGTCTTTTTTCTTCTTAAAAGATTTTACTTCTGAGTTAATACTAAATCAACACTGCACTTGAGGTATAGAAGTAAAGCAAAGTATGGTTAATGAAGCATCTCTTGTGGAGGACAAAACTTCCATTTAAATTCAAGGACAAAATAGAAAATAAGTCTGCACATTCAGAGCTGAAACACAGAAGAGAAGAGCATGGGTAAATACCCTTTTCTGAAGTTTTATGGCTTTTTCATTTGCTCCAGATACTACAAGCATAGAAGAAATTTAAATGTCTTTGGAAATGCACAAACTTTCCATTTTCCCTTCCTTTTATATTAATAACCTAACAACTTTTATAATTAGTTTGTGAATGCTTCACTTACTAATAAATTTTAAGCTCATGAGAAAGGACTCATTCTGGTGGTGTGTACTTTATTTTTAAGATGTAATTCATCAACTTTAGCCAATTAAACTAACAGTTGTCATGCTTCCTGCACTTCAAATTCAAGCTAAAAATGCGATGCCACAACTTTAATAAGTAATGAACATTTCGTGACATTTGTTTCTTCTAATTAGCCTATTAAAATTGTATAAAATTACCTATTGATTGAAGAATTATCTTTGCTCTAAGAGAATTAACTTAGACCTTTATTTCAACTAGTCAATAATTTGTTGTAGCTTCAAAGTTCACATTGAAATAAATACATCTTAAGTGTAGATACTGATCATGAAATGCACAGATTGTGCTGGACATGGTATATGGTTATTGTCACTGGTAAGTCGACTACATCTTAAATCACCTACCAGACACATCTCTGAGTTTCTGTATGAGCGTTTCCAGAGAGAATTAGTTATAAAGGGAAAACCCACACTGAATGTGAATAGCATTATCCCACTTTTTTTTTTTTTTTTTTTTTTGGTTTTTCGAGACAGGGTTTCTCTGTGGTTTTGGAGCCTGTCCTGGAACTAGCTCTGTAGACCAGGCTGGTNTTCCAGCTCTGTCCCCTGAGCTCTAAAGAAGTGTTACAGCTCTGCTTAGGTGGGGAAGGGGAATGCTACAGCTCTGCTCAGACCCCCCTGAAGTCTAACAACTCTGCCCTGCTGGGGGAAAGCGTCCCCAGTGAAAGTGTTACCGTCCTGTTCTGCTCTGGCTCTAGCCAAAGGTGTTACAGCTGGGCCACTCCTTCAAAAGTGTCACATTGTGCAACAAACCAAGAGATTTATTTATTTATTTATTTGGTTTTTCGAGACAGGGTTTCTCTGTGGTTTTGGAGCCTGTCCTGGAACTAGCTCTGTAGACCAGGCTGGTCTCTAACTCACAGAGATCCGCCTGCCTCTACCTCCCGAGTGCTGGGATTAAAGGCGTGCGCCACCACCGCCAGGCCCCATCCCACGTATTTGAATCCCAGACTGGAAAAAAAGACGAAATGAGGAAGCAAGCAAAACAACAGGAATCACTTCCTGTTTTTCTATGAGTACCATAGATCCTTGATAGGGATCTTGTGCTATAGGCTATTAACTAGATAAATGATAGTCCTGTCACAAGGGTGCCTTCCCCATCATGACTGACCTCATGGCTGTAAAAAATATGCCAAAGTCAATCCTTTCTCCATGAAGTTACTTTTTGTCAGATATTTGATTACAATATGGAGAAAAGTAACTGATAAACATGGTGACATGCATTCATTTCCTGCAATTTCAATGTTTTCTTTATGGCTAAATAAAAGTCTGCTATGTAGACATTTATGTAAACATTTTATTTATGTATTCACTTGGTGAGCACACTGTTTCCACACCTTGTTTACTGTGAACAATGCAAGAAATACCAATATGCAAATATCTCTGTCATGTGCTTACTTGGAGGGATATATCTTTCTAGTATTCATATTTTAGCCAATTATTTTTGATTGTTCTGTTAAACCAAACACAGTTAATTTAAAGGACATCCTAGACTGGGGTTCTTACATAGTGCTAAAATGCTTGGTTTCAGTCCCCAGATTTGCAAATACATCAAGAGTAAAAAATAAAGAATAATTATTATTTATTAGTAATAATTAATCATATTTGTGAAAGTATCGATAATTTTATCAAATAATAGATCTGATATTTTTAATCAGTTTTGCTTGGTGTTCTTTTAACAGTTCAAATACTTTTCTATTTTTATTTTCTAGACTGTTTGAACTGCAATCCTTATTTTTTTAAGATTATAAGGAAAACTTGAATCAATTATTAACTTTATTAAGTTTTATAGCATTTAGTTTTTACCTTTATAAGTTATTTTTTCATTTGGTTTCTATAGTCTGAATTACAGTCTTTGTGCTACAACAAGAATATGAAGTATTTGGTAAAGTGTCTTAATCTCTTTGTCAGATTCTATATACCTTTATAAACTGACTCCTGAGTCTGGGAGTCTAAGATTAGTATGCTGATATGTTCAGTGTTCAGTGAGTGGGGTTTTGAGCTTTGTGCAGGCAGGCTAGACAAACTTTCTTGCTCCTTCCTACCAGCGAGGACACAGAACCCACCCTTTCTATCAGACCAATCTGCCAGTGTTTTAGTCATAGACATTCCACTCTCTGGAAATGTGAACAATAAAGTTCTGTTGTTTATGAATTACTCATTCTAAGATATTTTGTTATGACAAGACAGCCAGAAAAGATTAAAGCATTTATTAAATAAAAATCAGGATTAATTTTCTGAGAAGAATAGAGAAAATGAAGGCAAGGGAACAACATGACTGAAAGGCAAAGAGAGGGTTGAAGTTACAAAAAACAAGACCTAAGAAAAATCACCTACGAAAGATCAGAGACATATAGAGAAGCCACGGTGATCTTGTGCTATAGGCTATTAACTAGATAAATGATAAAATAAACGGTGAAAGATCAAAGCAGCACAGATAAAATGTCCTTTAGCAAAGCTAGACAGGAAATTCATAATAGAAGTTTGAAAATACAGATTTTGAAGGATCTAACTAGACCAGGGAGTAAATTTTTATTTTTTCATTGACCAGTGTTTTGTTATAAGATGCTCCATGGCGATCTCATGATCCATAAGAAAATGTTTTGCTTGAAGTTTGAAGAATCACTAATTATGTCCTCCTTTGAAATGTCCATAATACATATCACCATATTATTATTTGTACAAATTCCTATGGTAATTAATTCAATGAGAACTAGTTAAAGTAGTATTTGTTTATTTTATTGAAAGGCAGAATACTTTTAAATGCATAAATCCCAATTTTCAACCTGTACTAAATATTCACACTGCAAAATAAAATAAACTATACTTGTAGGAAGATACAATCACCAACTAATATGATAGATAAATGAAGCTGACTATGACTAAAAGCATCCAAGTTAACATAATGTAATTATCAAGACGAAGATGAGGTCTCAGACTCATATACAGTCAGAATAAAGGCATATATGTAAGTGCAAGAGGTCAAAGACATCGCTCATTAACAAACACTGTTTCTTTAGAAGTTACAACCCATTTATACCATGTCACTTTATACCTGAACAAGAATAGAATCTCATCCAAAGAAAGTCCTGACCTTAGCTAATTAGAAAATATAACTTCTAAAGTTTGGATTAAAATCAGACATTAGTCAGATTTTCTTTCAAAAGTCTGGATGTGGCAAAGGGAGAGCAAATAGATGTAGCTATTTCCAGATACATAGCAAGACGTATCTCTCGAAGAGAGAGGTTATATGCAGTATTCACTCTTCATGCTCAGCTTCTATGCAGCCCGACTAAGGCTTGTTGGTATGTGAAATACCAAGAGGATTAAAGTTACTTTTGCAGCGAACTACTTAGAAATACTAACATTTATGTTTGAGGATTTTCTGTCCATTTGTGCAAGATCTTTCTACCAGTGAGTCAGAAGTGTGCACATTATCTCTAACTTGAATTTCTTAAGAGTGTGGAGGAAAAAAGATCTAAGTAGAAGTGTAGAAGACAGGGCTGAAAGTAAGATACCATAGAGTTTATACTATAAAGTGAGACTAAAACAGCAAATAACAGAGAAATAAACCATTTCACATTCATTAAAAAGAGGAGAGAGAAGCAGGGTGGTGGTGGTGCATGCTTTTAATCCCAGCACTCAGGAGGCAGAGGCAGGTAAATCCCTCGAGTTCAAGGCCAGCCTGGTCTACAAGAGCTAGTTTCACAACAGGTTCCCCTCACACACACACACCAAAAAAAAGAGACAGAGAATACAGGTTTATTCTCACTAAAAAGGAGAGAAGAGAGAAATATAAAAATAAAAAGACTCACCCTTACACCAAATTCAGAAAAGATGAAAGATGAAGAAGATATGGATGATGAATCGTTGTGTGGAGTGATATTTTTGTTGGTTTGCTTGTCTAGTTGATTGGTTGGTTGGTTGGTTGGTTGGTTGGTTGGTTGGTTGGTTGATTGGTTTGGTTTGGTTTGGTTTGGTTTCAGTTTTTTATCTCCTTTGCTTTGGTAAGTTGTTTGTTTGTTTGTTTGTTTGTTTGTTTGTTTGTTTGTTTGAAACAGGCTATCACTTTGTAGTTCTTACTGGTCAGAAACTCAGTACGCAAACTAGGCTGGCCTCAAATTTGAAGAGATCAACCTGCCTCTGCCTTGTGAGTTCTGGGATTGGATGCATGTACCACAATGCCAGGGAATCTGAATCCTCCTGGTGAAGCTGCGGATCACTGATGGCAACAGCAAAGAAGGTGTGCAACCACTTCTCTGAACAAAACAGAAGGTTTCTAATAATAGCCTAAGATCTATAGATAAAAATTCTAGCTTAAACATTCCCAAGAACATTTGACTGTATATGTTTGGGTATGTGGTCATAATAAAATACCGTCGAGCAGGACGTTTATACAATAGGAATTATCAAAGTTTTGAAGGACAGGAAGTCTGAGGTTAAGGAAACAACTGATTTTGATCTCAATGAGAGCTGTCTTTCTGGGTCACAGCTAATTTCCTCTTTTTGTAAATATTAGAGAGACCAATCTCTCCAGAGTCTCTTAGCACATAAATTCCATCATGAAGCTCCCACTCTCATTCCCTCACTTGAATTTAGTTATCTCCTAAATGTACCCTCTCCAGATACCATATTATTTGGGGAGGTTAGGACTTCAGGCTATATACAGAGACTGTCTATTTCATAACCTTTTCCCCTAGACTCCAAAACTTATGTCCTGTTTGCATACTAAGTAGTTATGCCCCAACATCTTCAAATGTCTTAAGTCCTTAACTCATTCCAGCAACAATTCTTAAATTCAAAGATTTTTTTTTCTAAATATTGTTTAAAATGCAGTTAAAATGAGGCACACTTCATTAGGAGACAAAAATTTCTTTTAACTGTGAATCTATAAAACCAGACAAAGTAATGTTTCCAGTGTACTGTAGTGAACAGGTACCAACGGAGACATCCCATTCCAGAAGGAAAAATTAAAAGAGAAGAAAGGCATAATGGGTCACAGGCAAGCCTAAACTCTAGAAAGCCATCACATCTTGTCATAAGGCTTTACTATAACCCTAATTGTGTGGCTTCTCTGCTTTTTAGACTTACTGCACTGCCAGGTCTATCTTTCTAACTCAGTAGTGTATTGGAGACCACAAAGCTTGAGACAAAAACTATATGGCCTGATACATCCCAGGAAGTAACCCAGAGAGTATGTAAATAACTGCCAGGATACTTCCCTGCTTTCCAAGAACAACACATATTCTCTACAAAATAACTCCAGCTTATTGCCCTATTACATTCATTGAGAGTCCCACTAGTTTATTTCATCTCATCTCGTTTT
The DNA here is from genome assembly GCF_014885135.2 of Alexandromys fortis. Classification (NCBI taxonomy): domain Eukaryota; kingdom Metazoa; phylum Chordata; class Mammalia; order Rodentia; family Cricetidae; genus Alexandromys; species Alexandromys fortis. Next base: position 4,596,548 of record NW_026068055.1, read on the forward strand.
TTCTTCTTTCATTTCAAAATGGCAGTATTTTGGCTTGCCCTGGTTATTCCTATTCCTAACTTCTATTGAAATGACTGATGAGGTCCATGAGCCCTGGCAAAGATCTCACTATAAAATAATCTTTCAGCCACACACTCTTAAGAATTATCTTGCTTGTTTTTACAACTTCATGCGATAGGCTGAGAGCTTTCCCAATTTCCAATTTCTGCTTAGCTAGTGCTCCTTAAATTCATCCTCTTTTCACAATTTACTGTGAGTATTCAGGAAAGTCATCTCCTTTCTTTGGAAACTTGCTCAAATAAATATCTAACTTTGTCACTCATCAATTCTACTTCTCCAAAGCACTAGAAAAATGCTTAGCCAAAAATTATTTGTTATTACTATATAGCCAGAATTACCTTTTAACCCATTTTTAAAAGTGTTTCTCCTTCTAATCCAGCTACTCAAAACTCATTTGACCTCTACGCATTGCTTAGTTCCCAAGTTTCTTTCACATGTTGGTGAGTGTTAGAGCATCATCTCAATTTTTAATGCCCAAGTCTGTTCGTCTAAACTCTGCAAAGAGACAAAGCTAGTCAGAAATATAGAAATATAACAAGATTATTAGAGGTAGTTGGTTTGAATGGTTTGGGAGATGGGCAATCCCCAGGATCTATAATAACAAGCATACAAGAAAGTTGATAGTGTCTAAGTCTAAAGATAAGGGAGAATAAGTGATGTAAATTCTTTTCTAACACCAAGTCCAGATGACTCAGTTCAAAGAAAATAGGGGAAATGAATAAGTTCTACTTTTCTCTGTCTTTTTGTTGTATTTAAGACTCCTCAAGATTAAGACCATGCAAGTTAGTAAAGGTGCTTTGCTTTACTCTCTGAAGTTGTTCAGAAGTTAATACGGTCTACAAACACTCTCACAGATATAACCAGAATAATATCTAATCACATATCTGGTTTTTCTGTGGTCTAGTACTTAAACTGACCATGACATAGACCCTATTTAGAGGGATGCTCATGAGGCTCCTGAACTGACTGTGGCAAGTGGTGATTGTGAGAAAACAGAACTCCACCATCAGTCATTGGGTAAAAAAGGAGACTGGTGAATTCTGTCCCTGTTAAACAGTTAACATAACAGATTTCCAATAAAAGTCTGACATTAAAATTTTATCACTTTTATGGACATGACTGTAGAAGGTCAAGTTGAAGATTGTTTTGTTGCCTCCATGGGCGTAAGCAATAAAGCAGAGCAAAAATAAAAACCACTCAAAGTCTAAAACAACTCATCACTTTGTTTCCTGCAACCCTCTGGATCTGAAGACCACCTATGTGAGAGAAATTAAAAATTAAATGAGAGCATTCAACATTTCTTTCCCAGCAAGTTAATGTTTCAGTTGTTCCCTTGGCTGTGCTCAGCTCTTAGCTGACAACGTGGCTTAGGATGAGCAGTCTCGCAAAGATCCCAGTAGGAGGAGATCTGATATTTACAATCCTAATTTGCTTTCAGTTTTTGTTTGGTTCGATTTTTGAATTTTGTCTGTTTATTTAGGGGGTCGTTTGAAGGGGGCCAATTCAACGTTGCACCTGTGTGAATATTTGCTACTACTTTCTTCACTATTATTGGTACTGCTGTCTCCTGAGAGCTATAATTTAATACCCAGGTACATATCTACTTTTCTAAAATGTAACTCTCCTTTCTCAACCCAGATATAATATTTTGATTTTTCTGTGTTTTTTAATGAGGTTGCAACTTTATGTTTCATTGATTAAATTTGCAAATTAAACAACTTTCAGTATTTGTAAGACAGAGGCAAGACCTTATGCCTTACAAAGTCAGGACAAACTTCATGACTTTGACTCTGACCTATATGATGAAAACCCCAGACATCTGCCCTTCTTCTCAATCTCTCCTTTCCCTCCAGGCCAATGCAAACAAAAGCCTGCACTGCTCTTGTGTCCACCTGGGTTTGCCCTGAACATTCCAGGAACACTCATCTGTTGAAATAAGGAGCGGCGGGGCTGCGTCCCCAACACCCCGGCCGCTTGCTAGCTTATGCCCGAAATAACAACACACAAACTGTATTCATTTAACTGCTTGACCCATTTCTATCTAGCCTCTTCTAGGCTAACTCTCGCACCTGGACTAGCCCATTTCTAGTAATGTTTGTAAGCACCCCAAGGTGCGCTTACCGGGAAGATTCTAGCCTACTCGGAGGAGCTTCATTGCATGCATCTGCCCGAGAGAGCTGAGCATGGCGTCTCTGCTCCAGCAGAGCTGTCGGGTCTCTCCGGAAGCAGAACAGAGTCTGACCTCACTTCCTCTTCCGCCCAGCATCCTATTCTGTTTATTCCTCCCACCAATGCTTTAACCTATCAGGGCCAAGCAGTTTCTTTATTGCTCAGCCAATGAAATCAACAGATTGATATATGACACTCCCATATCACTCATCTTCCACCTTGTATTACTCCTCATCACTCGTTTGAAATATTTCTAGAAAGAAATGACTTTTGTTCCATTTCACACCACGTACCATTCCAAAGCTATGATCAGAGGAACAGTGCCAGAAGCCGAGCATTTCGGGGATCTCACACACATCTAGCCTCATCTTCCCCCATTGCTCCCCATGCTGAACTTCATCTTCAAGGATACACTGCCAGCTCTTACAATCCCTATTTCCTCCCTCAGACAAGCCTTCTCAAAATATTCTGCCTTTTCTGATTATGTTTAATGACTCAGTAAAACAGAGTATCTTCCCTGTATACTTGAACGCTCCTTTTCCAAGACAACTAGATAGAATTAGTTATGATTCTGTCTATTAGGACATTGTTCTAATGTCAGACTTATATTAAAGCATCTGTTGAAATGCATTCTGAGTTTACAAGTGTTGTGTAACTCAACAATCTCAGTATCTGTTGCGGGAGGTCCTTCCGCCCCTCCAACCAATAGCTGCTGTGATACCAGCCCATTGGGGCGTGGTCTCTCTCCCTTTAAAAAAGTGGCTATTTCCTCTGCTCACTCTCTTCACTTCCTGCTCCGCCGGAGACTAGACTCCCTTCCTGGTTGTGCAGATGGCTGTTGTTTGGGACGGTGATCTGTAAGTTTTCCCCTTTAAATAAATAACACCCTATTAATCATAACTCCAAACTGGTGTGGCCTTGTTCGTGACTTACGCCTTCAAGTATCCTCTTCCTAAGAGTAAAAAGAGTAGGTAATACCTGTTGTCAAATATCGTGTTTGTGTGTGTGTGTGTGTGTATGTGTGTGTACAGCCTACTTTAGAAGCGAGAAAATGGGCTTCCTCATTCTTAGAAACTTGGTTTCTTTTCTTATTGCTCTAATAAGATACTCTAACAAAAAGCAGCTTAAGAGAGAAATAATTTATTCTAACTCATGTGTCAGGGTATAGTCCATCATGTCAAGCAGGCAGGTCAAGGCAGCAGGGTCACACCACATCCATATTTGGAAAAAGAAATCAATGAATACTTTTGCTCAGTTCACTTTCTTCTTTAATACAGTCCAGAACCCAAGCCCAAGGAATGGTGCTACCCACTTTATGGATAGAGTTTCCTGCTTCAGTTAACCTAATTAAGATAATTCCTCACAAGTGTTGTCTTGTCTCCCAGAAAATTCTAGGTTCTTTCAAGTTGACAGTGGATGTTAAACATTGGAAATGGACGGTGAGGAAAAAGAAAGAAGTAGAAAGAAGTGAACAGGCTACAAGTAGAAGTAAGAAAAAAAAAAACTCATTCAGTGAACTTGGTATTCACTGATGATGTGTCAAAAATGGAAAATATTACTGACAGGCTTGAAATTGCTTCCTATGTGTTTTTATATGAGTTAAGATTGGATTTATTATTAATTTAGAAAAATCATAGATGTATAAAAAATGTTCTTTCATTTTTATTATTAAAATCCATGCAAGCAATCCTAGGGTCAGGGAACATATTACGGGCTGTATTATATCTTTGTTACTTAGAGCTTCAACCTCATTGTCCAAACTAAGAATTTACATTCAAAGAAGCCAGGTAGAAAAAAGTGTAAAGAAGCACATTTCAGAGATAAGAGAGCATCCTCTCTCAGGGTACTCTACCAGAAGACTATGTAGCTGCCAGTTGCCTTTGGTATCTCTGTTCTATGGCTAATGTGTGATGGGTGAGGGATGGAAGCCTGGCTGAGCATCACTGTAATAAAACACTGAATAAAAATTAAGGAAGAGCTATTATTTTAGCTCATGGTTCCAGTGAATGAGTCCATACTACTCAGCTCTGCTAGTTCTGGCCCCACATGGGGGCAGAATATAATGATAATGAGAGACTACTTTCCTCTGTTAGTAAGAAGCCAAGAACTAGGAAGATCTTGGGACCAGAGGTAGACTTCAGTCCTATCCCTAACAAAGTACTTCCTCCGGATATGTCTTACCTCTTAAAATTTCCACCATCTACCAAAGCAGTGTCACAGTCTAGGGACTATGTATTCAACACACAAATTTGGAGAAAATAATTCTTTTTTTCTGAAATAGAGACCCACTGTGAAGACCTAAAACTTCCTATGTAAATCATTTTTGGCCCCAAACCCACAGAAATCTGCCTGCCTCTGTCTGTCGAGTGCTGGGATTAAAAGTACATGCCCCAGCACCCAGCTTCATATTAAACACTGACACAATCCTTGAACACAGAACTTGTATCCTCATATGTGAAGCTTCCAGTTAAAATTCTAGTGCTGTAGAGAAGAATGGATAAGAATTGGAAGTTGTTTGATTTACATTTTTGTTTATTATGACAATTTAAGTCATTATACACAAATACAGACTTGAACACTGATAGTAATTAGCACACAATCAGTAAATATTTGGAATAGAAATATCATTAGGAACATTCAGTCTCATATCACTTTCTAGTTCCTCTGTGTCCAGGCAAATTGGAGTCTTCTCTTTTTAGCTGTAGGGTAGGATTTGAAAGTAAGCTTCTATCAGTCCCTAAACACTACTTGAACTATGACCTAAAGTTGAAAAAGTAATAACCACTAAGTTCATTATGAATAACTGTTTTTTTCAAGGTATTGGTCTAACACCATCAGAGACTTATGGAGTAGACTTTAGTAAATGTCATTTGCTGTTATAGCCTTGCTTTTTACTTTAAAAAGATGACTTCTATCATAACCTCTTGAGCCCAAGATAAAATTTTTCTCTCACAGAGGCCTCTTGATCTTTAGATCTCAAATAATCCACCACACCATGCTACAATAGTAAAAAAAACAAAAAAAAAAAAAAAAAAAAAAAAAAAAAAAAAAAAAAAAAACAGCACTGAGGACCCATTTTAGAATGTGGTTTAAAAGAGTTTCGTACTTTGCTAGCTTGATGACACTTGGTGTCTGGTCTCCTCTATTTAAAGAAATTTGAATTTTTATAGTGATCTGTAAGGGGCAAATGAGCCATATTGAAGAGATACAAGACATTTTATCTGTAAGATAGGACCCAGGGTTACCTGCAGGTAATAACTTCTCTGGCTGCTCATCAGACAACCACTGCACACATCAGGTCCTCTGCTCTGATGCTGACCGGACGCAGCACAGGTTCCCAGGAATGCCTTCCTTCTTCTCTGAACCCCTAACAGCAGTGATCACAGCACTCTACATGGGAAAGCAGTCCTGGAGCTTTATTAATGAACCCATCAGCTAAATTACAGTCATCATTAAACCTGCCAGGTAGTGTCAAAATGTTTTGACTATCAAATTCAGAAAGATTAATCATTCTTTTAAATATGCTCTGCTGGAAACCTAGTTCTTTTTTTTTTTCTGGTCTGAGGTGTCATTTAGTATGGTATTTGTTTCTCACTAGCAATTAAGTGAAGGACAAGTGGGTAGAATCAACCTTTGGGGGAAATTTCTTGGATGAGTTAATGATCCATCCCTTCAGTGTTGGGAGCTGAAGGAGGGTCATGAAAACGAATAGCATTTATAATCAGTGTTTTTGAAGAGCAGTGGTTAATCGGTAGCAGTGCAGAGATATTTCAAACTTGAACAGATATTTCAGAGGGTGAAAACCTCTGCCAGCAAATCATCTGTGACACCTTGTTCAACAGAAAAGAAAATGTTCCAAACGCTATAAAGTGATGTGAGTCAGTTGTGTGATAAGTTGGGGAAAAGAAAATATCGAGTGAGAGAGCAGGGTTTGGTTATAAAAATTGATAGGGACATCAAGATACGTTTGACAATGATTGAATTGGGTCACATAAAATGACACATCTTGCTGTCTTTTTTCTTTTCTTTATCAAAATTGAGACCTAGCAAATTGCATCATTTTTATTTGCTTCTGTTTTCCTTCACACATTTGCCATTAAAAAAAAAAAACTATGATGTTTTCTTCAGTGTCTGAAGCATTACTGGAATTTATTTCAAAATGGATTAACTGACAGCTCAAGAACTTACTGGAGTTACAGAAAATACAGTTTATTTAAAGGAAAATCATTCTCTTTGTTTTTCCAGCAGGAGAATCTGCCCCCATTCAAGTAGTACAATTATTTAATTGATGCCAGGACTATTGTAAGCCAAAAATTTTGAATCAGAACATGTCAGGGGGGATGAATCAAATAATCCCACACTTGCTATACTAATGTTTTTCTTTATTAAAAGGGAAACTCATGGATCACAATGAGGAAACAGGAACTAGGTCCAATATCCAGGTGTGACGAGAAGTAAGAGAGCCCAAGCAGGAGTTCCCATGGGCTTTTTGGTACCCAAAGCCATGACCAACATAGTCCAGCCTCTCAAACACCATTGGCTAAAGGAGGCTCTCCACCAATATTTGTGGCTTCTTATGTTATAATACCAAAAAATACACAAACATAAGACTGATGGAAATGATGAAGACAAGCCAAGACTTGAGAAAGGAATTCAGTCAGCAGATAGAAGCATTGAAGAGAGCTTAATTTCAAACTGAAATGAAGATGGAGTTGAAAAGCCCAATAACTCAACTGGAAAACTCTACAGAAAGCCTTACAAGTAGAATGAATCAAGAAGGAGATAAGTCCCTTCAAAGACTTTGCTTTTAAAAAAAAATTACCTCTTTTTATAACTCTCTATGCTCTTTTTCTTCTCTCTCCCAAGCTTATGTGGTCCATTTAGAGGTCATTTTTTAATCTGAATCTGTCTTTATTGTGTATCTGTAATTATTTTCTGAACAGAAGCATTGTTTTCTTTCTTTTTTTTTTCATTTGCTAAGTGGGCATGGCTAGCACCAATAGGCCTGCCTGCTTGCCCCACCCAGTCCAGCATGGCGGAACTGTTTGCTGCCTCTTAGAGCTGCTGTAGAAAATCCTAAAGCCAGTAGCCTTTAAGTTACCCACACACTTGGACGTGGCCTATTATACTATAAATGCCGATGTGTGCCCGTTCAATCTCTCTTCCAGCTGCAGGATTCGGTTTGTGTTCCCCATTTGAGTAGAGAACTGTGACCTATGAGTCTACTCCTAAAACAAATAACCCTTTATTATACTCAATTCTGAGCTGGTGTGGGGTTTCTTTTTAGCATCTGTCTTCAAAGAACCATGTACATTGACCCGTTTTGAGGCACACAACTAATCCATATTCCCATTAAGCAAAACTCTGCTCACAGAACCCATCTAAATGTTCCAAAGTCAGACCTCCTGAAAGATTCAGAGCCATTTGTCCCAGGAAGCTGCTAGTTCAAAATCCACAGTTTTTTTTTCCTGTTACCACTGAATCAAAAAAAAAAAAAAACCTTTCTTAAAGGAGCCATAGCATTAAGCCATGCTTAACACTGTTTTGCTTTGTTTGTTTTTTGCTTGTTTGTTTGTTTGTTTTGTGTGTGCCTAGAATTCCTTCCCAAACTCTCTCAAGTTTTACATGGATATAGTCAACCATGTTGGCACCAATTTGTTGTATGAGGCTGCTTGTTTGTTCCCAGCTGTTCAACCCCAAAATAATCACACAGAAACCATTTTATTTGCAATACTGTTTGGCCAAAAGCTTAAGCATATTTTTAGCTAACTCTTATATCCTAAACTAACCCACCTCCATTAATCTGTGTGTATCACCATGAGGATGTGGTTTACCCAATAAAGTTCTGCTGTCTGTCTCTGGCAGGGCTACATGGCTTCTCTCCAACTCTGCCTTCTTTCTCCTAGCATTCAGTTTAGTTTTCCCCCCACCTATTTCTACTCTGCCATATCAGGCCAAGCCAGTTTCTTTATTCATCAGTCACCAGAAAAAAAATTCATTAAATTGCTTATACCACTCTTGGGAATATACCCAAGAGATGCCCTATCAAACAACAGAAGTATATTCTCAATTATGTTCATAGCAGCATTGTTTGTAATAGCCAGAACCTGGAAACAACCTAGATGTCCTTCAATGGAAGAATGGATGAAGAAAGTATGGAATATATACATATTAGAGTACTACTCAGCAGTAAAAAACAATGACTTCTTGAATTTTGCATACGAATGGACAGAAATAGAAAACACTATCCTGAGTGAGGTAAGCCAGACCCAAAAAGAGGAACATGGGATGTACTCCTCATATTTGGTTTCTAGCCATAAATAAAGGACATTGAGCCTATAATTCATGATCCTAGAGAAGCTAAATAAGAAGGTGAACCCAAAGAAAAACATATAGGCATCCTCCGGAATATTAACCTTCATTAGGTGATGAAAGGAGACAGAGACAGAGACCCACATTGGAGCACCGGACTGAAATCTCAAGGTCCAAATCAGGAGCACAAGGAGAGAGAGCACAAGCAAGGAACTCAGGACCGCGAGGGGTGCACCCACACACTGAGACAATGGGGATGTTCTATCGGGAACTCACCAAGGCCAGCTGGCCTGGGTCTGAAAAAGCCTGGGTTAAAACCGGTCTCGCTGAACACAGTGGACAATGAGGACTACTGAGAACTCAAGAACAATGGCAATGGGTTTTTGATCCTATTGCACGTACCGGTTTCGTGGGAGCCTAGGCAGTTTGGATGCTCACCTAACTAGACATGGATGGAGGTGGGACTTCCCACAGGGCAGGGAACCCTGATTGCTCTTCGGGCTGATGAGAGAGGGGGACTTGATTGGGGGAGGGGGAGGAAATGGGAGGCGGTGGCGGAGAGGAGGCAGAAATATTTAATAAATAATAAATAAATAACATTAAAAAATAAAATAAACAAAAAATTGTGCTGTGCTTAAATAAACTACTTGTGGCTAGACTCCTGAAGTTCTAATCTACACTGGTTACGGAATTCCGTGGAACTGAACTGCCTTCTTGCTCCCTGAAGATTCTTACTCTGCTGGCGGTGGTGGTCACGGAGACCCTGCAATCACAAATTCCTTCCTATTGCAGGTTGTTGTCGCTAAACCTTCAGATGTAAGTGCATACTTTGGAGTAACCGAGATTAACTAGAAAATTAAAATAAACCATCGACAAGGTTGGGTTGGGGGATGTGGTGAAATATAAAGGGGAATAGTAGGGTACAACTGATCTGATCTATAGAAAAGTAGATTCTATAGGAAGGGAAAGGGAATTAAATACAGAAGAAGGAGGGGGAGGGTAAAAGGGAATAGCAGGACACAGAAACAAGATGAGAAAAATAAATAACAATAGGAATGTCTAAAAACATCATAAGGAATTGTACTGTTGTTTATAACACCAAAAAAAAACATGATACATGTAGTTTCATGTGTGTGCATACACACACATGCATGCTGTGGGATAATGCTTTTGGACCCTGTAAAGATTTGTCATTCATATTGGTTTAATAAAAGACTTATTGGCCGGTAGCCAGGAAGAAAGTGTAGGTGTGGCAACCAACTAGGAGAATTCTGGGAAGAGGAAAGGCTGAGTCTGCAGTCACCACCCAGATGCAGAGGAAGCAAGATAGAAATGCTGCACTGTAAAAAGGTACGAAGTTACATGGCTACACATAAGTAAGAATTATGTGTTAATTTAAGTTGTAAGAACTGGCTAATAATAAGCTTGGTCTAGCAGGTCAAACTGCTGTTAATTACTGTAAGCCTTTGTGCGTTTCTTTGGGACTGAATGACTGAGGGACTGGGAAAAACAGAAACTTCCATCTATGTGTGTGTTGTGTGCGTGTGTATGTGTGTTTGTGTATTTAATGAACATTGCTTATCTGGGTTGATGGTACTCCCTCCAAGAGCCAAGGACTGCCTAATAAAAGACCCAATAGCAGACCTGAGAAACCCTACAGGCAAATGACAAAGCTGGAGTCCAATCTGTCAGTCCTGAAAATATACACACATTATGTGAACTGAATAGGTTATATTTAGAAATATATATGTTTACACATATACATATATACATGCAATAACAATTAGTGAAGAAAGATGGGAGGGTTTGGTGGAAGGAAATGTAAGGGAGAACTGTATTTTATAATCTCAAAATTTTTACTCTTTTTTTTCTGTTTGTTTTGTCCTATTCTGGTTTGCTTATCTTATTTTTCCTAATTTTATTTTTATTATTATTTTTAGATGCCTGTTTGTATTCTAAGAAAGAAAGAAAGAAAGAAAGAAAGAAAGAAAGAAAGAAAGAAAGTACAGAGGGAGGGAGGGAGGGAGGGAGGGAGGGAGAAGGAAGGAAGGAAGGAAGGAAGGAAGGAAGGAAGGAAGGAAGGAAGGAAGGAAGGAAGGAAGGAAAAAAGAGGGTTTGGGTGTGTGGAGAAGAGCCCCAAAGACATGCCCAGAGATGAGTTTGGGAAATACAGTTCCTCAATTGAGGTTCCTGTTTTAAAAAATAAAAATAAATAAAAATTTAAAACTATATGTAAAAATGAAAAGATAGTAATTTTGAACATTAGAAATAAAGGAATTTTGGTGAAAAATAGGCTTTATCAACCTAATGACAAGAGTGTATATAGTGAATATAGTTTCAGCTTGACCACACACACTACTCCTATCATCATCAAACTCTTAACATATGGCTGGATTGTGAAACTTCCCTTTGATATATTCTCCTACCAGCTTTCTTAATTATCCACAAACTCTTTGTTCTCCAACCCCATTATGGTGAGTTGAAAGATTTGTTTATACTTCCTTGTTGCATTGAATTTTATTACTCTAAGCAAAGAATTTCTTATATGCAGGGCTCATGGGTCCTCCTTTCTCACTTTAACCAGGCAAATAAAGTTTCCTATCCAATGGGACTGAATGTGCTAAATAATAACTAATCTCTTATCCAAAGTTTAAGAATTCAGTTAAAAGGCAGATTTAGTATAGAATTATCAGACTCAGCAAATTTAAAAAAAGGCCAGTTAAATTTAAATTTCAGGAAAAAATATATATTTTTACTATAACATAGTCTTGTGATATCTAGGGCTTACAGATGCTTTAAAATTAGTTATCTAAGATGAAATTTTTTAAAGATTTCATTTTAGAAAAATTTAAAATTAAACATTTTCAGTAAAATCAACTGTTCTCTATGTAAGTTTATATTACTTGTTTCTCTACTCAAGTGCCTAGATCCACTCCAGGTTTATCTGCCTACACACTCCTGCACATACATTTTAATGCACTAACAGAATTCTCTATCCTACGTTCTATTCTCAGCTCCACCCTGAAACGTTGTTGCTGAAATCTGTTTCTTAGTTGATGTACAAATTATGCTTGTTTCAGGAACAAGGACCTCCTGAAAAAAAAACAACAAAATCGTGATAGAGTTTCTTTTGGGAGACAATTTTACTCAAATGGAGTGGAAGCCAGAGGATGTTTGCAGTTTGTGTGTGCACATCTGTGATCATGTGCACATATTCACACTCTCCTTACGTCATCTGTGATCATGTGCACATATTCACACTCTCCTTACGTCACTGTTGTGTCCCCCAGACAAGTTCTCAGACATCAATTTTAGTTGACATATACTAAATATTATAATTGTGTTTTCTTCCTATAAGGGAATATTCTCCACTGTTTATACAGATGCTGAAGTAAGAACAATGCCAAGTACTTTACAGAGCAAGCTGTTTGATTGCTGTCTTACACTCCACAAGAAACTCAGCAAGTAAAGTTCCAGCTCTCATGTCTAAAAGAAAGAAATAAGTAATTTCCTCATGAAAATGAAGAAACACCTATATGTGATTAGCTAATATTTATTCAATAATTCTTTGCTCTGAAAATATATGATTACACCCCTAGGTGATGGGATTTATTATTTAAACCACAACACGTATTCGGGGGAAAATGTTAAACCAAGGCATACCCTGGACAATGGGCATAAAGAGAGAATCTATGGAAAGGCCTTGGGTATTCGCCCTAAGGTCTCTGTATATAATTTTAAAAATGCATAAAGTGAGTATATAGCCACATACAAGACATTAGTCATCTGAATGATCATGACCGGAATTTACCAGATATCTACTATGTCCCACACTTGCATTGAACCCCAGCGAAAACTTTAGGAAGTGTGAATTATTCCTGTTTTCATTTATAGTGATCAATTGGTTATCTGAAAAAATAAGAAAATTTTCTAAATTAATGAAGCTACGTACCATAAAAGGAAGACTTGAATTCATGCCATTTAAATACAAATTTCATTTTATCTAATAGCAACATATGGTAATCCAGGATTAACCAAACTGAATATTAAGTGTAATTATATTCCCCCCTACAGAATATAAAAAAGCATAATTGTATTCCCCCTACAGAATATCAAAAATAGTTATCAATGGTTGAAATTTAATTCATTTGAATTTAATTTAACTCCTTCATAAAGACAATGTCTGCATTATAATAGCATCACTGATACCACAAGTCACTCTAGCCACACACACACACACAAACACACCCCTACATAAGATTCACCAGTACACTTGCTAACACTAAGAGTCACAGCCCCAGCCCTTAGTTCTACCAAATATTCATGCTTGATAATGTATTTCCTAAGAGAGAGGAAGCAGGATGAATTACTGGCACTGGCTCTGTCTTCTCTTGTGTGCCTTCTGTATCTATAAGTTCATGACAATACTCAGCTAGTGGCAAACATTGTCTCGAATGCTGAAGATCTAAGTATTCAAACACAACCAATGCTAAACTTTCTCCTAGTTTGACAATATTAGCTTCCACACACTAGGTCACTAGGGAAGTTTTGCCTATGAAAATTGTTTTAAGGGGATGTAAGATGATTCCGTGAACACATTTTCTTGACCTGCCTGACAAGTGAGTTCAAATCTCTGGATCCCAGATGTTAAAAGGACAGAAATGATTCCTAAAAGTTGTCCTCTTGTTTCCACACACACTCCATAGCACACGCCCTGATGTCCAATGAGAATAAATAACATAATGAAAAATTAATTTAATATAACATAGAAATAAGATCCTTAAATCATTGTGACAAAATAAGTGCCACTAAAATCATATCAGAAATATTTGGTCCTATTACCTGCACCAAAATAGTTGAAATGTAGATAATGATTTTTCTTTAACTGCGAGTAGAAAATTAACACAGTATTTGTAATAAGACTCTTTTTAGCCTTTGTTTACGAGACACCTAGCAGCAAGGAGTTCCGGTCCAGGCACCAGGAGAGACATCACTGGGGTGAGTGAGTTTCTGACCGCGGCAGCAGCCCGGGACAGGGAACTCAGACACCCCTCCTACACTTCCTGGTCATCCTCAGGGGCTACTCTGCCCGATACCTTCTCTCTTCCTATCCCACCCAGCTTGCATCCACAACCCTCTCCGCCCCCTCCGTCTGACCCCCTTCCCTCTTTGACCACATAACATCTCCCAGCCCAGCCTGTTCGGGCTCTAGGACCGAATCCGAATCTGCAGGGCAAACGGGAGGGTGCTAGCTCCTTTGTCCCCACTAGCCTGCCTGCAGCAAGCTAGGTAGGTCCTTTGTTTACGAGACACCTAGCAGCAAGGAGTTCCGGTCCAGGCACCAGGAGAGACATCACTGGGGTGAGTGAGTTTCTGACCGCGGCAGCAGCCCGGGACAGGGAACTCAGACACCCCTCCTACACTTCCTGGTCATCCTCAGGGGCT
>NW_026068055.1:4616476-4644442 GCF_014885135.2 Alexandromys fortis
GGAGGGGGAGAGGAGTGGGGGGAGGGGGAGAAGAGAGGGGGGATGGGGAGAAGATTGGGGGGAGGGGGAGGGAAATGGGAGGCTGGGAGGAGGCGGAAACTTTTTTTTCTTATTCTCAATAAAAAAAAAAGAAAAAAAAAGACTCTTTTTAATTGTAAAATATTTATTCAATTCACTTTTCTTTGAACTATATCCAGATTATCACAGGTAAGCTTGCTGAATCATAATACTTTTATTACCCCATTTAGTAAGTTACAAAATGGTATAGCATCATAGAGAACTATATGGTGACTCACAAACTTAAAAGTAGAATGATATGAAGCAGTAACCCCCATGACTGGATATGTAGTAACTCATATGTACTGTATATATAAGTAACTCAGAGACAACTAACCCTACATCATGTCCGCTGAAGCATTATTCACTATAACCAACATAAAATCCACATATCCACCAACAAATGAATGGAAAAATAAGATGTAAGACATTCTACAACAGATTAGAATTCAGGCTAAGGCATAAAGGAAATCATGAATTTATACCATTGTGAATGAGTGCAACAGACAGTAAGTTGAATGAATTAAGGCAGTCACAAGATAGCAATTTCCTGATTCTACTTCATCCCATGAAATCTGGAGACTACTTCAACATGTAAAAGCAGAAACTAGGACTGTAGTTGCTGATGGCTGTGGGAAGAAGAAATTGACTTGTTTGATAAACTTACTGTTTCAATTATGGTAGATGAATAGTTCTAGAGACGAGCTGCACAACACAGTGCCCGTCATTGACAATGTAATATTGCACACTTAAAAATTTGTGAGAATAAATGTCATGTTGAGTGCTCTTACAACAACAACAAAAGAGGCACAAGGAGACTTTAGGATGTGATTGCCGAATTTTCGGATCATCTTTTCACAGCTGTATCGTTTATTCAAACTAACAAGTTGTACATTTTAAATTATATTTCAGTAAAACAAGAGAAAAGGAAAGGGGGATGGATTGAAGGAAACTGATGTCAGTTTCAAGACGCAGTAAGAGAGTTACCAAGGAGTTCCCTGAGAGAGCCACTGTAAGGCAGAGATGAATGGCAAAGCTTCCTGGGAGGCATGTGATACAGGCTCAAGTTGACTTTGATGTCTTTGCTTTTTGAGATCTGGGATGTGAGTCATCTTAACTCCTAGGTGACTCTTAACTTCCTCTCCTCTGTCCTGGGAAAAGGACCCCTAAAGAGAAGGACATTTGGCATGCCCATTAGGGAGAAGTAGAAAGAAGAGTGTGAGAAGTGAGTTTTCTTTCTGAAATAAAAACATAGAGGGGGAAAATTCATGGTTGCTTTGGAAACACAATGGTAGAGGACATTAAATTAATGGAAAAGATGATCCTGAAATTTCTGAGCATCATTTCTGTCCTTCATTGTCTGTTTCCTAGCCATGATCCCACAGTAATGAAACCCTCATCCTGAAAGTTTCTGTTTTACAAATGTGTATACAAAACATAGAAAAGTCAAAACACATCAGGTGGTGTTAAGGTAGCAATAGCATCAGAGAAGAAAACACTCAGCCATGCAAACACAATTCACATTTGGATTCGGAAATGTTTCTATTGGAGGCTGTCTCTTCCTCATTACCTCATGGACAGTAGGATTCTCTCACAGGCAAACATTTGTCTTTATTTTGCTTTTTTGTCTTCTGATGCCCAAATCAGTAGTTGATGCAGATTATTTTGTTAAAGTTAATGAAAAATCACAGAAAAGTGTTGTAATAGAAGTCTTTGTATGTTGTGTGTAGCAGATCATGTGTGGCTGGAAAGTCAGTTAGGGCAAAATTGTGAATAGCATTGAAGTCCAAGTGATTGGACACATCAAGTTTAGAAGCAAATGTCCTCACCCACTGAGCCATCTCAGTGGCCCATTTTATATTTTAACCAATGGATCATGGATGTGGAATAAAGTTTGCAGGAAAACAATTGTGATGTACAATACAATTGGTCTTTTATAAAATTGACTCTGGAACTAGCTTGAATGAGCAATCAAACATGAACTAGAAGAAAACCCAATTATGAAGCTACTATAATACTTGTAAACAACAAAAATATAAATAAAACACAATGTGTGCTGTGTACAGCCATAACTCTCAGACATCACTGAGAGTTCCTGACAAAGATGAGTTAGAGATTGCAAGATGAAGGGGACTCCTGATCAGTCCAGATTTCCTACCTAATAACAAAGAAGGCTCTCTAAGTAGGGGAGAGCAGAAGATGGAAGGGTCCATTGAAAAAGGGCATAGAGCAGGAGAGGACCTTCCACGTGCGCTAGCAGGGATCTTTGTGCAGAAGACAGACAGAGAGTGAGATACCCGTATCCGCACCTCTGGGAAAGCTGGTGCTGAGCATGGATGTGAGGGTTTTCAGCAAAGAACTAAAGAGGAATCAGAAAGATGCTCATCCGGTTAAAGTAGGTAGAGATGGAGAAATCAACATAACTAAATTCTACCCCTGCCAAAAACCATGGAGCAAAGATTGAGGAGTGTAGCGAGCAGTGTGGTGTCACACCTGATGGAGATGTATAATCAACTCCTGAGATGGCTAAGGCCTGACCTATGCTATGATAACACAATGATTATCAGCTGCTTCCATATGCGTGGGCCTATGGGCAGTGCCCACCTGGCAGTTCAGGGTTGGCAGCCCATGCCTACTTAAGGGCTGGGAGGGGTTGGCCCGGAGATAGAGGGTAGAAAGAGAGGGAAAAAGAGAGAGGAGAGAGGGGAAAAGAGAGAGAAAGTGAATAAAGTCCTGGAATAAACTGCAGTGAGAAGAGCTCCAGTGGTCGCATCATCCTTGCTGGACGAGGTGGGACGTGACAAGTGGTGGCCTTGTACGGGGAACCTCCAAACCTCTCTCTGTGGAGCCCAGAACTTGCTGCAAGGGGTGCATTGGTAAGATTGAGGAATCGCAATAAATGCGGGTTTTATGCTCTCACCTGTAGAAAAGGTAGAGCGGGAAAGCAGAGTCACGACCAAGAAGTGGACGGTTTAAAGTGAGGGCCATGACAATAGTGGATGGTTTAAAGTGAAACTAAAAGGAAGAATGGGATTTTAGAATGGGCGCTTCAACATCACACCTGATTTTTCTGGCTCTTAACGAGCTGTTACTGAGCGCATTGGAGAGGTTTTTAACTGAATGTGACACAATTGCTCTTTGGTTTGCCGTCTCTGGCAATCTTAATGTGTCATCCTGAGACAAGCTTGGTAGAGATCTAGATTTTGCCACTGAACAAGGTATGCTAAGGAAGGGAGTGATGTTCATGTGGTTTGAGTTACCAAGACCTCCGGAGTTTGTAGTGGAGTGTGAGCAGCTGCAGCTCTAAGACCAAGGAGCTCCAGAGCCAGGCAGCACTGAGGGTCTGCAAAGCCTGCAAACCCAGGGACCTGCCTTGAGGACAGACAAGGCCAGAATGCTAGGCTGCTTCCAGCATGGATGCCTCAGGGCATAGAAGCAAGATCTGTTGGCCTGAACCTCCTCGACCTGAGTCCGAGCGTGGCTGGAAAATGGCAGTAGATTGTAGTAAAAACCTGTAAGAATGCAACGTCCCCGCTCAGCAAAAAGTAGCCAGAGAGGTTGACAACGCCCAAGTTGCCTATAAGATAATTTAAGCGGGTTCTTTCAGAGCAGCCTGCTTTCCTGAGTTCCGCGCCATTCCATGCACCAGTTTGGAGAAGGCAGCTGGAGCAGAGCTTTGCTAGGTGGCTGTGGTGGAAGGCACATTGCCTCAGCAGTTGGTGCCTAGCCTGGCGGATGCCACAGCAGTGCCAAGAGTATCAGCAAACGCAACAAGTGCTGGAGCTGAGATCACACAGTACTGCCCGAGAACGCAGCATAGCCGCGGGGCAAGGAAAAGACAGTGGCAGTTTCAGGCTCTGCAGGCAGCTGAAGAGTCTGTGGGCAGAGCGAATTTAAATCAAGAGACTGCCCTATTGTAGGAGCAGGTATCTGTGTGCTTTGTTTTAGCCAAAGGGTTGGTAGAATACCATAGCCCAAATGGGAGGTTGGGTCTAGTGGTGATTGGAAACCCTATTGCTAGCAATCTTAACACCTGTTGCCATAGGCATTTATCTTTAAATCCTGTGTAAGATCAGACAACCCATGAGAATGCAGTATATGGTTACTTAGCAGAAGCACGATCAGCTGGGCTGCTAGGGAAGCCAAAAGAGGTGCACGAGGGAGAAGGTGTCTTCCATGCACTCAGCTGACAGGAATAAATGAGCCACGGGGGTACGGCTGCTGGGGTATGTTATTTAGGGGACTGCTGAAGGAACAGTGGTTTCTAACTGCTCCTGAGGTTATGGCAAAGCCACTCCTAATGACAGGAGCAGGCAGAGGAAAGCCAGGGAGGGGAAAGCAAGATTGCCTCCCCTTCCTCTCCTCTGTGCTGGCCCCTCTGCTACCAGTTCTGACTGCCCCTCTGCTGCCGCAAGCACAGCTGCAGCTGTGGCAATTGGCTCAGCTTGGCTGTGAGTGGAAGTATCTGGGGCTGTGTGTGATATGAAAAATTTAAAGAACTGTCTAGATATCTTTTAGGTAATTGGTCTGGTAAATTCGAACAACAACTGGAAAAGCTGCGAGTGACGATGGTGACTGCAGATTCCACACGCATGGATACCAGCATGGCAGAACTATCTTCCTGGATCACTCCATGGGTCATCTGAAGGAGTGGGCGGGAATAGGAGCCCTAACAAGGCTTAATGGTGCTTGCCTCCCTGGTATGCCTGTGGTACATCTGTCACATAAGAGTTTCACAGCATTGCAATGCAGTTATGATCATTGCATTCATGAATCACGGTCATTGAAGCAGGACAGTCTCCCCAAGTTTGGCTATCTACCTTAAAAGAGATGTAAGCGAGCACAGGATGCGAGGCTTGTGCACTGCACTTGAGGTAAGCATACATCAACCTCAAGAAGAGCAAGTCTGATTGCATGTGGGTTGGTGTCTAACTCCCACCTCTGTAAAAAAGGCACCAGACAGGTCTAGTGTTCTCTGAGTGGATGACACCTGGACAAACACTAGGGCATGTTTCATTTTTAACAGAGATCAGACCTCTACTCTTGCCTGTGGTTTTACAAAAGGGGGAACTGTAGCGAGCAGCGTGGTGTCACACCTGATGGAGATGTATAATCAACTCCTGAGATGGCTAAGGCCTGACCTATGCTATGATAACGAAATGATTATCAGCTGCTTGCATATGCGTGGGCCAATGGGCAATGCCCACCTAGCAATCCGGGATTGGCAGCCCATGCCTACTTAAGGGCTGGGAGAGGTTGGCCCGGAGAGGTTGGCCCGGAGAGGAAGGAGAGAGAGAGAGAGAATTGTAAAAAGACCTGGAATAAACTGCTGCAAGAAGAGCTCCGGGTGTTGCGCTTTTCCTTGCAGGACGAGGGTGGACGCAACAGAGGAGGAGTCAGCAACAACATTTAAAACCTCATTAGAAAAGATGCCAAGATCTCCCAAAGGCCACAGGAAGCCAAATTTCAAAGGAAGATAGTAAGATAACTAGAAAGAAAAAAATAAGTAAATTTGTAAATATAATTTTATTTTTATTACATGTATTTATTTACTGTGTGTGTGTATACACTGCATACTGTAGCTTGCATGTGGGGGTTAAAAAAAATCTTGAGAGAATCATTTCTCAGTCTCCACAGTGCAAGTCTTGGAAGATGAACTCCAATTGTCAAGCTTGGCTGTAGCAGTTTTACCCACTGACACATCCCACAAGTCCTATGTGAAAATTTCAAGTTGTCCAGTGACTATGTATTTGGTATTTTGGAACTGGGCTACTACATTACAATGTTTTTAATTAGATCAATTTAATGCTTACCATTGATTATCAACTACAGAAAAATTAGAACTACCATGAAATCACCTCTGGGCATGCCTAAGAGGGGTCATCTTGATTAGATCTGCCTCTGGCTGTAGTGATGAGGCAAGCAGGCCTGCTTTTCATCCCACCTGGCTCCTGGCTGTTTGGCTAGCTTATTCCCGAAATAACAACACACAAATTGTATTCTTTTAAACACTGCCTGGCCCATATCTCCAGTCTCTTACTGGCTAACTCCCGCATTTTGATTAACCCATTTCTATTAATGTGTGTAGCACCACGAGGTGGTGTCTTACTGGGAAGGATCTTAACCTGCATCCATCTTGGAGAGCAGAGCTATAGCATCTGCCTGAATCTGCTTCTTTCTCCCAGCATTCTGTTCTATCTACTCCACCTACCAAATTTTCTGTCCTATCAAAGGCCAAGGCAGTTTCTTTATTAACCAATGAAAGTAACACATAGACAAATGACCCTCCTCCATCATCTGACCAAAGATTAGATCTTTTATCTGGGAGGAAAGAATTACCCTAAATTTGTGTAGTACTATTCCCTGGATGTGGGTCCTAGATTGAAGAAAAAGAAAGAAAGAAAGAAAGAAAGAAAGAAAGAAAGAAAGAAAGAAAGAAAGAAAGAAAGACAAAACCAAACAAACAAAAAGTGAAGAGTGAAGAGATAACTCTTTGGTGAAGAACATGACTGATCATCCTGAGTTCAAGTCCTAGCTCTCACTTGGCGACTCACAGACTACAGTGGGATCTGATACCCTCTAGTGGCATGGAGGCCTTCATGCAGATGGAACACTCATACACAACATGTATATAAATAAATATTTTTAGAACAGAAAGTAATCAATACACAGAGAGAGAATTCTCAAGAATTAAAAAAATCTAATAATAAAATAATAATAATAATAGAAAACTGCAGCCCACACACAAAAGAGAGCGAGACAATGAGATGAGTGATGCCTTCACGACTATCTGCTTCCTGTTTGTAGACACAATGTGGCATCTGCCTCCAGTCCCCCTTCTCAGGAGTCCCCGCCAGGTTGGACTGTACCCTGAAACCATAAGCAAAAATCTTTGTCCCTTTAGTTGCTTTTGTTAAGAGTATTTTTAACCAGAAGAGGAAGTAGCTAGTGCAACACAGGACATAAGGAAAGAGGTACGTTTCTAGGAGCTTGAAGGAAAAGAATAAAACAAGGATCACGGCTCAAGGAGGACCCAGAACCAAAATGCACATGGAATATGTTCTCCCTCTGTGCCACAGTCAGGGACCCAGGAGGCTCAAAACCTGTCTTTCATAAAATTCCCTCACTTTCGCTGTCCTCTTTTAATCCTGTCCCTTCTTATAAAGGCCCCTTGTCTCACCTTCCTTTACAGAAAGCCAGACAAGAGCCTCAAGAGCACCAGCGAGGAAGGCCCAGCAGCCAGGATGCATTTGGGATTTGAGGTTGTTTCAGAACATAGACTGCCCGCTGTTAAGAAAATTGTGTTTCACCATTTTATCTAAGTAACAGGATCCCTGTTCGGTTCGATCCTTCTGCTAAACTTCACAGACCTCTCTACCCAAGCGTGCACCAAACTAAACGTCTTTTATGTTTCTTGCTTTTGCATGTTTTTGTTGATGCTGGTGTGTGCCCTCCAGAGAGCTTCCTTTCCAAAAATCTAACTGAATTTCCCGACCTCCCTCTCTCGCAGTGTTTTGAAAATCCCAACTGACAGTGTGTGTTTTTATGGAACGGAGAGTGTTCTGTGAGACGTTCCCTCTGCAGCCTCATACCAAAGGTTATTTCTTTTAAAGGACTAAGTTGGTTTAATCCAACACGCTTCAGGGGAACTTTATATTCATAAACTATTTGACCTATGGTTTAGAAAAAATCAATAAAACGAATATTTTACTATACACATTCCACATGTGTTTCCAAATGGCTCGAAATTGATGCGAATACTCTCAGTTACTAACATAGAGCTAGTCTTTTTGAGCTTCACTGTGCCCCATTTTAAATATTTTAAGCATTTGATTTCTTGTTTATATAAATCCGTCAATGCTTCTCTCAGTCCATAACTATTTTCTGCCAAGCCTTTGGAGGAGCCTTGCCCACTGGAAAAGCTGACAGATGCAAACCATAGAAAGAGAAGCTCTGTCTTCACGTTATCCTGATGCAGGACTGTGCAGTTTAGCCTGCCCACTGGACCTCACAGCCGACCCTAACCCAAGGCAGGAAGTTTGTAGTCTGTGAGTCTTCAAGCCTTGCCTTTGTTCCAATTTTAGAAAACCACAAATTCATTTATTTGCAAGATGGTTCAAAAACTCAAGTGCCCTAAGGAGGTAGACGGAGCAGTTAGTAATTTGTCCCTCTGCATCCCCAGTGTTCATTTCCTTACGATTTAACGGTTTCAATGTGCCTTTGCTAAGTAGCCGGCCAAATGAAACGCCAGCGCTTCAGCTGGGGAATCTGATTTCTTGTTGAATAGCGCCACCTGATGGCTAGTCGGCTTTTTGGTTTTGGTTTTGAAAATTCTTAGTTGTTCAACTTTTAGCCACGACTAAAACTGTAGTTTGTCAGTGTCATTTAAATATCAGCTTTTTCTGATACAAATATTTCGTTGTTGTCTCATTATTTTTCCTTGAAATCTCATCTGATTCTCCTTTTGATAATTGCCATATTACTTGCTCCACAGCAGGTACTACGTATATAGTAAATAGAGATTTAATTTATCTGGCATTGTTTTAAGGTCACTTATAAAATCTACTTTTAATATAATACTTTTTAAACATACTTTTTGCTTATTTTTTATCCTAAATCATTCTAAAACGCAGTACCTCCCATCACCCATGTCCACCGTATGCAATTTCATCATTTTCAAATGTGGACAGGGACAAAAGTTCTGTTTGTTTTGATAAAGCATCCACCATTGTTAAGTTTGAAATTCTAATTTCTCATGTATAAACTACATCAGTTTCAATGTCTAAAGCAAACTCATTTTTTGTTTTTGTTTGTTTGTTTGTTGTTGTTGTTTTATTTTATTTCTTGAGACAGGGTTGCTCTGTGTAACATCCCTGGCTGCCCTGGAACCCACTCCTTAGACCAGGCTGACTTCAGACTCACAGATATCTCTGCCTGTCGCTGACTTTCAAGTGCTGGAATCAAAGCTATGCTTCTGTACTGTTTTCACATTTTAAGACGCGATGTTATGAGCAGTCACCCTCATTAGGGGTTGAAAGGTTTGCAGAATTGGTACATTCTTATTTAAAACCAAATTTTTCTAAGCTCTCTTGTTTTTTATAATTGTATTAATGACATTTCTTTTCCTCTTCCATTTTATTGACAAAATTTACCATCAAAAGTACTAAAAACTTTGACTCCTAAATCTCTCTGTAGCCTCAGTGAGTACGCTGATAAAATATGACAGATGGTAAGTAAGTAGAATTTTGGATGGGGAAGATGCAGTCTGATATCAAGGAAGACAGCTTCTCAGTAATAATACACAGAAGAAAAGAAGTCTTCATGGCCATTTATTAACCATTCAATAAGTATAAATTCATACCTCTTATGTGCGAGCACCTTTGCTTAAAGCTGATAATCCAGATATGATAAGGAAGGTACCCTTCTGTCATGGACTACTTGGACTAGATCACAGGAACTAAATTGTTTGTTTGTTTATTTGTTTTATGGATGAAGTATTTTCTGAGGCTCAAACAAGGAACACAAATAGGTTGTGGTAAGGTGTGGCAAGATTGGAAGGCCCAAAGAACTAATTTTAACCTTCTTTAGAAGCATATAAGAATTTGGGAGCCTAGTAAAGATAATTCAACTACTCAAGTCCAAAAAGAAAATCACTGAAGGAACATCGGACAAGGTATCATCAACTAACAAAAATCATGTCACTCCAAATTAATAGGGGCTATGCTATTTATTATGTTAGACAATACCTCTGTGACAAAATGTGTGAAACAAACCACGTAAAATGAGACTAGATCCTGGCATGGCAACCCACATCTTTGATCCCAGCATTCTGGAGGCAGAGGCAGGTGCACCTCTGTGAGTTTGAGGCCAGCCTGGTCTATACAGTGAGTATCAGGTCAGCCAGGGCTATGTAGAGAGACTCTTTCTCAAAATAGCAATTAATTAATTAATGGCAAAAGGTTTCCTGTGGCCCATAGTTTCACTTTTCTCTTCTTTGATGCACCTATGAAGAGGCAGGACATGACAGGAATGCTGCTCACCTAACAAATGAACAGAGAAAGAAAATAAAAGACCAGGGGCCAAGATGCATCCATCAAACGGACACCCCTACTGGCCCTCTGCATCCAGCCAGGCCCACTTTCCACAGTTCCCACTAGTTCCCGATATTCTATTTGATTGTTAATCCACCTGGTAGGTTGATTAGACCTGCACACTCATAACCCAATTATTCCCCCACAAATTTTAAGTGGCGTTTCACCTTTGAGCCATAGCAAATACGTTTGAGAAATTATACTAAAGAAAATCTGGAATATCATCTACTAAAGACTTCAGGACTTTCTACTGAGAGTGGCAGAGAGCTTGTGAAGAATTTAGTGCTGGGTGCATGATCGTGTGATTATTTTATAAACTTAAAACCGCAGTTGTATTTTAAGCAGGAGCAAAGGCAATGTTTGACATCATTTTAAATGAAATAGCAAAATACAATCACAAACAGATATAAGTTATAAATATGTTTTAATACTAAAAAATGCCAAGACAAAATATGTTATATGAAAGAGAAATATACCAGTATGTCGGTGAAGACTGATTTGTGGTTCAAAGATGATGGCTGAACCAAACAAATAAATACATACTGTATATATGCAAATTTAATTTTTCAAAGATTTAAAATGTCATTGCTCCCTTTGTAAAGAGCAAAAAACAGTTTGTCATTTTTATTTTATTGTCAATATGTGCAAAAATTTAATATCGCTGTTTTGACTAATGCATCTTCCAAAGTTTTTATTCAACACACTTCACAATGAATATAGTGTTGCATTTGTAACTCCAAGTTCTTTCTGCCATGCTGCTTTGCCTCAAGTGATGTAGGACATGAGCTGTGATCACAGGTCTGGAGAGAGGCAGTGTGCTTCGGAGAACGGAAGACGCATTTGAGCTAACATAGGCTTCTTTGCAGATGTCTGTTCTCTGACAAATTGCTTCATCCTCCTGGAAAAACGATGATGAGAGCGATGGCCCACAGCTGTGTGGAGGCTGTTGTGGGTGGGTGCAGTAATGACAGTAGGCTAGATGGCCAAATGCCAGCGTAGAAGCAATTAATTACAGGCAGTCTACCCACACTTTGAGAAATGGCTGGAAATAGGCAGCATCATTCTTACATAACTGATGAAATTTGGAGTTTAGCTTATTTTCCGTCAAAGACATTTCTAGTCCATTAGGATTACTTTTCTACTTGTCCATGTGAGCCTGTGAGATCTGCAGCCATTGCACCGTCCTTCCACTGCTTTGCCTGGAAATTGGTGACTCATCTGAAAGTATATGAATGTGACTCTTTGGAATTGTTTATGGATGTGAGAAAACTGAACATTCTCACAGCTTGTTCTCAGTGGCATAACCTCTCAGGCCCGTCTGCACATTGTTACCGCACTGCAGCGAGCCTTGACCAATGGACAGAGTTGTTGCAACTCTGCTGTTCAAATTTCAAACATGCATCACAAAGATGCATCTTCCTCTGCATCATTCTCCTGACTCCAATCACCAACTCGGTCTTACCCGACTCAGAGACAAAGTCAAAGCACACGTGTCTGAGAGGCCTCAGCTGATCACCAGTTTCAGGGTCTGACTGTGCACAACATGGCACACACACTGACTTGTGCTTATCAAGGCTCTGTTCTTAGCAGTTCCGCCTCCTGCACCATTTGCCTTCAACTCTGGCTGTGTATCCTGACTAGCAGCTCCTCCCCTGCTTGATTATGGAAAGCACCAGCTCCTCTTACCTTACTCCCCCACACACATACCCAGTGCCATGCTTCCTCCAGCATTATTTTATCGAACTTATAACTGCGAGTGTATTACATGTTTATTTTCTGTCTTTCCACATCGTAAATTTCATCAGAGCCTGAATGTATATGGGTTTGCCACTGCTACATATGTAGCATGACACCACGTAGCATCTACTTAAGGAATATTCATGGTAAAG
Source organism: Alexandromys fortis (assembly GCF_014885135.2). Classification (NCBI taxonomy): domain Eukaryota; kingdom Metazoa; phylum Chordata; class Mammalia; order Rodentia; family Cricetidae; genus Alexandromys; species Alexandromys fortis. The sequence goes on from NW_026068055.1 coordinate 4,628,514, forward strand.
GTATACTTATTAAAATTCAAGAACATATTATAAAGACAGTTGCTTATTTTTTTAAAAGGCAATTTAGGCTTGGTTGGAAAAAATCAATACTTGATTTACTTGCAGCACACTCTTTCCTTTATATTTAAAAGTAAATAGGCCATTCCTCTGAGCTAATGAGGATGATTCATAGGGAAGAGGAAAGGAAAGTGATGTCAGGAGAAAACTTTTCATAGGGACAAAGTTAGCACCAGCTTAAACCTGGGTCAGTAAATGGGTTTGTCAGAAAAAGTTTACCTCAGAATTTCATTATTTAAGAGAGTAGAAGGAGGTGGCATTTTCTCTTCCAATTACAAGCTCGTGGGACAGTGCCAAGAGTACTATTCTGATATAACTCCAGGACAAATGAATGTAAGTAGGACTTGACACAGCCTATTTAAAGCCTGCGGTGAATCTATGGGAAGGGAACTGAGAGAGAAAGCGACTGGGAACCAATGGCACTTCAAACTAAGCAAATTTAACATTGCCTAGTACTTGGGGTAGCCACCAGCCGTTGGAGACTCTGCAGAGCTAAAGGGCTAGTTTGGTAACCATTTCCAAGACTAATGTAATATATAGAACTGATGGAGAAAGGTCATTGGTTAATTAAATAAAGAAACTGCTTGCCCTGCTAGGTTAGAACATAGGTGGGTGGAGTAAACAGAACAGAATGCTGGGAGAAAGAGGAAGTGAGCTCAGAGCGGCCATGCTCCCCTCTCCCGGGCAGACGCACACAATGAAGCAAGCCACCAGGTCAGACATGCTGAATCTTTCCCTGTAAGACCAGTGCTACACAGTTTATTAGAGGTGGGTTGATCAGGATATCAGAATTAGCCAGTAAGGGCTAGAGCTAATGGGCCAAGCAGTGTTTAAAAGAATACAGTGTCTGTGTAATTATTTCAGGGCATAAGCTAGCAGGTGGCAGGGGTGCTGGGGACACAGCCCCGCCGCTCCTATTACAACATAGAACACCTAGGATAGGAAGGAGCTCTTCTTGCCAGTACTAAAACAATGGGCGCTGAGTATATCAAGACGACCTCAGTGATATGAAAGTAAAGCTTAGCAGGAAGGGTTCCAACACAAGAAATAGGGGGGGAAGAATTTCAAGACATTGGTGTGCTAATATTTTCGAAAGGGTCATAGACAGATGATAGATGATACACAGATAGGTAGGTAGATAGATAGATTATAGACAGACAGAAAACAGAAATAGAAAAATAGATGATAGATAGATAGATAGATAGATAGATAGATAGATAGATAGATAGATAGATAGATAGATAGATGATAGATAAAATAGAAAATGATTTATAGAGAGAGATGATAAGCAGGTAGGTAGGTAGATGAAATAGAAAATAATAAAGAGATAAAGATAGAAGATGACAGATAAGTAGAAAGACAGATAGTAGAAGCTACATCCACAGATATAAGAGGTTATTTCATTGCGTTCCTTATGTGCATTCCCTTGACTCTTAGTGACACTTAACATTTTCTTTTTTATTTTATTTTCTCAATTTCATTTTACATTCCATCCACAGTTCTTCCCTTCTCCTCCTGCTCTCCTGCATCCCCCCAGCTCACCCACATCCCCTCCTCCCAATGGGTAAGGGCTCCCATGGGACATCAACAAAGTCTGACACAAAAAGTTGGGGCAGGACCAAGCCCCTCCCGCTGCATTAAGGCTTAGCCCTTATATCAGACTGAATTGTTTCTGGATCTCCACAGGAACTCTTCAGACAAAAACTTTACAAAATGCATTCTATAGACTGCCACTTTGTCTTAATGCCAGTATCCTATGCCTTACAGAATTTTTTTCAGTTTTATTGGGTCCAATTTATTAATTGTTGATCTTAGTGTCTGTGCTACTGGTGTTCTGTTCAGAAAGATGTCTCTTGGGCCATTGTGTTCAAGATTATTACCTACTTAAACTTCTATCATGTTCAGTGTATCTGGATTTATGCTGAGGTCTTTGATCCATTTGAAGTTGAATTTTGTACAGGATGTTAAGTACAAAACTATTAGCATTCTTCTTCTACATGAAGACACCTAGTTTGACAGCACCATTCTTGAAGATGTTTTCTTTTGTTCAATGTGTATTTCTGTCTTCTTTATCAAAAATCAGATGTCTATATGTGTGTGGGTTTATGTCTGATTCTTCAATTCAACTCAATTGATTAATGTATATTATTAATATTAAGATATCTGTATGCCAATTTTATCTGTTTTTTATTACTATAGCTCTAAATCAGGGATGGTGCTACCTGCATCAGTTCTTTTGTTATTCAGGATTTCTTTTTCTATTCTGAGCTATTTTACCATGGGAAGCTGAGCATTGTCCTTTCAAAGTCTGTAAAGAATTGTGTTGGAATTTTAATGGGAACTACGTTGAATCTGTAGATTATTTTGGTAGAATAGCCATTTTTCTATGTTAATTCTACCAATCCATGAGCATCTTCTCATCTTCTGATATCTCCTTAAATTTTTTTGCCTCAAAGACTTTAAGTTTTTATCATACAAGTCTTTCATTGTCTTGGTTAGAGTTACTCCAAAATAATTTATATAATTTGAGACTATTGTGAAAGGTGTTGTTTCTCTGATTTCTTTTTCAGTCTATTTGTCATTTGCAAATAGGAGGTTTCCTTTTGTTCTGTTCTTTCTTTAAGTTCATCTTGTATTGAGTATCTAGCTACAGTATTTATCAGCTATAGGAATTTGCTGGTGGAATATATATACATATATACATATCATAAACAAATAACAAAAATTCTTTTATGTCATCCTTTATAATTTATATCTGCTTGATAGCTAACAATTTTCTTATTGCTCTAGCTAAAATTTTAAGTACTATATTGAATAGATATGAAGAGAGTGAACAACTTTGTATTGATCCTGATTTTAGTGCAATTGCTTTAAGTTTGTCTCCATTTTACTTAATGTTGGCTACAGGTTTGCTGCAAATTGCCTATGTTAGGTATGTCCCTTGTATACCTAATCACTCCAGGACATTTACTATGAAGAAATGTTGACTTATATCAAAGGCCTTTTCTACATCTAAAGAGATGATAATTTGGCTTTTTCTTTCAGTTTATTTCTGTGAGGAATTACATGGATAGATTGCATATGTTGAACCATTCCTGTATCTCTAGAATGAAGCCTACTTGATCATGTTGGATGATCTTTTTGGTGTGTTTTTGATTTTTGTTAGCAAGTGTTTAATTGAGCATTTTCTTATATCTTTTTTTACAGGAAGCTTGGTTTGTAATTATTTTTCTTTGTTGAGTCTTTATTTGTTTGGGGTATCAGAGTAACTGTGCTCTCATAAAATGAATTGGGCAATGTTCCTTCTGTTTCTATTTTGTAGAAAATTTGGTGAGTGTTGGAACTAACTTTTCTTTGAAAATCTGGTAGAATTTGTGCTAAAACCATATGGCCTTGGACTGATTTTTATTAGGACACTTAATGATGGCTTGTATTTCTCTAGGGATTATAGTTCTATTTAAATTGTTTATCTGATCTTGATTTAACTTTGGTAAGTGGTACCTATCTAGAAAATTACCCATTTCTTTTAGATTTTCCATTTGGCAAATGGTGAATTAGAGTATGTCCTTAAGATTTTCTGATATTCCTACATGTCTGTTACAACCATATTTTTGTTTCTTCTTTTGTTATTTTGGATATATTTTGAGTGTCTGCATTTTATTTAGTTTATATAAGGGTTTGTATATCATATTGATTTTCTCAAAGAACCAGCTTTTTGTTTCATTGATTCTTTATATTGTTCTCTCTGTTTCTATTTTGTTGATTTAAGTCCTCAGTTTGATTATTTCTTGTTGGCTCCTCCTCTTGGGAGTGCTTACTTCTTTTTGTTCTAGAGCTTTCAGGTACACTGTTCAGTCACTGGTGTGCAATCTCTTATTTTCTACTTACTGCTTTCATTGTGTCCCTTAAGTTTGGTTATATTTTATATTCATTTTCAATAAGTAAATTTCATTTTTTATTTCTGTCCTGACCCATTTTCATTCAGTAGAGAGTTATTTAGTTTCCATGAGTTTGTAACCTTTCTGTTGCTGTTGATATGCAGCTTTAATCCATTGTTGTCCAATAGGATGCAGGGATTTGTTTAAATTTTCTTGTATCTTATGAGAATTTTTAGTGTCCAAGTATGTGGTCAGTTTTATAGAAAGTTCTGAGAGGTACTGAAAAGAAGATATATTCTTTTGTGTTTTAGTGAAATATTCTATAAATATCTGTTAGGACTTTTTGTTTATAAAATCTGCTAGTTCTAGCATTTCTCTGTTTAGATTTTTGTCTGGGTGACCTGTGCATTGGTGTGAGTGGGGTATTGAATTCTCCCACTATCAGTGTGTGAGGGTCAATATGTTATTTAATTTTTAGTAGTGTTTCTTTTACAAACATGGGTGCTCTTGTATTGGGGGCATAGAAGAATTGAAATGTCATCTTGATGAATTTTTTTTGACTATGTAATATCCTTCCTGAAGAGAAATCTAGTCAGCCCAAGCATGATAAACATGGTTCTGTCAGCCTTTATCCTTCTTTCTCATTCCCTCTGTCTTGATAAAAAAAATTGGTTATATTCCTAAAGCTATCCACCAAGTTTATTCTTTTATTTGGCCACTTCCTCCTCCTGAGGCTGACAACCAAGGTCCAGTTATCCAAGTGTTGAAATCCAGCAGTCAAAAACCCCCTTTGGATCATCTAATTAACATGCCCAATTAAACTTAAACATCTTATCCTAACATAGGGTTTCCCCCTTTACCTTTATAAAGCACTATTTTTCTATATGTCATGTCTGTTTCCCCTCTCTCTAGAGGCAATCATTTATCCTCACCCAGTCCCTCAACCAATACCCTACCCCCTCCCTTGATCCCTTCATCTTCTCTCTCATCCTCTATAGCCTGTCTTTTTCTCTTATCTCCTGCCCCCGTCCTTCTGGGACAAATAAATTTTCTCTCTGCTGAGAACTTGGTCTTCGGGTATCTTGAGCTGACTTCAAGCTTTCCTACAAAGCTGAAATACTGTTTCCCCCAAGAGGCCCTGGAGCATGAAGACCAGAAAGCAGAGAGGAAGAAAGAGAGAAAATCCAAAAAAGATGATAGAAGATGCCTAGTGACTGAGCTGGGGGTAAAGAAAGGAAGGGGGCACTGGAGCTGCCAGGAACAAAAGGAAAGGAAAGGAAAACTATAGGATGTCACCTTGTTTCTGAACTGATACCAGTCCTTTCACTTCTCCATCTCTTTGGAATGTTTTTGGTTTGAAATCTGTTCTGTTATATATTAAAATACTTTTAATATTCTTTCTTTGTTCTGTGTGTTTAGTGTGTTGATTATTATATGGTACAAGGACTTTTTTCTGGTTCAATCTATTTGGTATTCTGTAAGATTCTTGTACATTTATAAGAATGTCCTTCTTAAGCTGGGCGATGGTGGCGCACGCCTTTAATCCCAGCACTCGGGAGGCAGAGGCAGGCGGATCTCTGTGAGTTCTTCAAGACCAGCCTGGTCTACAGAGCTAGTTCCAGGACAGGCTCCAAAGCCATAGAGAAACCCTGTCTGGAAAAACCAAAAAAAGAAAGAAAGAAAGAAAGAAAGAAAGAAAGAAAGAAAGAAAGAAAGAAAGAAAGAAAGAAAGAAAAAATGTCCTTCTTTATGTTAAAAAAATTTTCTTCTTGGGCTTTGTCCGGGTTTATTCTTCTTTGTCTGTTGGGTGTTTGCATGTACAAAGATGGGTGACAGACCAGCAAGTTCAATTAAACCAGAATCAAACTTTATTCCAGGCTAACAAAAAAAATCTCCATGGGGCACACAAAACTTATCAGCTATAGCTGTGACCACAGAAATGGAGCTTTTCTAGCCTTGGCAATGGGCAGTTTCTGAACTCACCCTTTTATATACACAAATAAGCATTAGGCATGAACAAAAGAATTTTTACAATTTCAAAGTAAAACTTAGATAAAAATTGCCTTTTTTAGAATTTCCACTAACAGGGTTTTTCAGTTAAACTAGTGTTTGTACTTGGCCCTTTGTTTTTCTCTGGCACTTTCTGATGGTGTTTCCTGAAGCTCTTCACTTCCCTGATATGCTAATTTTGTGTAGCACGGAAGGGAAGAGTATGGGACAATGCACAACCAAAAAGACGCATACATCTCATCACTTTCAGGTTAACTCAGCTCACATCAGTTGTTGGTCATGAGTGGCCAAGAGTTATCTTAAGGCTGACTCTCAGTTTTCAGAGGGCTACTTCAGCCTTGCAGACAGAGCTGCTGGTTGAAAAACAAAGTAACCCACTGATAATAGTTAATCTTTAAACTGCTGATAGTCTGTTCTCATCCTCCTGGGCTTGCAAATTTATATTTCTTTATTTCTGCATTCTTATTTCTGGAACTTACATTTCTATATTCTTATTCTTGAACTCTTCACTTCAATTCCTATTATTCTTAGGTTTAGTCTTTTCATACTGATCCAGGTTGATTTGTGTAAGGAATTATTTAGATTTAGCATTTTCTTTGGTCAATGTATTCATTATTCTATCATGCATTTAATACCTGAGATTCTCTCTTACATGTCTTCTATTCTATTGGTAAAGCTTGCCTCTGTAGTTCCTGTTTGTATTCCTTAATTTTTAATTTCCATAATTCCCTCAATTTGTATTTCCTTTATTGCTTCTATTTCATTTCCAGATCTTGAATAGTTTCATTTGTTTCCTTAACCTGTTTCTTTGTTTTTTGCTTGTTTGTTTGTTTGCTTTTTTTAGCTTTCTTGAAGGATTTCATTCATTTCCTCCCATTGCTTGTATTTCCCTGCATTTTCTTAAGGGATTTATTCATTTCCTCTTTAAGGCCCTCTATCATCTTTATGTAATTGGTTTTCAGGTCTTTTTCTTGTGCTTCAGCTGTGTTGGAATATTCAGTACCTTCTGAAGTAAGATATCTGGGATCCAGTAAAAACTGTTATTGTATTTTTATCTAGGCATCTGAGTTTTCGGTGATTATAGGTCTAGTTGCCAATATCCTCCTTTGTCTTTGCTGGGTGAAAATTTTCCCTTTGATTTCAATTTCCTCTCTGGATTTTCAGAATATGTACTAACTGTGTGTTGCCTGTTTTACTGAACTGCTAGGCTTGTATGTTCATGGGAAGCAGTTGCTGGAACTGGAGGCTGGGGGAAAAGGAAGCCAGGAGTAATGGTCTATGGAATTCGCAGGAGGCATGACATGGACGCGGAGGGAGAAGCTGCAGATGGTGTTCTTTTGCAGCCTAGTCTGCTCAATCAAACCCTGTTCAAAATCCAGAAGTGCCTAGTAGTTCTTCCTCCTTAGGACTCACCTCAAACATTGGAGTCACACAGAGAACTAGATAGAACTAGAGTACTGGATACCAGGATAAAGGAGACATGGATTCTGATTAGGTCAGCCCTATCAGTCATATGGATGCCTCACCCCACATGGATAGGCATGAAAAGAGGAAAATCAGAATGAAACCTATTCAAGCTTCTGCTTGGTTTCAGGAGGATGTGGCACTCTTCAATTGTCTATTCTGGTCTTTCTGGTCTAATAAAGTGGTATAATTTTTAGTGAACACATGATAGTCTAGGCTACTTTACTAAGCAGACTTTGAAACTAGATGTGACTGTGTGACTAACATGTTCAGATCATATATGTTAATGTCAAGTAGATATATAAATATCCTTCATCCGGCCTCTTTTGCTGACAGACTATAAATGTACTAACTACTTTTCTATTGCTGTGATGAAACACTATGACCAAAGCATCTTATAAAAGAAAGCATTCATTTTGGCTTATGATACCAGAGCACTAAAGTCCATGGTGACAACACAAAGGCATGTTGTCAGGAGCATAAAACCCAAATAAGAGATAGAGAGCCCACATAGAAGGATGAGCTCTGGAAACCTGAAAGCTTGCCCTCGGTGACACACCTTTTTCCAACAAAGCCATACCTCCTAATCTTTCCCAAATGTTTCCAAGAACTTTGAACCAAGCATTAAAACAAATGAGCTTATAGGAGCCATTCACATTCAAATCACCACATATAAGTAACTGGCAACATTGTCAACAGTTAGTCATCTTACAACACTGGTTATACCATCCAAACAACCGGATAGAAGGGGATGCTGTCCCTGACAATTACTAATCTTCCTTCTTAGACTTAAAATACTTAACTGTAATTTTATGTCAGAAATAGGGATACTTTTTCATTTGACAATTATATTTTAACTGAATTTATAACTTACTATGGAACCATTTTTGTAGTTTTATAAACTGTTTGACATTGTTTCAAAATATGTGAGTATACAAACTCATTGTGAAATGAGTAAAATTATGTCAGTATACAAACTCATTGTGAAATGAGTAAAATTAAGTTAAATTCCAAAAAGAGTGTAAAAAATCTAGAAACACAACCAAATATAGCAAGAGTTCTAAGTTTTTTCATAAATTCCTGTCCCATATTGGGCTCCAATATGTAGAATAGGTTCTAATGGGTCTTAATAATAAAAGCCCAGTGTCAAATATTAGGGAAAATGCTGAGAGATCATAGAGATAAAAGAGCAAAACCACAGCCACCTTATCTCTGTATTACCTACCCAGTAAGAAACTGAGTTCCTGTCTCCTCCTACCTTATCACTTCCTCTTTCTGCCCAGCCATATCATACTTCATGCCTGTATGATTAGCTAGTAGCTAGTTCTATCCTCTGATCTTCTGGAATGTTTTATTTGCAACAAGATATCACCACAACAAAAGTTATTAATTTACATGATATTAAGCCATATAATGGGAAATGAGATATCATAAAAAATAAAGAATGATTCTTCCCTTTATATCACAAGCATATATGCTTTCTGTAACAAAGATTAAAGAAACAGATGCTAAAAACAGGAATATTTTAAGATAGCGTTTTATAAGTGGCTTATTCAAGAATTATGAGAAAATTTACAAATACCCTACACATATTTACAGGAAAGGCAGACAAAAGAGTTCTATTCTATAGTCAAGTATTGAGGAGCACATATGTTCTAAGTCAAACGTGTGGGAAGTAATACTGGCTTTAAATAACAATTCGTCACCCCAACTTTTATAGGGTCAAAGATATTACAGACTTTTATTGTTATATAACTGTGTTAAACAACACAGTCATACTGGTGAAAATGGAGCACACATTCATATTTCAGTCACTTCAGCTGCTTTGAAGCATTGACAATATTGGGCATACTTAATTGGAGGCAAATGTTTTGGTGAGACTGTCAACAACATATTTTCTATGAATATGTTTTCATGTTGGGGTCATTTTATAAAATACTTCTGTTTCAAAACTGTATTTTTGTATTTAGTTACATGTATGCATGTTTATGGGGGGTTCTATTCTGGTGCCTGAGGAGGCCAGAAGAGATACTGGATGTTCTGAGTGCATCTCACGTCCCCTAGAAGTATAGCAAGTGCTTCTAACTGCTGAGTTCATTTCTTCTGCAGGTCCAACTGACAAATCCTTGTATCATAATTAATCTATTTTATCTGATAAGCATAATCTGAAGTACTTGTTACCATTTGATATCAATTAAATTTCTCTCTAAAGTTGAAAAAAGTTATAGAAAAAATAAAAATGCATCTTTGAGTGAGAAATCAATTTCATTAGAAAATAAAACTGTATTTTCCTTAAGGGAAAAATGTCTTTCCAAATCGCATTTAAAAATTCTTTTCAATGCCTTTTTTCCTTATAAGTAATTTTTTCTCTTTAAAAATGCCTTCCTGTTTTAAATTCTAACACTTACATTATTGGTATGGAAGGTCCTTCTGATTATGTGTCACTTTTATTGGTCAATAAATAAAGAAACTGCTTTGGCCTATAGCAAGGCAGAACTTAACTATGATGCTATGCTGTATGAACTGGACGTGCAGAACCCACAGAGAAATGACTGCTGAACTTGCCTAAAGGGAGACAATCCTTTGGGGTTCTTGCTTCATGAAAAAGTCCGCCAGACATGCTGCAGGAAACAAAAGAAAGTGACTGACAAACTGCCAATATAGGGGAGACTGTCTTTGAAATTTCTTGCTTAGTGGTAAAGTCTGCTGGATGCCCACAACATTACAGAAGAACTTTGGGTGACTGCCCAGGCAGTGAGTTGTCTATCAATTCTAAAGTTTTGGAAGCTGCTTACAATGAACTTCCAGTGCATTTAGATGTTTACTTAGATAATATTATATCCTTCTGGAGTCTTTGATGGAGCTGAAGAATGTATAGCTAAAGTCCTTTAAAACACTCTAGCAGAATTTTCATCAAATAGACCAGAAAGACTTTATCCAGCAACTGATAGGAGAAAATGCTGAGTCCCACAGGCAAACACTAGGCAGAACTTGGGGAGTCCTTCAGAGGAAGGGAGGAAGGATATGAGGAACCAGAGGAGTCAGTAACACCATGAAAACACAGCACACAGAATCAACTGACTCCTAAGGGCTAGCAGAGATCAGGGAGCCTGTACTGGTCTGACCTAGATCCTCTGCTTGTATACTATGGCTGGGTAGCTTAGTGTTCTCTTGGAAATCCTAACAGTGGAAGTAGGGCCTATCTGTGGCTCTTTTGCTTCTTTTTGTGACCCTTCTCTTTCTGGCTTGCCTCGTTCAGCCTTGATGTGATATTATGTGACAGGTCTTATGGTTGCTTGTTATGCTATGTTTGGTGAATGTCCCTAAAAGACCTTCTCTTTTATGAGGGAAGACAGAAAGTGGTGGATCTAGGGGAGAGGGGAGGTGGGTAGAGAGACTGAGGGGAGGAGAAGGTGGGAAAACTGTGGTTTGAAGAGAATAATTTTAAAAAAGGGGGAGGGAGAAATTACGTACTAGGAACCTGAAAGCTCCAAAACAGAAAGAAACTCTACCCAAAAGGAATATGTGGCAAGACATAATCAAACTTGAGGCTAAAATAAATAAATTAGAAACAAACAATAACAACAAAACAACCATAGAGATTGTTCTTTGAGAAAACCAATATTGATAAAATCTAATCCAAATTAACTAAAAGAGAAGGAGAGAATATGAGATAGAGATGAAAAGGGAGCCATAACAAAGCATCAAGAAGATCCAGAGAAACATAGGATGTCCTTTAACAACCAACATCTGATTTGAGTTAAAGCTATCCATGAAATAGAACCCATACCAACTACAGCTTGGGTAACCAAAAACCTGAGACTGGATAGGCAAGGGACATAGGGGAAAACCAAATGCTACCATTATGCTATAGGAATGGAACAATAAAATGACCTCTAATGTCATCCTGTCTCACTCTGTGATCATCAAAGAAGCTTCTTCCTGTGGCAGATGGGAACAAATACAGAAGCCCACAACCAGACAACATGCAGAGAGTAAGAGACCTTGGAACACTGGGCTCTAAATGGGGTTTGTCCATTAAAGCTCCTTTCGCGGCTGAGGAAATTTTGTAGAAAAATAGAAATACTTTAAACAGAATGGCCACATACAAGAAAATTATTGGCAACATAGAGACACTCAGAGCCTGGAGGGATCAACAAAAGTAGATAGTAAAGACTAGAGTGAAGATTCGATTTTTAAAGCCGATTTTACCTGTATGGGAGTTACCTCTGCCTGTGTGTCTTTGTGCTTGCTACATCATCCCTGATGCACATGAATGCTGGAAAAAGGGCATCAGATCACCAATAACTGGAAATGTCAATGATTTTGAGCCATTGAGTGGGTGCTAGGAATCAAACCTGAGGCCTTTGGAAGAGCAGCCAGGGCCCTGAAGTGTTTATTGCTCTAAAGGGGATAGTACTTGGGAGAATGGACCCAACAATGAGACAGACTAACATCTCATGCAAGTTTACTTAGAACATCAGATACCTCACACTTTGAGTATCAAGAGGACTCGCACCAGTACAGTGCACAGTCACAAAGGGAAGCCACACGAGGAGGACAATCAGCACATAGTAGAGAAGTTACACCCAACAAAAACAAATTTTTCCAAATCATGCAAACAAATAGCAATAGCCAGTTGGAATAAGTAACCCAAAGTAAACTCACCCTTGTCCACTGTAGCTGGGAGGGGCATGAAAGCACATTCCAAGAACAATTCCACGCTTTTGAAGAAACTGAGGTCACAGGATTCTTGTCTTTTTTTTTTTTTTTGAAATTGTCTCACAAGTACTCAGGATTCTCCTGATACTACTATATTCTTGGACCATGTTTTTGGGTTTAACTACTGAGCCATTTCTCCTGCTCCAAATAATAGTATTCTCTGAAGTTGGCTTTATTTAAAACAAGAGTTTGGAATCAGTTCCCTGCTTGAATACTCAGAATATTTTCTTATTAAATTATCTGACTCATTTTTTCTTGTATAACATAGATAGGTGAAATAAGACTAAATGAGAGAAGGAGGAGTGGAAAACCCTACCATGGGTTTATTAAAAAGGACATGGTCAATACTCTAAGCTTGACACCACCCGCAAAGCACCATCCAGCAAATACGATAGCTGTGAGCAAACAAGTCTGTAGAAGGGAGAGTGCAGATGAAGAGCTATGGTGACAGACAGCTAGCTAAGGAAAGGGGGCCTGTGGTACTGAAGTGTCTTCCTGACAGCAGCATCTATAGAGAGCTGTCATACTCACTCACTGTGTTCAATTCCAAAATCGCAGGAAGCTACTCCAGCAGACTTGTGACAAATTTTAACGGGCAGGGTAGAGTTTCTCTTCTATTTCAAAAGAATCAGAGAACTATGCAAACAACTATGGCTATGAAATGAGTTAATGAGAGCATTAGAATGTTAAAGTCTGATTCAGCCTGAGCTCCAATCTTCAAAATTTGTGATTTCTACTTAATAGAGTTAAAATTTCGCATGACTCCATCTATGAATTTTCCAACATTTGTCATTTTAAGATTTTTAAGTTGGCTTCCTTGGGTTCATTTGATGAATTAATAGTTTAAATCAAGTCTCTAGATGTATGCTGCATATAAACAAGCACACATATTGATGTGCTTCCTGTAGTTTAGAATGTACCATTATAAATGCAAAATCACTGAGATGCACTTTCAAACAGCGCCCATTAAAAATGTAAATATCTATAAGGAAAAATCAGCAGATGCCAATAAATGAAATACATATCTTAGGATTACAAACCCATAAAAGTGATTAGAATAGATCTAGAATATATATATAATATAGAATGCTTACTAAAAATGGGGTAATACACTACATTATATGGAGACATTTATAGAGAGTTGTTTAAAGCTGAAATGCTGCTGTGGGGAAAATAAAAGCCAAAAACTTTGAGAGATTACTGGAGGAAAAAAAACTAAAACAGCACTAGAGCAATAAATCACTGCTTATAGGATTATATGTTAAGGCATCATGTTCCAAAGGAACCGTTCAAACCAGGTAAAGCAACAGAAGAAATGAATGGTGAATCGGTGGGTGAGAATGAGGTCAGCAACTGTTGTTGAGTTGTCCTCTTGTTTCCTTAAATTCAGTTCACAGCACATGCAATTACTCCCTTCCCTGGAGCTGCTGCTCAATAAGGAGAGTTCAGCAAAAGCCATGCCTCCAAGTACGGCTGAGTTGCTCTCTTCCAACAGGAACATGAGCTCTGTTGTCCCTATTTCTTTGAAGAGCTCTCCGCTTCATGTGCCCCTTCTCCTCTGCCGCCTCCTTTCATCCTGTTTCACTTCCTCCTCTTCCATCACAATGTTTTGGTAAATGTGCACATTGTCGCACATTCCAAGCTAATTTAATCATTGTACCTAGAAAAACAAATTGCTAGAAAAAAAAATCTGATCCTCAAAACAGATGCAGATACAAGTCTGTGTCTCATCCATTAATGTCACTCTCAAATCATTTTTCTTACTTTCCACTTGATGGTGCCCACAAAAGCAGGTGTCCGATCATCATAAGGTTTTCTTTGTACTTGAGCATTAGACACACAATTTTCCATTCAAAACGCTAAGATTTCCTTAATAAAATTTTGTTGCTAAATATTAAATCTGAAATTAATAAAGTAGGAATGTCTGTCTACATCCCCAGATTCTGGGAGAAGGATTGCAATTTTGAGGCCACCCTGTGTTATATAATGAAATCTTAGAAGAAAAGCAGAAGGGAAGGAGGATTTTGTAGCAATTATATAGAGTAGACATAAACATAGATATTATGTGTTTAAAATGTAACTGTGCAAGTAAAAGCATGAACTCTGGCTCAATGTTTTAAAGCCCAACTGAGCAGACTTAAGCTTTGACTTCTGTTAACTCTTAAGTACATCTGCCCAACTGGAATTCACTGCACTGAGCTTATATAAATGAGATAGACGGTCAATGGACTCTAAAAGTTGTGGGTGCACTTCACCCTGCATAACCATAGATGGTGCCAATGTGACATCTAAAATCCTCCAGAAGTAACCTAAATCTGTAACAAAAGTTTTTTCTTCACTACTCTGAAATATTCATGGCATAGTCGAACAAATTTATTTGCTCATCTACTCTGAAACTGACTACTTATTCTGTAGTCTCTCAGGAGATTCAAACTCTTCTGTAATAAGGACACAGAAGATAATTTTTGTATATTTAGCAAATAATTCCCAAAGTTTTCAAACACCTCACAAAGCAAGTAATCATATTTTAACAATTTATTGTATCTTTCTTCGCACATAAACCAAAATAATAAAAAAAAGATTCCTATTTACATTGAAACAAATAAAGCCGATTGTAAAATGCTGAGAGACCTTTGGAGATGACTGCTTTTCTTAATAAGAACAGTGAATCTCCAGTTGATTTCACCCTCCTCATCACACCTCCTAAGAAGCTATAATAGAATTTACATTCCTGAGTTCAAAGCACCTCCCCTGCTCTTCAAACCAACACACTTCTCCATCCCTTCTTGTTTAAGATTCTAGAAAACATTCCTTTAGTCTTCCTTCTGCACAAGCATCAAAACTGAGGTTTCCTGATTTGAACATTTTTTGTCAAGACTTCAAGTGTTCCTCAAGTTGGTTTATTAAACTGTGAAAAGCATTCTGTTCCCAATTGGTTATATAATTATTTTCTTTAAAGTGCCACAGTGGACAGATGAAGGACCTTGCTCTGCTGTTAACCTAGATAAAACTAACATAATGTGAGAATGAAAATGACTACACAGCAGCAAAATCTATATTAGGGTTTTGCTTAACTGTGTTGTTGTTTATCAAGCACACAGAAATGTCTAGATCTTATTAAACTCTATTAAGCAATATAACAGATGACACTAGGGACTGTGGCTTAGAAGTCATATCTCTCTAAAATTCGGTAGATTTCACTTCTGAAAACTACATATTACATTATTTCATTCATGATATATTACTCCACCGCCTTTCATAGCCATATACATATAAATGGTTCCTTTACATCATATAAAAAGAAGAAAGGAAATCCACTTCCACCAGAGAATGAAATAAAATTAAATTTAAAATGTCATCGATTATTGACACTAAAAGACAGTGGTTTGACACAAGTTGCTCAATATGATTCTTTTATTTTAGAAGATGTAAAATTGCAATCCTAGCACCTCTTAGAAGGATCTTGTTAATTTTCTCTTTATGAATACAGTGGTCAAAAACAAAAGTTATCTCCTGTGACAGTGTATTCAAAGCTTCCTTCCTTCCTTCCTTCCTTCCTTCCTTCCTTCCTTTCTTTCTTTCTTTTTTTCTTTCTTTCTTTCTTTCTTTTTTACCCAGGGTTAATGTACCTGGTTTTATGTTCAGATCCTTGACCCACTTGGAGTTAAGTTTTATAATGGGTGAGAAGTACAGATCTATTTGTATTCTTCTACATGAATACATCCAATTTGAGAAGCACAGTTTGTTGAAGAAGCTGTTTTTTATCCAATGAGTACTTCTGGCTTCTTTATAAAAAAA